>NC_079189.1:347929458-348235458 GCF_029499605.1 Hyla sarda
GACGTGGCAATAAAAGTTGATCGCTGCGTTTAAAGTGAAAGTAAAACCTTCCCGGCAGCTCAGTGAAACTGTGGTGTCCCAATCAGCTGTACGGACATGAGGAGGTTCTCTACCTGCCTCCACGTTGTCCGATCGTCAATTCACTGCTCCATGCCTGAGATCCAGGGAGGAGCAGTGGAGCACCGATAACACTGATCAATACAATGCCATGGCATAACATTGATCAGTGTCTGCAATCAGTCCCCTATGGCGGCTATAACATTGCAAAAAAAAAAGTGTAAAAAATTGTTAATAAATGTGATTTAACCCCTCCCTAATAAAAATTTTAATCACCCCCTTTCTTCATTTAAAAAAAAAACTATGTAAATAAAAATACATATACACATATGTGGTATCGCCGCGTGCGTAAATATCTGAACTATAAAAATATATTGTTAAGTAAACCACACGGTCAATGGCGTACACGTAAAAAAATTCCAAAGTCCAAAATAGCGTATTTTTGGTCACTTTTTATACCATAAAAAATTAATAAAAAGCTATCAAAAAATCCAATCAAAACAAAAATGGTACCAATAAAAACTTCAGATCACAGCGCAAAAAAATTGCCTTCATACATCTCTGTACGCACAAAAATAAAAAATGTATATGGGTCAGAAGAGGACATTTTTAAACGTATTAATTTTCAAACATGTAATTATGATTTTTTTCCAGAATTAAAACAACATCAAACCTATATAAGTAGGGTATCATTTTAATCATATGGACCTGCAGAATAAATATAAGGTGTAATTTTTACAAAGAATCACTGCGTAGAAAAGAAAGCCCCCAAAAGTTACAAAGTGGCGTTTTTTTTTTTTTGTTTGTTTGTTATTTTGTCGCACAATGATTTTTTGTTTCACCGTTGATTTTTGGGTAAAATGACTTGTGGTGCAAAAAAAAAAAGCCATCATGAGTCTGTAGGTGCAAAATTGAAAGGGTTATGATTTTTAAAAGGTCAGGAGAAAAAAACAAAATAGCAAAAATAGAAAAACCCTGAGTCTTTAAGGGGTTAATAGTGTACTTTTTTGAGAAAAAAAAAATCATAGATTCATCCAGATTTACACCATTTGCAATTTGCACCAAAAGGTCATACTGCACCACATGAGATTTAGAAATTTTTCAGACCCTTTTCCACCTGGTCTGACAAAAGGGGCAAATGACTTCGCTCAAGATGCTACACCATGTGCCAAAATGGTGAAGTGCCTTTTCACTCCCAACACCGAAGCCCCCCCCCCCAATCCCTATCCTTGCTAGATTCAGAGATAGCTGATAGCAAACCCTATTTACAAATATGATACCTGCGGCTAATTTGGATTCACAGAACAGTAATGAGATTTGGAAACAGGGCTTGGCTTTCAGATGACTGTCAATCAAGCAGGGACCAAGAAGTGAGGGGAGAGAGCAGACATTAAAGCCTGCAACACTTCAAAGGCTAGGGAATGCCTCCTTGATTGTTTTCATGAGAGAATAATAGCATTTTTCTACGTTATTAAAGCAAAGACAAATATGTAAAAGGCTGGAACAGCCTGCATTTATGGGCGGAAACACCGTCGCAGGCCTGGAGGGGTGCGGCGGTGGTCCCGACAGATCGGGGCTCGGGATGGTTCAAGCTGCGCGGTGCCGTGGGATGCCCTGGCGATGCCGGCGGCTAATGATTCTAAGGCCGGGGACCGGGTCCTGCCGGGGGGCACTGCCGCGAGGGTCAGAATGGCGGCGGTGGTGCCCTCGGCGGGGAGTTCCGACTGGTGGCTTGGATTGGCATTATGGTGGTAGCCCTGTTACTGCCAAGAACACCGTTGCAGGCCTGGAAGGGTGCGGCGGTGGTCTCGGCAGATCAGGGCTTGAGACGTCTTGAGCGGCGCGGTACCGCTGGTTGCCCTGGCAACGTCGACAGCATTGTTTTGCTGGGGCCAGAGACCGGGACCTGCCGGGGGCGCTGCCGTGGGTGTCAGGCTGGCGGCGGTGGTGGCCCCGGCGAAGGTTTAGCTGGTGGCATGGATTAGCCTATGGTGCGTGCGGCGAGGCTCCTGGCGGGTTCAGACCCTAGATATAGATACCATTAAGGCAGTAGGCAGGTGTCAATGTGGCGCTGCGAGTAGGGCAGCTCTGTGGTATGATAGGGTCAGTACTGCGGGCGAAGGTAACAGTGCTACGGTATGAGGATTAGCCGCGATATGTTGTGGTGTGTGCCACCGGTGGTTTTACATTCATGGGGCAGTAGCAGGTGTGCATGAGGGGCATAGATTATATAGGCCACAGGTTGGTTATTAGGGGATAGGTTGCCATAGGTCCGCCGGTTAGTTTATTCGTTAGTGTGAGAACACGCAGGAATGGTTGCTGGTTGTCATGGTAACCTAGGATTGGGGGGTAGTGAGACTCCGTGTCAAGGATTACCGAACTTCGCAGCACTAGGGGGATTCCGGTCCTGGACAGCCCTTCTCTCCTCAGGGTTGGGGGTTGTGTGGTGTCGGAATTTTCCTGTAGATGGCAAATGACATGTGGCATATAGTAATATTGTTTTTTTGCAGATACGGTCAAGTGTTCGCAGTTTCGGATTACCAGTTCAATGAGTAGAAGGTTTTTGGGTAGGTTGGTTATTGACCAGTGTATAATACATGTGTATGGGCGTTAGTTTATTAGTCATTTGTGTTTTAGATCTACATTGGACCATACAGCTCAAGTGGTCGCATATAAGGGTCTTTGTACAGGTGAGAAAAAAATAAATAAAATAAAAAGGGGTAGTGATGTATGATTTAGGTATGCTCATGATACTCATGTCCTCAACGTATGTTGTTACAGAAAGACGATAGTCAAGCAAGCTTTCCAGCAAGTAGGTGTGTGTTCTTTCAGTTAGGAAAGTTGTGTGTTGTTTTAGCGGGCACAATGAGAAGTTGTTGCCGATCATGGGAGATGGGTGTCACGTGTGGAGCACAGTCATTTGTATGTACATAGTCAGTCACCTGTCATGGCTTCAGGTGTGAGGCGAGTTGGTAGTCCTGTCACTGCTACAGGCACTAATCCTGTCACGTATACAGGTTTTCTGTCAGTAGGTTGGAAGTCCTGCCACGGCTGCGGGCAATTGTGAGGGTTGAAGCTCACTATCCTGACACGTCCTCAGGTAGCAGGGAGGAAAGTCCTGACACGGCTTCAGGCAGTGGTGAGGGCTGGAGCTCACTATCCTGACATGTCTTCAGGAATCATTGAGGGAAGTCCTGACACGGCTTCAGGCAACGATTAGTCTCGGTCTCCGAGTTGCGAGTTGCTCAAGATGGTGGATCGGGGGTTTGGACCTCTTCCGATCTGGCAGGTTCATTCGGGCTCGGTATCCAGAAGTACGGTAGTTGGTTCTGTTGTGTTCTTCTTCCTCAGGTTCAATCGCGACGGCATTAGTCTTGTTCGTGGTTGGTTCCGCTCTAAGGTACGTGATTTTGTTTTTCACCTCGTGCACTACACCCATGTAATAGTATTTAGAGATATGACAAGTTATTTGGTTATTAGTAATTATGTGTCTCTTAGGTCATCATGTCTCACGGATCAGACATAGAGGAACAACTGTCGGTTCCAGAAACACCCTCTAGGACATCGGATTATGGTAGTTCGACGTCGGTTCCAGAAACCCCCTCTAAGACATCGGATCATGGTAGTTCGACGTCTTATCGGGCGTGGACCATCCCCAAGATTACTTCAGAGCTTCATAGAAGAGGTATCCCCTTCCCTGCTACAGCGAGGAAAGCGGAACTCTATCGGCTCATGATAGCAGGGGAGCCAGGTCCCAGTCAGCCAATAGAACCCTAGGGCAGCGGTTCAGGCCTCTCTCACACAGTTACACAGAATGATGATGGGATTCCAGACGAGATTGGATTCCATTGAAAGCCGGATAAATACACCGTCAGTTGTCGTGCCAACATCCACGGCACAAATGGTGGAGTCAGCACCTGCGGAGCAGGCTAGTGTTTCCACGCCAGATCCGGTCATATCAGCACCAGTGACTGCACTGCAACCAGCACAAGGTATGGCGACTAAGGCCCCTAATGTCCTTCCAGCTCATCTGATCCCTCAGGGTATACGCAAGGATATTCTGGGGGGGGGGGGGAGATGTTAATTTGGCATCCTTGATAATTGCTGCACATGATATAGCAGAAAACAAGACTATAGTGTGTGGGGAAGTTTCTGTTGTGCTAAAGAGTAAGGATGTCAGATTAAGTCACAAATTTACGCTGCCTGAATTTATGCTAGCCTTTAGTCTGTACCGCGATGTGGTATGCTCGGTTCATCTGGAACGTAGGGAGGAACTGGACATTTACCTATATAAGTTAGTGGATTTAGGCCACAAGTATGGAGGATTCGCCTTCTACGATTACCATGTCTCATTCTCAGCACAAGCGGCAGCAGCACTGGAACAATTCCAACATATCACGAACTGGGCGACAATGGATACTGAACTCTTTTGTAGACATTTTGCGGGACTGAAAGCACCTGCTTGTGCCAATTGCAACTCGATTAATCATATATCCGCCTGGTGCAGTCAACTTAATGAGCAACCATCTACTAGTCAGGCGAAACCTCCGGTCACTGGGGCTGGTTTTCAGAGGAACAATGCGGTTGATAAGCTGGGCAGGCCGATAAAATATTTAGGGAAAGCGCAAGTGTGCAACAATTACAACTGGTCATCTTGTAATTATAGTCAATGCCGTCTGTTGCACGTTTGCTCCCAATGTTTTAGGGCACATCCTAAGACCCAGTGTCCTCAGAGGTCAGATCCTGACTAACTGGGGTCAATGTGGAAAGCTTGGCTGGGTTATTACAGGGGCACCCTGATCATAGATGGGTAGAATGGTTGGTCAACAGCTTCCGGTATGGTTTCCATACAGGTTTGATCGCTCTTCCCCAGCATACATACGAGTGTGGTAACCTACAGTCTCAGAGATCAGGAGGCCGTGTCTTCATTGATACTATCGGAGGTTCAAAAAGGTTACATGTTAGGACCTTTTGCACAGCCCCCCTTTGATGTTTGGAGGGTCAGTCCGGTAGGTGTGGTGGTGGGCAAGTTTTCAAATAAAAAATGCAATACACCTAGTCTCAATTCTTTAGTTCCGTCAGAGGAGTATTGCATGCAATACTCTTCTGTCGACGAAGCAATCCAGATCATCATCTCGTTAGGGTCAGGAGCATGGCTGTCAAAGGCAGCTATTACAGATGCATTTAAACTGTTACCCATAGCTCCAGAGTTGTGGAAGTGGTACGGTGTTAAATGGCAAGAGCAGTATTACTTTGCTGTTAGACTTACCTTTGGGGCTAAGAGTAGCCCTTGGTTATTTAACCAATTTGCAGAAGCATTGCATTGGATTTTGGTGAATGTCTCTAATTGTTCCTTTGTCATCCACTATCCAGATGACTTCCTCATCATTGAACCCCAAACTGCTGAGCCTGGTGGTCTGGATGCTTTGAGGTCACTGTTCACTCAAGTTCAGGTACCAGTGTCGAATAAGAAAGTAGAAGGTCCGGCAAGAGAGATTACGTTTCTTGGGATTGTTTTAGACACAGTGCTTATGCAAGCCAGTTTGCCTAGTGACAAGCTCAGTCGCATTAGATAAACCATACATCGGTTTACCAGGTTGCTAGTCTGCACCAAAGTGGAGCTACAAGCATTGTTAGGTATGCTCAATTTTGCGACTCGTATAATCCTACAGGGCCGTACATTTATCTTGCGCTTGCTGCCTTGTTGTCAGTAGCCTCAGAGCAACACAGTGTCATTAGGCTAGATAGTGACTCTATGGCAGATCTTGTCATGTGGGACAGGTTCTTTCAAACATGGAATGGTGTTTCGTTTTTCATTCCGGCTCCCAGCCACTCATCCCTGGTTGTCTTTACGGACGCATCATCAGTTGGTTATGCGGCTATTTAAGGAGGACACTGGATCGCTATTGGCCCCCTCAAGTGTCTAGTTTAGTTCCTGTGGTAGCAGCAGCTCATGTTTGGGGAGCATCCTGGTCTAAGCAGACGGTGTGTTTCTTTTCAGATAATCAAGCCATGATTTAAATTGTCAAGAAGGGAAAGTCGAGTTCCCCACTTATCATGAGATTCATGAGACGTCTGGTTTGGTTATCTCTAATGCACAAGTTCCATCTAGTATGTGAATATGTAGAAGGTGAGAAAAATGTGGCTGCGGATGCCCGGAGCAGACAGGCAGGCTACACCGTCCCCCGATGTCAGTTGTCTAATGATGGATTGAACCACTATTTGCATAATGCTAAAGTTCTGATGAATAAAGCGTTGTCCGAAAATACTGCTAAAGCGTATTGTCATTCGTGGTAGGTTTACCAAGAGTTCTGGTTGAAAGTACCACAAGGAAAGCAAGACCTTATTGCTTACATATTTATGTTTGTTGCATTTTGCCATTCAGATTTAAACCTAGCCTACAATACCATTAGGCAATATTTATCGGGGGTTCAGCATCATTTGTCCCTAGAAAGTCCAGGAAGTGCTTCTATATTTTCATACCAAGCTATACGCACAGTTTTAAAGGGTATTCAAAAGGCCAAGCCCATAGTAGTTACAGGTAGACTCCCGGTCACAGGGTCATTGTTCAGGCAGTTATCCGACGTGTTAGATAAACATCCTTTTGGGCTCCTTAAGAGTAGGGTACTTAAAGTAGCCATATATCTCGCCTTCTATGGTTTCCTCAGGCCCGGTGAGTTTAGTGCAAATTCTGGGGGTTCCACGTTCGTTAGTCTGGATCAGTTGATGGTCTCGAAGGCTAGCGCTTTCTTGACATTGAAATGCTCTAAAGGTAACATAACCGATACGGTAGTCAGATACTATGCCACGGGGCATCAATGGTGCCCAGTCGAGGTTTTGGTCGAATATCTTCAGTTTAGGAAAGGGCACGCAGGGTCGACACCACTACTACCATTCCCTAGTAAGCCTTTCACTACAGTGGTTTTTGTAGAGGATGTACGTAATTTAATCAGATCCCTGGGTATCGATGCCACTCACTTTTCAGGGCACTCGTTCCGCATTGGGGCAGCCTTAGCGGCCTTAGGCAATCACGTACCAGCGCATGTCATTAAAAAATTAGGTCGCTGGAAGTCGGCTTGTTATGCCACGTACATTCCAAACCCACACAAAGAGTCTGCTGTTAGGTCTTTGGTGTTTTCATGAATAAAGTTCTATTTTCCTATCTGTTGGTTTTTGCCCTCTTTATAGGTGTACCCACGGCGGCGGCTCAGGCACACCTCTAGCCGTGTTAGGTTAAGGTAGGGGTATTCGAGTCTCTGGGTGAAAGGCCCTGGCCATAAGTGTAAGGCTGGAATAGCCTGCATTTATGGGCGGGGCCTGGAGCGTACTTAACGTCCCCTGGTAGGGCCTAGGGGTACGTACGAGGGCATTGACCCACCCTCCCGCCCGTTGAATATATATTTCTAACAGGGTATGCCCTCTTTATAGGTGTACCCAAGGCGGCGGCTCAGGCACACCTCTAGCTGTGTTAGGTTAAGGTAGGGGTATTCGAGTCTCTGGGTGAAAGGCCCTGGCCATAAATGAAAGATATCATGAGAGGACAATTTTAGGAAAGTTTAAAATCTTAATTTATCTACAGAATTTAGGTTTAGTCACAGGTTGTATGCTTGTTCAAGGACTGGAGATGGTTTTCTTCAGACTATGAGGGAGATTTATGATTCTTTTCAAACGTATGGCTTTTATCTGACAATTTTTTTTTACTTACTTTTGCTTACATACGACTTATTAATCAAATAGTCGCACGACCTTGATAAATAAATCCCATGTAAGCAAAACCCAGGAAACCTATGTTAATAGCTTAACTTATGTTAATAGCCGAAGTTCTTTATCTACCCTTTATTACCAGTAGCATTGCTACAGAGTGACAGGGAGGGGGGGGGGGGGTACCACATCGGATGACACCTTACTGGCCTGCCTGGCACTAAATAGCTGCACTCCAACTATCCCACAACAACCCATCCACCCTCCTCAGAAATGTAAAAATATTAAAAACATACTATGCCGCACCATGAATATCTGTACTCTGGAGCCTTTTTTGTTTTATTTTGAGCCTGCATTTTGTGATGTTGGTGGGCGGAGTCTTGCGTCGCTGCGCTGAGGCCGGAGTTTATGTCAAGAAGGAAGACAGAGCAGCACCAACAGGCACAAACAATAGTGAAGCCACAAAAAAAAAAAAAAATGGCTCGGTACGTTATACACCCCAAAATGTGCATGAAGCTGTATTACTATGGGTGTTTCTTTTTTTTTTAAGGAAAAATTTTAGTGGCACATATAGGTTATTTACGTAGTCTGTAAAAATTCTTACACAATTGTTTTGTGCCTTATTCTATTTTAACACAACATTCATTTTAAAATTTTGTGGGTACGCCAGCATGTATGTGTCCTAAAATTAACAAGGTGTGCAGTGTGTATTGTCAACCTTAAAATGAATAGAGTTATTAGTTATAAAATAAATTTTTCCTATAATTAACATTAACATTAATGTAGTAGCTTTGTTTCATGATGCAGAACAAGAACAGTTGTTAAAGTGGGTGTTAATGTCCTTTTCTGCGGACCTATGCACTTTCTGTAAGGGAGGTTGGACCTGGAATAAATATGTGACTTTTAAATGGAAATGCAACTTTTTTCTTCATAAATAGCATCTATTGCATTTGATAAATACATGAATATCTGCAAAGTAAAAAAAAAAATTACTATGTGAGCAGATTTCAGAAAAGCTTTTGAATAAGCAAAAATCAAAAAGTCGCAGCATGTATAGAAAAGTCACACGTGAGCAAGTACGTGCGACTTTTTTACGCAAAAAAAGTGGCAAACAGCAGGCACCTAGAGAGTAACATGAACTCTACTTAAATTAGAGAGTCTAGTAAGGGGCAGATAGTTGGTCAGTGAAAGAGAGAGTATTATCAGTGTGAAAAAGTTAAAAAGGTTTGTTTTTTTTATTTTAAGGCTTGGGTATGGATTAAATAAAAGATCATTATTCGTTTATGAGATCTGTTCTGCACTCAATAATAATAATAATAATAATAATAATAATAAACACTGACACATAAAGATACTTCACAAAATAGCTAGGAAGTGGGTATATGAGTAAAAAAGATCTCGCTAATGAAGTAAGGGCCCAGATAAGGACCCATGCTCATTACTCATCAATCACAGCATTGCCACCAATCACAAATATGCATAAAATGAATGGAAAATGGTATCAGTCTATGGTCTCTGCGTATACAGCAACGTTCACCATCCACATCAGGGGTATCAGTGTGGTGTCCCCTGCCAGAATATACACACTCTGAATCAGCAAGCACTACTAATACTGACCAACAGGTCACCTTGAAAATGTCTTTCTATGCAGGTCTTAGGGTACATTTACATCTGTTTTTTTGCATAAGGTTGCTGTATCAGTTTTTTCCTAAACAGGAAACAAAAAACTGACCCAATCGTATGTATTTTAATGCTCAATGTATTTTGCAGACAGTCCCATGGCCAAAATCGCAGTAGACCAGCTTTGCACACAGGAAAAAAAACATGCAAGAACAAAACTGTACACATCTGGATAAATCTAGTTGTGTACTTTTTCTTTTTCAGATTTCAGTGACTACATTTTTTCATACGGATGCATATGGTTTTTACACTGAAAACAGTATAAGGCAACTATATGGGAAAAAATGTCATGTGAATGCACCCTTAAATATGTCCAAGGCAAAACAACTACCATACCTCATACTTGTTTTAGGGAGCAATGGTATAATCCAACTGCACAAGAAAATGAAATGAATGCATGGAGGAAGAACAGCTCACCCACTCCTATGGAACAGTCCTTGAACGGCAACAGTACACATCTAATATGGAGGCCCCGAAAGGAACACTGGCGCCGAGTCTCCAGGTGCAAGAATTCACAGTAAAAAGACAGGTACTTCTGGCTCCCAAGGATAAAATCCAAAACTTTAATGAAAAAAGTTAAAAATACACAAATGAAACGTTGACACGTTTCAACTTGTTAACATGGCTTAGTCGTGGCAATTCTGTAATATACAACTTCACATTTATATATCCTGTTTATCACATGGTATTAAGGCTAGGTATACACCCATAAGCCTCTGAGCGTAGCTAATACAACACAGTTGATTCAAACAAAAGAGTCAAAGAGAATGTTACAAAATTTCTTGCATAAATTTTCTCCATCTTTGGCGAATTTATATATGGCACACTGGGAGGAGGTCATCCTGTTTTCGCCCACCAATCCATTGGTGGGGGAAAACTGATTGGTGTGGGCGTTACATAGATGACCTCCTCCTAGTGTGGATGGGCATCAATACTCAGGCAGAGGAGTTTTCCCATTTTTTGAACAACAATTATTTTTCTTTATCATTTATCATGATTCTTAATGATTAGTGTTGCTCGCGAATATTCGCAATGCAAATTTTATTCGTGAATATCGCATATTCGCGAATATTCGCGAATATAGCACTATATATTCGTAATTACGAATATTCTTTTTTTTTTTTCTTCACAGTACACATCACAGTGATCACCCCTCTCTGCTTCCAGCTTGTGTGGTGTAAAGAAGGCTCTAATACTACTGTGTGAGACTGGCGTCCGAATTTTCGCATATGCGAACATTTGCATATGCTCATTTTTGTATATGCTAATTTTCGCACATGCTAATTTTCGCATACGCGAATTTTCACATATGCGAAAATAAAACGTGAAAATTACGAATATGCGAATTTAGCGAATATATGACGAATATTCGTCATATATTCGCAAAATTTCGCAAATTCAAATATGGCCTATGCCGCTCAACACTATTAATGATAACAGTATTGATTTTCTGGATGTTACTTTAAAATGATGTGCTGCAACAAATTGTATATACCCAAGTTTATACAGAAAACCCTGTGCATGCAATAGTTTATTGCATGCTAAAAGCTGCCACCCCAGGCATGTAATATGTAACTTACCTATAGGTGAGGTCGTCAGGGCCCGGAGAGTGTGTATTGACGAAGCCACATATGATGATACATGAAGGGATATTAAAACACGTCTTTACAATAGAGGTTATTATCCTCGCACTGTAGCTAGAGCTGGGGGGATAGTTAGATCTAGATTGGCTTTCAACTAAAGGTAGCTATAAATGTGGACACACACGTTGCTGAACATACAAATATATGTCCAATACTTCTACTTCCAATAGTGCCAATACAACATAAAGGGTTTCATCAATTGGCCAACATCTCATGATATATACACTATTATATGTGACTAGTGTAATCTTAATTACATTGCCTGTATGACGAGGAAGTTGAAAACCAGGCTGCATGAACAATTATATATACCTGACATGAATAGAACAAATAGTAGATCCAATTTTGTGTGTTTTTAACTTCATTTTTGCATGTGGATCCGTCTATGTATTTTTTACTTTTTTTCATTAAAGTTTTGGATTTTATCATTGGGAGCCTGAAGTACCTGTCTTTTTCACTGTATAATCCAACTGCACAAGAAAGCACACCAGCCGTCAGTGTCTCAACCCAGTGCAGATGTAAAGCCAAAGAGAGCCTAGTTCCTGAAAATAGTGATGTCACTATGGCAGTCACAGAGGACTAAAAAGCCTACATGTAACAGAGACATGCTCATTCATTAGGACTTGCAGTATAACGTTGGCAAACTTTTTTTTTCTTTTACAAAATATATGCACAAGGGACATGAAACAAAAATACCAACATGTTAAGTTTATAAAAGCAAACTCCATATAATCTTGTTAGTAACAGTAAATCTACAACAGTTAGAGCCACCATGACTTGTCAGATTTTGCTAACAAGAGGGTGGTAAACTACAAGTCTTTGCACATAGGCTTGTCAGCTACAGCTGTGGCCCCTTATAAGACAGATATGTGAAGAAACAGATAGTTATTGATATTATTCTGTGTGTAACAAGAGCCACTATAAGGTTATGTTCATACGTCGCAATGTCCACAAGGAAAATCTCATAGATGGCAATGCACTCCGTGCAGATTCCGCAGGAAGAATGGACAGGTTCATTCTTTCTGCAGAAATGGAAATCGGAATTTCAGCACCAGAAACATCAGTCATGTGCACAGTGCAGCAGAATCCTATTGAATACAAAAAGGGTGCGTTCACACTACGGAATTCCCGCGAGCACTAGCGCTGAAGTATCGTCAGCGGCGGCCACCAGGCAGAATCTCCGCTCGCGGAATTCAGCGAGTGGAGATTCCGCAGTGTGAACGCACCCTAAGACTTTGCTGCTGTGGAATTTCCATCGGAATTCCAATGCGGAATGCATATCATGCAGCCCTTCATATGGATCAACAGGTTTGTAGGTCTCTATAAAAAAAAACTTCAGAAATAGAGGCAAATAAAGAATAAAAACAGAAAACCCAAATGTGCATTTAAATTTAATGACTATCCTCCTACAGGATTGCGGTTATGATGTATTTTTTCTGGCAACTTCACAACCAAAGCAGTTTTAAAAGACATGTTTTGACACATATTACAAATCTAGCTCTGGTTACCTGTAAAATTTTCTATTGTTAACTATGCTGACTTTTACTTTTCCATTTTTTGTCTGTCTATCACAGAAGATATTTCTTGCTCTTTGAGCACTGCCTTTAAAGTAGATTATGCATTTATTGAGTAATAATTCATGTTATTTTGAAGTTAAAATTGAAACGTGCATGTGCAGAATAGCTAAGCACATTTTAGTGCTGCCAAGCCGAGAACAATATCCCTGCTTGTAAAAATATACAGGGCTAACAAATACCGAACACATTGACATAACAAACAACCAGTAAAATAAAAACATTATGCACTGAAATGAGCACAGAGTTTCCAGATGGCACATTAATCTGTACTGGCTTTGTAGATGTATGGAGCTAGCTGTGTTCTTGCTGCCGAACAAAGTATGTTGTTACCAGACTGAATCATAACAATGGGGCCAATGCAAGCATAATATTAGCCCCCTTGTCTTTCATAAGAAAACTTACTGTACCAAGTGTGTGTCTAGAGATCCAGATGGTAATTACTTTATGTGAAACTGAAAAATATTTATGAATATTTCATAGACAGTATTCACAAATGAGAACCTATGTAGAAATGACAAATCGTCGTGGCTATTATAGAGGCTCAGCAATAATGCAGAATGTTATTGTGTAAAAAGCAGGGAGAGGTGTATGCTAGTTTTATTCATATGGCCATGATGCTTAAGTAAGGGAAATTCCATTGTACTTTGCATATGAATGATATGCAGAAGTATAAACATCACAAGGGGAGAGGTAGAGATCGATCGTACAGCTGCCTTTCCTGCCTAGGGGGTGCAATATAAAGCCAACACGTGTAGTGAACAGTAGAAAATTCACAGTGTATATAGAGATCCTACAGATGCCTCTAAAGCAGTGTTTCTCACACGCATTCCTCAAGTACCCCCCAACAGGTCATGTTTTCTGGATTTCCTTAGTCTTTCACAGGTAATATAATTACGGTCAGTGAATCAGGCATCACCACAATTATATTGCCTGTGAAAGACTAAGGAAATCCAGAAAACATGTCCTGTTGGGGGGGGGGGGGGGGTCTTGACCGATCTTGAGAAACACTGACCTAAAGGATGTGGCCTGAGATAACAGTCAAGAAGTCAGCTTTGAGGGAAAAGGGTACTGTCAATGCTCCACAGTATGAAGCAGAGTAAGGCTCCTTTCACACTGCCTTCAGGACCAGTCACTAACAGGTCCGGCAGGCTCTATTTTTTTGGCCGAAAATGGGCCTGTTACCTGATGGGTCCCGATGGACCCCATTCGCTTTGATGGGGTCCCGACGGACCTGTTATTTTTTAGCAGCGAGTAGCGGGAGAAAAATTTGTTCTCGCACAAATTTATCTCCCGTTATTCGCAATCCAAGTATAACGGGCTACACACTGCTGGAGACAAACAGTAGTGTGAAAGTAGCCTTAGTCATATGCTGTAACGGCATTATGACTGGCTATAGTACATTAATACTGTGTCACTAATATATGTTCATGATCTTGTGATATCTAGAGTTAGCACTGTTACTGGAGAACCTTGGCTGCCAATGAAATTTCTGTTTCACCTTCCCACATAAGCAATTTTTGGCTCCTCACCTTTTAAGGAAAACTGATACGTTATATTTAAGTTATATATAATAACAGTACCAAATTTAGATAACTTTTGTTATGTCTTACTACTTTTGAAAAATAAAAATAAATCTTAAAAAAACACTTTAAAGGAGAAATGTGGCGCTAAATTAAAAATTTCCCTGTGCCCAGGCTGCAAAAAAAAAAAAAAAAAAACTTAAACTCACCTTTCTGCGTTCCCCCGTTGCGTCAGTATTGGTGTCCTGTTCCTCTAGCGATGCTGGGGTCCCTGCTTCTTATCCTCGGAACGTCACACTGCAGTCAGCGTATTGCCAGCCGCAGTAATATACCGTCTCCGCCGGTGATAGGCTGAGCGCACTGTCATGTAAGGAGTCATGACAGTGTGCTCAGACTATCACCAGCCGAGTCATGATATGCTGACCACAGTGTGACGTTCCGAGCCTAAGAAGCAGGGAGCCGAGCAGCACCGCAGGAACAGGACACCGATACTGGCGCAATGGGGGAACGCAGGAAGGTGAGTTAAGGTTTGTTTTTATAGATTTTGCAGCCCGGGCACAGGGAAAGTTAAAATTTTGTGCCACAGTTCTCTTTTAAAGGGAATGTATCACCTGTATATTTCAGCCAGATACTGAAACATGTTCTTTTTTTCTAATTGCTTTTTTCTGATTGTAATTTTTTTTCTCCCTCTTTTATGTTTAATTTTTTTTCTATTATTGCTATTTTGCCTGAGCTGTTTTTAGCAGCATTTAGTGAAATGCTTTACGGCAGGACCCATGGACATAGACAACAATAGGCTGAAGCTATCCCATTCAGATGAATAAAAAATGCTATTGAACATTTTTTTGGAGGGGGGATGTTGATCACTGCTGGGAATGGTGGTGAATCCAGTATTACCTCTTTATTGGTGTCACCTTTCACCCCTTGTCTGTTCTTGAAAGAAAGGTATTACTGGGAAATGATCTGTAAAGAACAGGTCTAAGCTTAGTTTTAGCCCTAGTGGCCAGAATGAACACAGCAAGATTTCCTGATTATTTAAAAATATTGTAATGTATTATCTCACCCCAAAACCCCATATGCTTAGCCAGAGATGTGTGTGCATATTTTTGCAATGCTAAAGGTTAGACTCCATGGCATGGCATGTTTAGAAGGGTAAGACGTATAATACTTTTGTAGGTTTCAACTTCCCCTTTTTTCACTTAAAAATATTTTTTATCAACAGGGTGCAGCTGAGATATTTTAACTATATTAATGTGATTGGCATATACTTTTATTGTTAAAGATTTTAAGTAGGGATGAGGGAATCGAATCTGACGAATCCAAATTTGTTACAAATTTCATGAAAATTTCAATCCGTAACGAATCTGAATATTGTTGCGATTTGATAAAACAAATCACTTCATTAAACTCCATTTAGTGCGGTAGAGGCTCCAGGGCATCTAAAATGGCGGCTCCACATGTGAGGACATGGGGAAAGGAAGGCGGGTAGGCAGGATCACTCTGAATCACATACAGCATGCAGCCTATCAGCAGCCAGCCAGCCCTGTGATGCCACAGCCCTATATAATCGGCAGCCACCGCTGCAGCCTGCCATTTTGGCGTTTTATTGCAGAGAGAGTATTTTATTGCAGAAAGAGAGAGCAGTGTGTGTGTTTCCCAGAAAAAACAGCTTTCACCACAAGCCCAAATCACTGCAGAAAAGCACTGACAGGGAAGGGAGAGAGAGAGAAAGTACACTTTTGGGGGTACTACACAGCGACTCTGTACTGCTGCCCTGGGGTGTACAACAACTCTAAAGCTAACAGGGGCCAGTTAGCAGTGCACTAAAAGCCATAGTCACCTGCTTTTAGTGCCTAATACAGGTTGTATTGCAAAGTGCATTGTCCTCCCATAAGTGTAACCTGTGTGTACATAGGTGGTGTACGATTTTTTTTCCTGTCAAACAAATTTTGGCCTAGTTACTGTTAAAGGCCAGCTAAAGCTACACACTTGTTTTTGTAGCCTAATACAGTTTTAAGTGGAGCATATTGTCCTTCTCTCATAAATATAAACTGTACGTACACCTAAATGGTGTACGTTTTTTTCCCTGTTAAACTTATTTAGGCCTAGTTTCTGTGAAAGGCCAGCCAAAGCTACACACTTGTTTTTGTAGCCTAATACATTTTGTAGCAGAGCATATTGTCCTCCTCTCATTGTCCTCCTGCCGCCACATCCAGAGGCTCTGCGTCAGGGATTCTAATAGCAACGCCTGTAATCTGTATGTTATACTGAATAACAGTATTATTTCACTGACCCAGCACACTCCCTATGCGTGTTACGGCAAGGCAAAGTGTTCTACACCCATATTGAGTCTCTCTGTAGCCCGGAAATAGCTGTTTTAATAGCGATTCACCATGAATAAATTCAGATCGAACCAAATATTTTCAGAAAATTAGGCAAATCGGCAAAATCAAATTTTTCTAAAATTTGCTCATCTCTAATTTTTAGCATTACAAATAAAAGATATTTATTAACTCTTGTGGCAGCCTTGTACTTGTACCTGTAGGTTTCCTGTACTTAATCTTTAGCTGACATGAATCTTCAGCAAATCATGGTAGACTGGTTTCACAGCAGTTCAGCAACTACAGAGAAAGTATAAATAAATAACAGATAAATTACAAGGCTACTATATGCAGTTTCAGCAGGTGTTAGCCGTGTCATGTAAAGTCACCCTGATTGTTTTCTACCGAATCTGCGACCCTATTATGGGAAACAGATTATACTTTACACTTTTTTTTATATTGTTTACATATTAATATATTTTCAAAACATTTTGGGCTATGTTTTCTTGTTAAGTTCTGTTTGTGCATTTCTGAATGCTTTTGGCACATATGTTAAACAAAGAAAAGGAACTTCTTTATCCAATAGTGGGAAAGATGCCCTGTTCAGACTGAGGAGTCGATGCAGCCGAATTCAAATAGTGGAAACTTCTTTGCAACAAATTAAGAGCTTTGTGATATATAACATGTGAGAAACAACATGTTCTTGGCAGTGAATCAGTTAAAAGTTTCCTGCTTTCTACAATACATTTTTACAAGAACTGAAAGAATATATGCTGCCCTATGGGTATCCTGCTATTAGGACCCCAGTGATCAGCCATAATCTGTAGGGAGCCAGGCAACAAATGTTCAATTGGCCTCAGTGCCAAAATATGGAAATTAAAAGGGTACTTCGATGGAAAACTTCTTTTTTTTTTATCAACTGGTGCCAGAAAGTTTAACAGATTTGTAAATTACTTCTATTAAAAAATCTTTATCCTTCCATTACTTACTAGCGGCTGTATACTACAGAGGAAATTCTTTTCTTTTTCGATTTCTTTTCTGTCATGACCACAGTGCTGCTGACACCTCTGTCCATTTTAGGAACTGTACAGAGCAGCATATGTTTGCTCTGGGGATTTTCTCCTGCTCTGGACAGTTCCTGACATGGACAGAGGTGTGAGCAGAGAGCACTGTGATCGTGACAGAAAATAAATAAAAAAAGAAAATAATTTCCTCTGTAGTATACAGCAGCTAATAAGTACTGGAAGGATTAAATTTTTTTTTTACTTTCTGGCATCAGTTGATCAAAAGATCAAAAAAAAAAAAAAAAGTTTTCCACCATAGTACCCCTTTAAGTGTTATACAGTTCATTTTGAAATCAATAGGCTGTCCCTTTAATGCACAGATATGCTGGGTTCTCTAGGGAGGAAAGCTGTTTGTAGCCAACCTCAGTCCATGCTAACTAGGGATCTTCCATTATTGACTTTTTTTTACTTAAGCTAATTATTCTTTAACCCCCTTAAGGACCAAGGGCGTACAGTTATGCGCTGACGTCATGGTACTTAAAGAAACTTGGGGCGTACCTGTACGCCCGTGGGAATTACGATCCTTCCCACTCGCCGGGCGAGGACCGGACTGGTATGCCTGCTGAAATCATTCAGCAAGCACCCCATGCAAACTCCTGAGGGGGGAATCATGAGACCAATTCGACGATTTGCGGCGATTCCAGGTCAATCGGGTCCCCAGTGACCCTGAAAAAAAGGGTGAAAGGTGCCGTCACCCATCACCTTTTAGCAGCAGTAGTGAGATGCCACCTCACGATCGTCCTGATTCTTTGGCCGTTACCGGACAATAAATCAGGACTCCTGCTGTGGGGGTGTCCCTAACGGCACCCGCTCTGCCCCTATTCCGGAGGGCGAGAGAGGGTGCCGGGAGTCTTTACCTGGCATGGGGGCCCTAGGAGCGAGGCGGCGGCAGGCAGACGGACAAAGCGCAGCAGCAGAAGGTAAAGCTGGCCTCCTACTGTTGCTTAGCAACAACTCCCAGCATGCCCTTTGGTAGTTTGTGCATGCTGGGGGTTGTAATTATGCAATAGCTGGAGGCATATTTTTTCTATGAAAAAGTGTGCCTCCAGCTGTTGCATAACTGCAATTCCCAGCATGCACGGATAGCCAAAGGGCATGCTGAGAGTTGTAGTAGTGTGCCTCTAGCTGTTGCATAACTACAGCTCCCAGCATGTCCTTCGGCTGAAGGCACACTGGTTGTGAAACACTGAGTTTGTTACCTAACACAGTGTTTCACAACCGGTGTGCCTTCAGCTGTTGAAAGCTACAACTCCCAGCATGCACTGACAGACTGTACATGCTGGTTGTTGTAGTTTTGCAACAGCTGGAGGCACACTGGTTGCGAAACACTGAGTTAAGTAACAAACTCTGTGTTTTGCAACCGGTGTGCCTCCAGCTGTTGCATAACTACAACCCCCAGCATGCATGGACAGCCAAAGGGCATGCTGGGAGTTGTAGTAGTATGCCTCCAGCTGTTGCATAACTATAAGTCCCAGCATGCCCTTCTGGTGGCAAAACACTGAGAGTTTGTTACCCAACCGTACAGTGTACATTCACACAGGCGGTGGGGATGTTTGCAGTGAGTTTCTCGCTGAAAGTTTGAGATGCAGCAAATTTTCCGCTGAAGTTCAAACTCCTAGCGGGAAACTCGCTGTAAACCCCCATCTGTGTGAATGTACCCTAAAAAGAAAAAAAGAGAAAATGCCTGGTAAGGCACTGTTTCCAAAATGGAGCCTCCAGCTGTTGCAAAACAACAACTCCTAGTATTGCCGGACAGCCATTGACTGTTCAGGCATGCTTGGAGTTCTGCAACAGCTGGAAGCACCCTGTTTGGGAAACACAGCCGTAGGGTCATTTTGGTATCGGAGGCAAGTGAAATTCTTGCATCTGGGTAAACCCTATGCAAATCCCTAATTTAGGCCTAAAATGCACATGGCCCTCTCTCACTTCAGAGCCCTGTCATATTTCAAGGCAACAGTTTGGTGCCACATGTGGGGCATTTCCGTACTCAGGAGAAATTGCCTAACACATTTTGGTGGGCTTTTCCTCCTTTTACGCCTTATGAGAAGATAAAGTTGGGGTCTACACCAGCCTGTTATTGTAAAAAAAAAAAATATATATATATATATATATATATATATATATTGACACTAAAATGCTGGTGTTGCCCAATACTCTTCATTTTCACAAAAGGTAAAAGGAAAAAAAGACCCCCAAAATTTGTAACACAATTTCTCCTGAGTATGAAAATATTTTGGGAACTACACCCCTCAAGGAACCTAAGAAGGGGTATAGTGAGCCTTAACAACCCACAGGTGTTTGACAAATTTTCCTTAAAGTTGGAAAAAAAATTTCACTAAAATGATGGTGTTACCCTACATTTTTTATTTTCACAAGGTAAAATAGGAAAAAGCCCCCCAAACTTTTAACCCCATTTCTTCTGAGTATGGAAATAGACCATATGTGGATATAAAGTGCTCTGCGGGCGCACTACAATGCTTAGAAGAGAAGGAGAGCCATTGGGCTTTTGGAGAGAGAATGTGTCCGGAATTGAAGGCCAGGTGTGTTTACAAAACCCCCATGGAACAGTGGAACCCCCGCATGTGACCCCATTTTGGAAACTACACCCCTCACAGAATTACAGCCCAAAGGTGTCTGACAGATTTTTGGAACAGTTGTCCGTGAAAGTGAAAAATTACTTTTTTAATTTGCACAGCCCACTGTTCCAAAGATCTGTCATACGCCAGTGGGACAAAAATGCTCACTGCACTCCTTATTAAATTCTGTGAGGGGTGTAATTTCCAAAATGAGGTAACATGTGGGGGTCCACTGTTATGGCACCATGGGGGCTTTGTAAACACACATGGCCCCCAACTTCCATTCCCAACAAATTCTCTCTCCAAAAGCTCAATGGCGCTCCTTCTCTTCTGAGCATTGTAGTGCGCCACTTTTCATCCACATATGGGGTATCTCCATACTCAGAAGAAATGGTATTAAAACTTTTGGAAGGCTTTCTCTCCTATTACTCCTTGTGAAAATGAAACATTCACAGCATTTCAGTGAAAAAAAAATCGAATTTTTCATATTCATGTCCAACTTTAGCGAAAATTTTTCAAACACCTGTGGGGTGTTAAGGCTTACTATACCCCTTGTTATGTTCCTTGAAGGGTGTTGTTTACCAAATAGTGTGCCATGTGTTTTTTTTTTCTGTTCTGGCACCATAAGGGCTTCCTAAATGCGAAAATGAATTTACACATCCCAGTCCTAAGCATACCAACCACTAATTTGGATATATGATGACTTAGGCTGGGTCCACACTACGTTTTGTCCCATACGGGAGCGCATACGGCAGGAGGGAGCTAAAACCTCGCGCTCCCGTATGTGACCGTATGCGCTCCCGTATGTCATTCACTTCAATGAGCCGACCGGAGTGAAACGTTCGGTCCGGTCGGCTCATTTTTGCGCCGTATGCGCTTTTACAACCGGACCTAAAACCGTGGTCAACCACGGTTTTAGGTCCGGTTGTAAAAGCGCATATGGCGCAAAAATGAGCCGACCGGACCGAACGTTTCACTCCGGTCGGCTCATTGAAGCGAATGGCATACGGGAGCGCATACGGTCACATACGGGAGCGCGAGGTTTTAGCTCCCTCCTGCCGTATGCGCTCCCGTATGGGACAAAACGTAGTGTGGACCCAGCCTAATTGGCTCAGTCTAGGAAAAAATATAGAATTTCCAGAACAATAAACTTATAATATTTACAGTTTAATCAAAAGTAAATCAAGCTAAAGATATACAATTGAGATACAGCCGCAGGGCCCTACGGCTGTGCATATAATACTAAACCCTAATGAGGGAATATGATAAAATTAATATAAAAATAATACCTTTATATCACACCATGGTAGTACTAAATAGCCATATTCTGCGGAATAGATGAAATTCGCATATCATCAAATGCCACAGTTTTGCACATATTGTCAGTCCTGAAAGAGAAGTATATGCACAATCTCAAAAGATGTAAAAGTTCCACCAAACCTTTAAAAAAGAAGGGGATCAATAGATTGTAGCAGTATGGTGGATTGTACTTGTGTCACACCACCAGTCCTGTAAATAAAAGAGATATGGCAAAGTCCTGCGGAGTGTTCGATAGCAACCCAAGTCCTGCAGTATACAGATCCTGCAATTTGTGTAATACAGAGTGGTTGGTGGAGTGCAGCGGAGTTCGGCTGTGTATAACAATATATCACCGGTAATTTTCAACAAGAAAGCTCCCTGCGAACAGAAGATGCAGGATCAGGGTGCCACTCCCTCGTCCACGTTAGTCCGGTTGTCAGAGGTTTCCTTCTGTGTGCGACTGCTCACTTCAGCGAGCTCGCAGTGGTGTGTGACATGGATGGTCAGCTGACTGCCGGTCAGCTGATTGGGTCTGCTTGAGAACGCACTCCGCTATATCTTTCAAAGTTGATATTCCTTCTATATAGATGGTTCTTTAAAGCTCGCAGGTTTACCAATCTTTTTAGTTGGTTGTTTCTTGCGGTCGCTTGCACAGGCTTCAGCAGGCTTTGTATCAAGGGTTGTGCAATAAAAGTTTCTCCAATATTTCTAATTAGGGGAAAAACCGAAGTGGCAACAATCGTAGTGTGAATAGTGTATAATAGTGTATAATAGTGAATAGTGTATAATAGTTTATATATAGTGTTTCTGTGTATATAAGTGAACATAAACTGTTCAGTACCTCTTCCTCAGTGGTATATGTTAGCATATGCCACTGAGGAAGGGATACTGAACTTTTTATGTTTACTTAAATACACTGAAACGCGTTTGGTTGACAGGTCCTGTTTCATGCTGGTAGACGTTTCCTCAGGCCCCCGGTCACCGGCGGCCTGAGGAAACGCCTGCCAGCGTGAAACAGGACCTGTCACCCAGATGTACACTACTGACCTCTTAGCTCTGCTCGCTGCATGGGGGTTCGTTGAATATGTTCAAGTTTATGGTTCTTCAATAAGCTTCACAGCAGGATCTGTGGGGAGTGCTCCAACTGTTTCTTTTACCCCCAAGGAATTTATGGCATAGAGACTGTTATTTTTTATTGTGTAGCACACCATTAGTCACTGCCTTATACCTACCCCCGTTTGGCTGGTTTTACACTGACTGCCGTTGTTTCACGTGGGCAGTGTAAGGTGTTTGTTTCTTCTGTGAATGATTATCAAGTTTAAATGGGCACTGTCATCATCTTTATTTTTTGATATGTTGTAGTACTTATGTACTACAACATATCTCTAATATACTTTCATTATCTTTTTGTGATTAAATTATTTTATTTTGCTCTTGAAATCCGGCCACTAGGGGTCTCCCGCCTAGTGGCCAGCTGCAGCCTGCTGTGACGTCACAGCTGGATTTGAACCAATCTTGGCCGGGCATTCGGTCTGAATTCAGTCAGCCTGCGCTCACTCCCTGCCTTTCAGTCAGATAGGTGGGAGCGAGTGCTGTGAACGCCTGGGCTGCACGCACTGGCTCACTGGCCTTGCGCGTCAGCCATCCCTGCTCCCGGCATGTACAGTCTGGAGGCAGCACGCGCACAGAACCTCATTGCAATGCTGATGCTCCAGCACTGTACATGTCCTGTACGGGTAAGTCTGATCTGAGGTCTTATTTCACATATTATATTTTGTTTTGTGCCGGGTCTCGGCAGTGTAGAATAACACGGCAGGTGGGCGATGCTCCTATACTCCTCCTCCCTGGATAACACTACACTGCTAAACAGGGAGGAGGAGACCCCGGAGCAGCCTGACGTGCTATTTGGCCCTCATCTATGCGCGCTCTTGACGGGAGCGCAGCGTAGATGGGCTAAAGGTGGAAGTCGGCCCCCAGCAGGCATCAGTGACGTTGCACCTGCTGGGGAAGTCTGCCTGGCAAGTGAGCACACTACATTTTCAAGGTAGTAAAAAAAAATTTTTAAAGCAGGGAGGGGGTTAGGGACAGATGGGCCACAGGCAGGGACAGAAACATTTTTTTTTTTTTTACATGGTGGGAGCTATTCTTTAAGCAACATTGTTTTCTTTTATGCAATTGCATTGAGCACATGATACAACTAATAGTTTTTAGATATACCCTATGTTACATATTAGATATTTAGATATTATATATGTTAGATATTATATAAAATGTATAATCACCCAAAGAGTAAATGATGGCTTACAGTATTGTGATGAATTCTAATGACCTGCCATATCATTCCATTTGTAGACATATGAGACTTCCTGACAATGCTCAGTGAAGCACCTGATTTGCATGTCTGTAGCGTGTTATAAATAGATTTGTAGATTGCTTGAAATTCACAGCAGACTTTATTTCATAGAACAGGGCTTTGCAAACGTTTTCTACTGGGGCTTCACCAGACAGATGAAGGTGATGCCTGGGACCCACAAGACAGACCAGGAGGATGACTGGACCATCTGTGGTGAAGGTGCATGCCAAAATTGTCAATATTCGTCAACTTACCTTTCATTTATTTCCTGAACTCAGTATTACATTAGAATAGTCAATTCTGTTAACACCAAAGATAGAAATGATTGCACAGCTTATAATGGTAAATGTGAAAATAGCAGTAAAAAGACAGTGTTCAATGCTCCTGAGTGTGGGGGAACATTAAAGCAGATGCTGCATTCACGAGAAACTGAATGATGGAGCCTGAAGAGGTCAGTAGACAAGTGCATCACAAAACATCCAATACAAAAATAGCAGCAGCAGTAGAAATGCAGGTTTTAAGTACAGTATATCAAAAGATTATTCAGGCTTCCATTAAAAAGTACAATGTTCCACATTTTGTCCTTCACACATCTTTTCTCAATTATGTGAAGTCCTTTGAGGATTGTAATGTAGCACTATGTACTTTGTAATAGAGGCCTAAATACACTTTCCAAACTACTTTTATATTAGGACAGATGCTGCTACTATTTTTTTGTACATATCCCTTGTGTATTCTAGGACTTTGAGTGGCCACGCATCGAAGTACCTTAGAGGCTTATTTGTAACATTTTGCTTAGGTGATTTACAAAAGTGCCTCAAGATATATTGAGGTTTAAACACACACACACACACACAAAAATTGCATTTAAGGTGGCCCAGAGCTGGGGGACTAAAAGGCTTTTCCAGGCTCCTCTAGTGATTGGTTGGGGTCTGATATGTCACTTATTTGAAAGGATTGAAAAACTATGACCATTTATATATATATATATATATATATATATATATATATATATATATATATATTGTGCACACACAGCCACTTTCCCATAAACATACATAGATTTAAATTCATTTTACAAATACGGATGCAAATTTATAGTGGATTTTACTACTGCATTTAAAAAAAATTAAATGCATGATAATACATTGTGTGAACATAGGCTTAGACAGTTTAATCAATTATTCTTATTGCATCTAGTCAACTCTCCCTATTGCATCTAGATGGAACATAAAGTTTAATGAAATTGGAGGAATACAAGGGCCTCATAAACTGCTATAGTAAAGAGCTATATTATAGATGTGTCCATAAGGCCTAAGATAGTTAATAAGTAGATACTAGCATTTCTATCACTAGCATTAAAGGGGTACTCCACTGGAAAACATTTTTTTTTTTTTTTAAATCATGTGGTGCCAAAAAGTTAAACATATTTGTAAATTACTTCTATTAAAAGATCTTAATCCTTCCAGTACTTATTAGCTGCTATTTGATCCACAGGAGATTCTTTTCTTTTTTAATTTCCTTTTTGTCTGACCACAACAATACTCTCTGCTGACACCTCTGTCCATTTTAGGAACTGTCCAGAGTAGGAGGAAATCCCCATAGCAAACCTATCCTGCTCTGGACAGTTCCTAAAATGGACAGAGGACTCCGTAGAGAGCACTGTGGTCAGACAGAAAGGAAATTCAAAAAGAAAAGAACTTCCTGTGGAGGATATGTAGTCAGGTCCATAAATATTGGGACATCAACACATTTCTAACATTTTTGGCTCTATGCACCACCACAATGTATTTGAAATGAAATTAACAAGATGTACTTTAACTGCAGATTGTCGGCTTTCATTTGATGGTATTTACATGCAAATCAGGTGAAAAGTGTAGGAATTACAACAGTTTGCAAATGTGCATCCCACTTGTTAAGGGACCAAAAGTAATGGGAAAGAATAATAATCATAAATCAAACTTTCAATGTTTAATACTTGGTTGCAAATCCTTTGCAGTCAATTACAGCCTGATGTCTGGAACGCATAGACATCACCAGATGCAGGGTTTCATCCCTGGTGATGTTCTGCCAGGCCTCTACTACAACTGTCTTCAGTTCCTGCTTGTTCTTGGGGCACTTTCCCTTCAGTTTTGTCTTCAGCAAGTGAAATGCATGTTCAATCGGATTCAGGTCAGGTGATTGACTTGGCCATTGCATAACATTCCAATTATTATAACATTCCACCTATTTCCCTTAAAAAACTATTTGGTTCTTTTGCAGTTTGCTTTGGGTCATTGTCCATCTGCACTGTGAAGTGCCGTCCAATGAGTTCTGAAGCATTTTGCTGAATATGAGCAGATAATATTACCTGAAACACTTCAGAATTCATCCTGCTGCTTTTGTCAGCAGTCACATGATCAATAAATACAAGAGAAGCAGTTCCATTGGCAGCCATACATGCCCACTATGCCATGACACTACCACACCATGCTTTAAAGATGAGGTGGTATGCTTAGGATCATGTTCCTTTTCTTCTCCATACTCTTCTCTTCCCATCACTCTGGTACAAGTTGATCTTGGTCTCATCTGTCCATAGGATGTTGTTCCAGAACTGTGAAGGCTTTTTTAGATGTCATTTGGCAAACTCTAATCTTGCCTTCCTGTTTTTGAGGCACACCAATGGTTTACATCTTATGGTGGACCCTCTGTATTCACTCTGGTGAAGTCTTCTCTTGATTGTTAACTCTGGCACACATACACCTACCTCCTGGAGAGTGTTCTTGATCTGGCCAACTGTTGTGAAGGGTGTTTTCTTCACCAGGGAAAGAATTCTTCGGTCATCCTCCACAGTTGAGCTCACCCACACAAAAAAAAAAAAAAAGCATTTAACCCCTTAAGGACCCGGGCTTTTTCCGTTTTTTCATTTTCAATTTTTCCTCCTTAACTTTAAAAAATCATAACTCTTAAAAATTTTCACCTAAAATTATACATAATGGCTTAATTTTTGCGTCACTAATTCTACTTTGTAATGACATTAGTCATTTTACCCAAAAATCTACGGTAAAACGGGAAAAAAAATCAATGTGCGACAAAATTGATGAAAAAACACTATTTTGTAAGTTTTGGGGGCTTCTATTTTTACGCAGTACATTTTTTGTCAAAAATGATACCTTATCTTTATTCTGTAGGTCCATACAGTTAAAATGATACCCTACTTGTATAGGTTTGAATTTGTATCACTTCCGAAAAAAATCATGAATACATGCAAGAAAATTTATACGTTTAAAATGGTCATCTTTTGACCCCTATAACTTTTTTATTTTTCTGTGTTCAGGGCGCTTTGAGGACTCATTTTTTGCGCCGTCATCTGAAGTTTTTAGCGGTACCATTTTTGTTCTGATCAGACTTTTTGATCACTTTTTATTCACTTTTTTGTGGTATAAAAAGTGATCAAAAATGCGCTATTTTGGACTTTGGAATTTTTTTGCGCGTACGCCATTGAACGAGCGGTTTAAAAAGTGGTATATTTTTATAAATCGGACATTTCCGCACGCGGTGATACCACATATGTTTATTTTTATTATTATTTACATAATGTTTTTTTTATTTTTGGAAATGCCGGGTGATTTAAACTTTTATTAGGGGAAGGGATAATTGAAAGGGTTAATGATTTTTTTACACTTTTCTTATGCAACATTATAGCTCCCATAAGGGGCTATAACATTGCATTTACTGATCTTTTACACTGATTGATCCATCTCCATAGGAATGGATCAATCAGTGTTTTCGGCAATTGAATGCTCAAGCCTGGATCTCAGGCTTGAAGCATTCATTCGGCGATCGGACAGCACAGGAGAAGGTAAGAGACCTTCCTCCTGTGCTACAGCTGTTCGGGATGCCGCGATTATACCGCGGCGATCCCGAACAGCTCCCTGAGCTAGCCGGGCACTTTTACTTTCGTTTTTAGCCGCGCGGCTCAGCTTTGAGCGCGCGGCTAAAGGGTTAATAGCGCGCGGCACAGCGATCAGTGCCGCGCGCTATTAGAGGCGGGTCCCGGCTTCACTATGACGCCGGGCCCGCCGCGATATGATGCGGGGTCACCGTGTGACCCCGCGTTATATCGCAGGACCGGGACCCATGACGTATGCATACGTCATGGGTCCTTAAGAGGTTAAAGTGGCACAGAGCTAGGGGAGAACGTGCTCACCAGTTTTCCAGGCTCCTCCAGTGAATGGTTGGGGTCTGATATGTCACTTATTTGAAAGGATTGAAAAACTTCGACATATATATATATATATATATATATATATATATAAATATATATATATATATTTATATTGTGCACAGACAGCCACTTTCCCATAAACATACATAGATTTACAGTTTTTTCAGCCTAATGATGGCTTGCTTCACTGATAGTAACAGCTCTTTGGATCTCATCTTGAGAGTTGACAGCAACATATTCCAAATGCAAATAGCACACTTGAAATGAACCCTGGACCTTTTATCTGCTCATTGTAATTGGAATAATGAGGGAATAACACATACCTGGACATGGAACAGCTGAGAAGCCAATTGTCTCATTATTTTTGGTCCCTTAGCAAGTGGGAGGCACATATGCAAACTGTTGTAATTCCTACACCGTGTACCTGATTTGGATGTAAATACACTCAAATTAAAGCTCACAGTCTGGAGTTAAAGCACATCTAGTTAGTTTCATTTCAAATTCATTGTGGTGGTGTATAGAGTCAAAAATGTTAGAATTGTGTCGATGTCCCAATATTTATGGACCTGACTGTAGCAGCTGTTAAGTACGAGGGCCTCATAAACTGCTATAGGTGACATTTTATGGCTCTGTACAGCTCGGAGCTTGTAAAGAGCTATATTATAGATGTTTCCATAAGGCCTAAGATAAGTAATAAGTAGATACGAGCATTTCTATCACTAGCATTAAAGGAGTACTTCACTGTTTTGTTTTTTTTTTAAATCAAGTGGTGCCAAAAAGTTAAACATATTTGTAATTTACTTCTATTAAGAAATCTTAATCCTTCCAGTACTTATTAGCTGCTTTTTGATCCACAAAAAGTTATTTTCTTTTTGAATTTCCTTTCTGTCTGACCACAGTGCTCTCTGCTGAAACCTCTGTCCATTTCAGGAACTGTCCAGAGTAGAAGAAAATCACCATAGCAAACTAGCAAACCTATCCTGCTCTGGACAGTTCCTAAAATGGAGAGAGGTGTCAACAGAGAGTACTGTGGTCAGACAGAAAGGAAATTCAAAAATAAAAGAACTTCCTGTGGAGCACATAGCTTCTGATAAGTACTGGAAGGATGAAGATTTTTTAATAGAAGTAATTTACAATTATGTTTAACTTTCTGGTACCAATTGATTAAAAAAATTTTTTTCCAGTGGAGTACCCCTTTCAGCCATTGTTAAAAATGTATTTACAGTCAAAATCCTTTTAAGTTTTAGGTTAGAAAAAGTAGTCCATTTTGTCAGTTTAGATGGTGTGTATTGGCCTGGTACCAACAAACTCTTATCAATATGATGGCCACTTTTAAATAGAGGTAGTCTACTTGGCATCAATTTGTTAGACAGGAAAAAGGACAATACAGTAATATAATCATCAAAAATATATTCTTAAGAATTATGTTAATGCAATCAAGTCCTACAATGATCTTATATACCAGCATCAGGAAATCAATCGACCAAAATGTTCCTGTGGCTTTAATGTCATGGTTGAATTCAGTATCTCTGTGAAACAAAATTATTCCCAACAAACTAGAGAAAAGTAAAAAAAAAAATAGAATAGCAGATCATTTTGCCTTCTACACAAAGGAACGCTAGTTTTCTATAACTAGATTGCAAGCACTATGCTTTGACATATATATATATATATATATATATATATATATATACATTTATTTTTTTATTTTTTTAACCAAGGCTCTTGAATGTGTAGTTGTTATTTTTCTACTTAGCCCCTTTAAGGACACAGCCCATTTTGGCCTGGAGGACACTTTACTTTGAGGTCATTTTGCAGGGCTCAGGCAGTGCTGCTCCTCCTTTCTCAAAGGCAGAGGTAGCGGTCCTGCTGCTGGGTTGTTGCCCTCCTACAGCCTCCTCCACGTCTCCTGATGTACTGACCTGTCTCCTGGTAGCCGCTCCATGCTCTGGACACTACACTGACAGACACAGCAAACCATCTTGTCACAGCTTGCATTGATGTGCTATCCTGGTTTAGCTGCACTAACTTGTATGGCCACTTGTGTGGGTTGTAGACTCTGTCTCATCCTACCACTAGAATGAAAGCACCTCCAGCATTCAAAAGTGACCAAAACATCAGCTAGGAAGCATAGGAACTGAGAAGTGGTCTGTGGTCGCCATATGCAGAACCACTCCTTTATTGGGGGTGTCTTGCTAATTGCCTATAATTTCCACCTGTTGTCTGCTCCATTTGCACAACAGCATGTGAAATTGATTGTCAATCAGGGTTGCTTCCTGAGTGGACAGTGTGATTTCATAGAAGTGTGATTGACTTGGAGTCATTGTGTTAAGTGATCCCTTTATTTTTCTGAGCAGTGTAGATTGCACAGTCATTCATATGTGTATTGGTTGAAAATAAGTGTGATACATAGTACACAGATTCATTGATAAAAGATAATAATTCAGGTGTTTTCCCGTTGAATTGCCCATTGTGATCAGGGGAATTATCTAGCCATCCACCCATGACACAAATCTGGACTGTCTGTGATATTGTTTGCACAGTATGGTTTTAAGTTACAATGGTCCAGAAAAGACCATTGTATGTTGAACATGTAACCTGAGGCCATTTTAACTTGAGGGATCACTGTATATAGTTACAGATGTAGAGTCTAGCTTGTGGGTTATCACATCTTGTGATTGTGCTATGACTCTGTTAGCTCTGTTACATCTGTATACAGAGGTTTTGCTGCTAAGATTCTTGTTATATGTCTCACAAATATTCTGGATACATAGGGTCCAGAACTTCAACCTTTAAAAAAGGAAAGTGTATGCAGTGTACGCAAGATATTGAAATTGTGGGGAGGAAACAGCTGACCTCCTACACATGCTTTTGCTATATCAGTGATACAACAAACTTCGAATCAGGTTAGGAAATCTTTTGCTTCTTTTTGTCAACAAAGTAAGATTCCAAATATACAGTAAGTTAGAGTTCTATCATTGACTAGACTTGAGTATGGTATGTACAAAACAAAGAAAACTCTAAGCTAACTATAAAAATATTTAGGGTGTTTGATTTGAAGATAATACTCTTATTGAAACGTGAGTGAGGAAATGGCTAGTTATAGTGACCTTTTATAAATTAACATATTTATTAGTTGAGACAGCTTGCAGCACTTCTTGCTGTTACTTCCCTTACACTCATAGCTTAGTGCCTTGGTGGAAACTGTAAAGTCTTATACGAGGGTGCACTACTGTACCGGACATGAAACTTCAGTGATATATCCAATAATTGAAGAAGAAATTTAAGTGGCGCTCACTGAACCAGGGCTTCATCTTTATAACTTTATTTCAAAAGATTTTTGTAGGGATCCCACATCTTTACCAAAGTGGGCATGGATGCCAAAATGTGCAAACTAAAATGGTTACAGCTGTTTCATGCCTCTCAGCACTTCAACAGCGCATCCTCTTCCATATGTGTTCACTGGCTAAATTTCTTTCGTACTGTAATGTCAGAACACAGGTGGAAGGTATAATTTCAAAGGTATAGTGACACTATTGTTATTAAGTAGTTAGGGCCACTGGGCTGCGGTACTTCTATCACAGCGAGAGACTGAAGTCCTTAGTGTGCGGGCCTGATGGTGCTGGGAACCAGAAAGAATTAAGTCAATAAATATAAATAGAATAAGGTTTGGAGAAGCTCTTACCACGCTAGGGACCTGCGACCTGAGCTGCCCAAATAACACCTAACCCACGGTGTCAAAACAAAAATGCAATAGTAAAGAAATTGGGGCTCAAAGGTCTATGAATATTTGAAATAAATCTTTTATTGATAAATGATATACAATGGGTTGTTTAATAATAGTTATAAATAGTGGTCTATGACCTACAGGGCCCTTGTATGTCGACCGTACCACAGATGATATGTATATATAACATGTATATCAATAATAAAATAATGATATTAATAAAACATCACAGCAAATATCGACTTTTATTATAATTAATATATAAAATATATTAAAAATCGGTAAAGTGCATAGTGACCACAAAAAAAAAAAAAAAAAGGAATAAAGAGATCCTGGATGGGTACAAACAGATAATTGTTCAGATTATATACTGTTCCAACAGTGTATATTAACTGTATCCAGTGATTTGTACAACATTTCTCTTTCCCTTTAAAGTTTGTATGGTCACAGCGCTAATGATACAATGTATTATCTGTTCTGAAATTATTTTTAACAATGTCACATAGGACTATAGTGACCTCTCGCTGATGGGTATTGTAATCTTGGCTCTTATGGCAGGGATTCAGTGGTTACACAATGCAGTGCCGGGGTATGTGTATAGTCAAAAAATGTACCTTGTCTGTATGCGCTGGTCTCGGTGAGGTCCCGGTTCCCTGTGTGGGGAGCGTACTGCTGGAGACACGGCCATCTCAAATTTGCAGCGGCGGGAGTGGGCTCACTCCGGGTGGACTGCAGCGCTTCCTCCGTGGGTGATGGAGGAACAGATGATGTCCTCATGGTATGGTGAGTCACACTTATCCAATAAGACAGGTGTGGTGATAATTGTGAGCTCTGTGACCTCAGGAAAAGAACTTGGCATTTGTGGTACTTGTTGTTAGAGCTGGACACATTTCAGGTCCTCCATAGGACCTTTCTCCAGCAGCTTAACATTATAAAAAAAAACAGTAATTTTGCAAGGTATATATACGTATAGCTCCTCCCTTTGTTTTGTGGAGGGCGTCACATTCAATTAAATGGAAAAAATTGGGAAAATGGGGTTTGGTTAAGTAACATATGAATCGGATTAAGGGTGTTTGTGAATGGTAATTGGGGTAAAAGCAGGGCCTGCGTTAGGGCGGGGTAAACCAGGCAATTGCCTAGGGCCCCCATCCCCCAGGGGGCCCCTTGCCGGCTGCTCAGCATAGGCGTGCGCACGGGGTGTGCCGTGTGTGCCTGGGCACACCCTAATCAAGCCCAGGGGGATCCGTGGCCGCCACATTCTAGGCATCCCTGTGTCCCGAAAGATCTTTTTGGGACACAAGGATGTCTCTGTTACCTTTCTGTGGTGGCTCCCTCGTTAACTTTAAAAACGCAGGGGCCGCCGGGAGGTAGCACATGCAGGGATGTCACTGACATCCCGTGCGTGCGTCCATAGCAACTGAGGAGCGGAACATTGAGGAGGATGCTCGCCGGCCGGCATGGTAATTCACCAGCACCAGCTGGCAGCATGTCATCTTCGGTGTTCCAACCACCGCTTATCTGGTCCCGGGACCTACTGCTATGGTCTATAGGCCATAGCAGTAAATCCTGATCCCAGGCCGGAGGACCGGTGGTCGGAACACTGAAGTGGGACAGTACGCAAACATACAGCCTCCAGCCATACACTATATATGGCTGAAGGCTGTATGTCTGTGGGGGAACTATACTGCACCTAGTGTGGGGAACTATACTGCACCTATTGTGGGGAGCTAATAGCTCCCCACATTAGGTGCAGTATAGTTCTCCACATTAGGTGCAGTATAGTTCTCCACATTACAATACAGGAATATGGGTGCACTACTGTGGTAGATGTATACAATGACATTGGCTATCCCTCAACACTGATGTTAAAATTGAGACATTCGCCAGTGTATCCTTATATGAAGGACACACCAGAGCCCGCACACCAACGCCAAGGTTTCTCAAGATGGTGCGAGACCTACGCTAATCCTACCTGTGCTTGATAAGCAAAACAGGGGCCAGTGGGCAATTACGGCAGCATTCGGTCGACTCACAACCTCCTCCCAGATACCCTCCAGCGTGACTGAGCACACATGCAATGGGAGGAGGGAGGCAAACTGCAAGCCCCACCTGAGTTGGCTAATATGAGTGCCTGGCCTCACAGGTGCTACCTTAATGCTGCCTTGAAGATATTCAAGTCGCATTAATTTTGGAGTTTACACACCTCCAAGTATAAAATTTAAACAAACAACAAAAAACGTGGTCTCAAATGGCTGGAGGTGCTTGTAGTCCGCTGCAGGCATCCTCCATTGTATGCATTTTTATGCTGGGGATCGCCCTTAGCAACGGACTACAAGGGCAGGATCTGCTCCCCCAGTATAAATGCACAACCACATTTGGGGTTGAGCACCTCCAGCCATTTGAGACCACGTTTTTTGTTGTTTGTTTAAATTTTATACTTGGAGGTGTGTAAACTCCCAAATTAATGCGCCTTGAATATCTTCAAGGCAGCATTAAGGTAGCACCTGTGAGGCCAGGCACTCATATTAGCCAACTCAGGTGGGGCTTGCAGTTTGCGTCCCTCCTCCTATTGCATGTGTGCTCAGTCACGCTGGAGGGTATCTGGGAGGAAGTTGTGAGTCGACCGAATGCTGCCGTAATTGCCCACTGGCCCCTGTTTTGCTTATCAAGCACAGGTAGGATTAGCGTAGGTCTCGCACCATCTTGAGAAACCTTGGCGTTGGTGTGCGGGCTCTGGTGTGTCCTTCATATAAGGATACACTGGCGAATATCTCAATTTTAACATCAGTGTTGAGGGATAGCCAATGTCATTGTTTACATCTACCACAGTAGTGCACCCATATTCCTGTATTGTATTCTAATTGTTACACATCCACACCGTTTATCTGGTGTAGGATTCTATTGTGGCACTTGTAGTCCGCTGCAGGCATCCTCCATTGTGTGCATTTTTATGCTGGGGATCGCCCTTAGCAACGGACTACAAGGGCAGGATCTGCTCCCCCAGTATAAATGCACAACCACATTTGGGGTTGAGCACCTCCAGCCATTTGAGACCACGTTTTTTGTTGTTAGTTCTCCACATTAGGTGCAGTATAGCTCCGAGCTATACTGCGCCTAATGTGGAGAACTATACTGCACCTAATGTGGGGGAACTATACTGCACCTAATGTGGGGGAACTATACTGCACCTAATGTGGGGAGAACTATACTGCACCCAATGTGGGGGAACTGCACTGCACCTAATGTGGGGAACTATACTGCACCTAATGTGGGGAACTATACTGCACCTAATGTGGGGAACTATACTGCACCTAATGTGGGGGAACTATACTGCACCAAATGCGGGGGAACTATACTGCACCTAATGTAGGGGAACTGTACTGCACCTAATGTGGGAGAACTGTACTGCACCTAATGTGGGGAGCTATACTGCACCTCATGTGCGGGAACTATACTGCACCTCATGTGCGGGAACTATACTGCACCTAATGTGGGGGAACTGTACTGCACCTAATGTGGGGGAACTGTACTGCACCTAATGTGGGGAGCTATACTGCGCCTAATGTGGGGGAACTGTACTGCACCTAATGTGGGGAAACTATACAGCAAACCTAATGTGGGGGAACTGTACTGCATCTAATGTGGGGGTAACTGTACTGCACTTAATGTGGGGAGCTACACTGCACCTAATGTGGAGAGCTATACTGCACCTAATGTGGGGGAACTATACTGCACCTAATGTGGGGGAACTATACTGCACCTAATGTGGGGGAACTGTACTGCACCTAATGTGGGGGAACTATACTGCACCAAATGTGGGGGAACTGTACTGCACCAAATGTGGGGGAACTGTACTGCACCAAATGTGGGGGAACTGTACTGAACCTAATGTGGGGGTACTGTACTGCACCTAATTTGGGGGAACTGTACTAAACCTATTGTGGGGAGCTAATAGCTCCCCACATTAGGTGCAGTATAGTTCTCCACATTAGGTGCAGTATAGTTCTCCACATTAGGTGCAGTATAGCTCCGAGCTATACTGCACCTAATGTGGAGAACTATACTGCACCTAATGTGGGGAACTATACTGCACCTAATGTGGGGGAACTATACTGCACCTAATGTGGGGAGAACTATACTGCACCCAATGTGGGGGACCTGTACTGCACCTAATGTGGGGGAACTATACTGCAACTAATGTGGGTAACTATACTGCACCAAATGTGGGGAACTATACTGCACCTAATGTGGGGGAACTATACTGCACCTAATGTGGGAGAACTGTACTGCTTCTAATGTGGGGGGAGGGGCGACTGTACTGCACCTAATGTGGGGGAACTATACTGCACCTAATGTGGGGGAACTGTACTGCACCTAATGTGGGGGAACTATACTGCACCAAATGTGGGGGAACTGTACTGCACCAAATGTGGGGGAACTGTACTGAACCTAATGTGGGGGTACTGTACTGCACCTAATTTGGGGGAACTGTACTGCACCTATTGTGGGGAGCTAATAGCTCCCCACATTAGGTGCAGTATAGTTCTCCACATTAGGTGCAGTATAGTTCTCCACATTAGGTGCAGTATAGCTCCGAGCTATACTGCACCTAATGTGGAGAACTATACTGCACCTAATGTGGGGAACTATACTGCACCTAATGTGGGGGAACTATACTGCACCTAATGTGGGGAGAACTATACTGCACCCAATGTGGGGGACCTGTACTGCACCTAATGTGGGGGAACTATACTGCAACTAATGTGGGTAACTATACTGCACCAAATGTGGGGAACTATACTGCACCTAATGTGGGGGAACTATACTGCACCTAATGTGGGAGAACTGTACTGCTTCTAATGTGGGGGGAGGGGCGACTGTACTGCACCTAATGTGGGGGAACTGTACTGCACCTAATGTGGGGGAACTGTACTGCACCTAATGTGGGGGAACTGTACTGCACCTAATGTGGGGGAACTGTACTGCATCTAATGTGGGGGAACTGTACTGCACCTAATGTGGGGAGCTATACTGTGCCTAATGTGGGGAAACTGTACTGCACCTAATGTGGAGAAACTATACAGCCAACCTAATGTGGGGGAACTGTACTGCATCTAATGTGGGGGTACCTGTACTGCACTTAAAGTGGGGAGCTACACTGCACCTAATATGGAGAACTCTACTGCACCTAATGTGGGGGAACTATACTGCACCTAATGTGGGGGAACTGTACTGCACCTAATGTGGGGGAACTGTACTGCACCTAATGTGGGGGAACTGTACTGCACCTAATGTGGGGGAACTGTACTGCACCTAATGTGGGGGTACTGTACTGCACCTAATGTGGGGGAACTGTACTGCACCTAATGTGGGGGAACTGTACTGCACCTAATGTGGGGGAACTGTACTGCACCTAATGTGGGGAGCTATACAGCCAACCTAATGTGGGGGAACTGTACTGCACCTAATGTGGGGGAACTGTACTGCATCTAATGTTGGGGTACCTGTACTGCACTTAATGTGGGGAGCTACACTGCACCTAATGTGGAGAACTATACTGCACCTAATGTGGGGGAACTGTACTGCACGTAATGTGGGGGAACTGTACTGCACCTAATGTGGGGGAACTGTACTGCACCTAATGTGGGGGAACTGTACTGGACCTAATGTGGGGGAACTATACTGCACCTAATGTGGGGGAACTGTACTGCACCTAATGTGGGGGTACTGTACTGCACCTAATGTGGGGGAACTGTACTGCACCTAATATGGGGGAACTGCACTGCACCTAATGTGGGGAGCTATACTGCGTATAATGTGGGGGAACTGTGCTGCACCTAATGTGGGGGAACTGTACTGCACCTAATGTGGGGGGGAACTGTACTGCAACTAATGTGGGGGGAACTGTACTGCACCTATTGTGGGGGAACTATACAGCCAACCTATTGTGGGGGAACTGTGCTGCCCCTAATGTGGGAGAACTGTACTGTACCTAATGTGGGGGGGGAACTGTATTGCACCTAATGTGAGGGAACTGTACTGGCAACCTAATGTGGGGGAGCTATACGGCCAACCTAATGTTGGGGGGACTATACTGCCAACCTAATGTGAGGGAACTATACAAAAATATAAAATTGTACTATTCTGATCCCTATAACACTTTTATTTTTCTGTATATGGGGATGTATGAGGGTCATGTTTTGCGCTTTGATTTGTATTTTTTATCGGCACCATTTTTCTTTTGATGGGACTTTTCAATTGCTTTTTAATTAATTGAAGTGACCACAAGTGTGCAAATCTGGTTAGTGCACTATTACAACTTTTGGGGCCCCTCTTTTGATTTTGCCTAGGGCCACGCTAAGCCTAAAACCGGCCCTGGGTAAAAGGTATAAGATGATATATGGAATACATAATATTGTGAATCTATGATGCAAAAATTGGAAACAAAGGAGGCAGGGGAAAAGTAGATCTAATACATGTGTGAGGAATTGTACCTGTGAGAATATAAGTGTGTATTATACAATATATGTGTCCTTGGATATAAATATAAATATGGGTGTGTTTTGAGACTTGATTGGTAAGAAGATTTGTATACTACACCTAATGTGGGGGAACTATACTGCACCTAATGTGGGGAACTGTACTGCTTCTAATGTGGGGGGAGGGGCGACTGTACTGCACCTAATGTGGGGGAACTATAAAAAAAAATATATAAAATTGTACTATTCTGATCCCTATAACTCTTTTATTTTTCTGTATATGGGGATGTATGAGGGTCATTTTTTGCGCTTTGATTTGTAGTTTTTATCAGTACCATTTTTGTTTTGATGGGACTTTTCAATAGCTTTTTAGATATTTTTATGGTAATTGAAGTGACCACAAATGTGCAAATCTGGTTAGTGCACTATTACAACTTTTGGGGCCCCTCTTTTGATTTTGCATAGGGCCACGCTAAGCCTAAAACCAGCCCTGGGTAAAAGGTATAAGATGATATATGGAATACATAATATTGTGAATCTATGATGCAAAAGGGGAAAGATAGATGAGGCAAGGGGAAAAAAGATCTAATACATGTGTGAGGACTTTTACCTGTGAGAATATAAGTGTGTATTATATAATATATGTGTCCTTGGATATAAATATGGGTGTGTTTTGAGACTTGATTTGTAAGAAGATTTGTATACACCTAATGTGGGGGAACTATACTGCACCTAATGTGGGGAAACTGTACTGAACCTAATGTGGGAAACTATACTGCACCTAATGTGGGGAGCTATACTGCACCTAATGTGGAGAACTGTATTGCCAACCTAATGTGGGGGAACTATACTGCACCTATTGTTGGGAACTATACTGCACCTAATGGGGGGGGGGAACTGTACTGCACCTAATGTTTAATGCCTCGAAAACGTGAATATTCGCATATGCAAATATGTGAATATAATGAATATGCGAAATTCGCAAATATAGGACGAATATTCGTCTATATATTTGCAAAATATCGCAATTTCAAATATGGGCAATGCCGCTCATCACTAATGTTAAGTTGCTGAAGAAAGGTCCTACAACTCTAACTACAAGTACCACAAATACCAAGTTCTTTTCCCGAGGTCACAGCGCTCACAATTATCACCACACCTGTCTTATTGGATAGGTGGGCATCCACATACCACGAGGACATCATCTGTTCATCCACCACCCACGGAGGAAGCGCTGCAGTCCACCCGGAGTGAGCCCACTACCGCCGCTGCAAATTTGAGACGGCCGTGTCTCCAGAAGCATGCTCCCCACACAGGGAACCCAGGACCTCACCAAGACCAGCGCATACCAACAAGGTACATTTTTTGACTATACACATACTCCGGCACTGAATTGTGTAACCACTGAATCCTAACCACCGATGCTTCATTGCGAGATGGCCGAGTCTCCGGCAGCAGGCTCCCTGCCACAGGAACCAGGATTACAATACACATCAACGAGAGGTCACTATAGTCCTATGTGACATCACTACAAATAATTTCAAACAGACACTGCATTGTATCATTAGCGCTGTGACCATACAAAATTTTAAGGGAAAGAGAAATGTTGTACAAATCACTGGATACAGTTAACATACACTGTTGGAAGAGTATATAATCTGAACAATTATCTGTTTGTACCCATCCAGGATCCTCTTTATTCCTTTTATTTATTTATTTATTTATTGTGGTCACTGTGCACTTTACCGATTTTTTATATATTTTGTATATTAATTATTATACAAGTCGATATTTGCTATGATGTTTTATTAATATAATAATTTTATTATTGATATACATGTTAAATATACATATCATCTGTGGTACGGTCAACCTACAAGTGCCCTGTAGGTCACAGACCACTATTTATGACTATTATTAAACAACCCATTGTATATCATTTATCAATAAAAGATTTATTTCAAATATTCATAGACCTTTGAGCCCCAATTTCTTTACTATTAAATATAAATACCATAGAAGAGACACGGTTACCCGCACTCACCGCTAGGCTTCAGTCGGCCGACTCTGATTCAACTGCTCACAGAGGCGACTGTAGGTGGTTTTGCGCTGTAATACTATAATAATATTATAATAATTATAATACTAACCTAATATGTCCAGTAGAAACTCACTTATGTGTATAATGAAGGTGATGGTCTCCACTAGTATAGCTGCTTCGCTATTATTTGCTTTTTGTCCCATAGCAGACACCGTGGTATAGTTGCTTTGCTATTACTTGCTTTTTCTCCCTTAGCAGACTCCGTATTAGGAGTGATCACATGATCAGTGATTTTCCCCTATTTAGTATGTGCACTACGCAATGATTGATACGAGGACTGAAGAAGAAGCGCACACAGCGCTCTGAGCGCCCTGCATCAGGTCTGGAAATGGTGATGTCTATGTGAGAAGTTGAAACAGAGTTGGCCGACTGAAGCCTAGAGGTGAGTGTGGGTAACAGTGTCTCTTCTATGTTATTTATAAAGGTGGAAGGTAACTTACAGTTAGAAATGAGTGAATTTTTAAAAAATTCGATTTGACCGATTCGCCGAATTTTCCATTAAAAATGGGTATTTCTGGCCGACAGAGAGCCTCAATAGGGGTGTAAAACACTTTGTCTTGTTGGGACATGCATATGGTGTGTGCTGGGTTAGTGACATAATACTGTTATTCAGTATGACATGCAGATTAGAGGCGTTAGAATCAATGTCGTAGAGCCTGGAGGTGGCTTCAGTATGAGGAGACCATATAGTGGCTGAATGACACAGCATGGAGTTGGCGGCAGCATGAGGAGACCATATAGTGGTTGATTGACACAGCCTGGAGGTGGCGGAAGCATGAGGACACCATACAGTTGCAGAATGAGACAGACTGGAGCTGGCATAAGCATGAAGAGAACATACGGCGGCAGTATGAGACAGCATGAAGGTGGCATCAGCATCAGGAGTCCTGAAAGTGACATAGTGGTGTGGAGGTGGCAATGCCAGTACCCGGTGACAAAGGTGAGTGAAAAAAGGAGAACTTGGCATCAGAATAGTAGCTGAGGAAGTAGGCAGAAGAAAACGGTCTCTTATGTAAAAGTGTTAGTGTGCACAAGTAAGTATTGAGGATATGCATTACGTAAAATTTAACTTTTAATAATATTCTTAGGATAAAATATATGTACCCAATTATTATTTTTTAAATCAAACGGAAAGGTGTGCAAAAAACACCATGTGCCACCTACACCACCAAGTATTGATGTGATGCAAAGACTTCTAAAAGGTGGAAGGGAACAACGTATAATTTATTTTAACTGGTGAGGGTAAAAATTTCCCCTGTAAGGCCCTACTTTCGCATTATTAATTCCCTTCTTGGCAAGGGTTACTCGCCCTAAAAAGGGTGACCCCACACAGTAAGCTCTCCCTATTTCCACCAACAAACACTGCCATTTCCCAGAGTTTTAGGTGGAAATAAGGAGAGGCTCCTGTGTGGGGCTACCCTTTTTAAGAAGAGTAACACTTTCCTTGAAAAGGTGGAAGGGAACGACGTGTTGTCCATTGTAGCAGGTGGGGGTAAAAAATTCCCCTGTAAGGCCCTACCCGTGCCTTATTAATTCTGTTCTTGTCAAGTATTACCCGCCCTAAAAAAGGCAACCCCACAAAGGAAACTCTCCCTATTTCCACCTAGAAACCCTGGGAAATGGCAGTGTTTGTAGGTGGAAATGGAGAGGTTTCTGTTTGGGACCACTCTTTTAAGGGCAAGTAACACTTGCCAAAAAGGGAATTAATAATGCGAGAGTAAGGCCTTACAGGGGAAGTTTTTACCCCCACCGGTTACAATGGACCATATATTGTTCCCTTCCACATTTTTGCGTTTAGCCTTTTTCTGTGCATCACATCAATACTTGGTGGTGTAGGTGGCACATGGTGTTTTTTTGCACACCTTTCCTTTTGTTTGATTTCACAAAACATTTTGGGTATACATCCTAAGAAAAGTTAAGTTTTAGCTAATGCTAATACTTACTTGTAGTCTCATGCCAAGGAATGTCTGTAACTGGAGAGCAATACCTTAAATATGCTTTGCACTATGCATATTTGTGAAGTGTTGGTGTAGCACCATGGTCAATCTACTCTGATGCATCAGGCATTGATGGGTGGAAATCCTGGCTGATCCATGCCTGATTCATCTTCAAAAAGGTCAGGCTCTCCACATTTTTCATGGACAGACGAGTTCTCCTTGGGTTACTATGGCCCCCTGCCGCACTAAAAAAACAAACTGATGGCACACTACTGGCCGTGCAGGACAGCTTTTCTAGGGCAAACTCTGCTAGTTGCGGCCACAAATCACGTTTGGCTGCCCAGAAGTCCAGTTGCTCTTCAAGGTGTGTTGGCATGGTAATGTAAAGGTATGCCACCACCTGCTGGTTCAGGTCCTGCTCAAGGTCTACCTGCTGATGATGATTTGCTTCACTATACGGGTGAAGAAAGCTACTCATCAGCGACTATAGACTCAGGCTGCTGCTGATGGAGCTGGTACTGCTCCTGCCACCCCACCCCTCCCCAGCAGCCAATGTAGTTGAAGGTGAGCGCAGAGGGCATCCTGAGTTAGACCTGCGAGGAGGATGGACGATGGCGCAGATAGGCATCGGCCAACTGACTATGTAGAATGTCTCTGTAGTAGGTCAGTTTGTCCTCCCTCTCAGTGGGTGTAAAAAAGGCCCCCATAGCGAGGGTCCAATAAGTTGGAGAGCAAGCAGTCATCTCGCTACCGTATGGTGACAATTCGGCGGTCACTACGCAAGCGAGCATGCATTGTGCCATTTGTGCAAGTGACTTGGAGGGACTCCCTGCCTCCATCTCCACTGTGTGTCTGGGTCCTCTGTCTCGCCTTCCTCATAACCCTCTAGCTCCTCTAGCTGCTCCTGCTCCTCCGGTCCTGTCAGATGACTAGAAAAACCGCCCATCTCGTGAAACCTAAACTGTGCTCCACTGTGCCCCTCCCACACCTCCAGTTCAGCCCCCACAGGGCTCATGTGTCCATAAGATGTAGACGCCACGTCTCCAGTGCCCTGACCAGCCATTGTTTCCAACACATGTTGGAGTAGATGAAGCAGTGGAATGACGTTGTTCATCCCGTAATCCTGGAGACTGACTAATACTTATGGCTCCCTCAAAGGGTCTGAGCAAACGGCAGGTGTCACGTATGAGTTGCCACTGGTTGACATTGAAGTTACACAGGGGAGTCCCCCTATTTGCTTCGATCATCAAGAAATCGGTGATGGCTTTTCTCTGTTCATTTAGTCGGTCCAACATATGGAGTGTGGAATTCCAATGTGTGGAAACGTTGCATCAGACTATGTTGAGGGATGCTGTTCTGAAGCTGCAGCTCAAGAAGGGTGTACTTTGCGGTGTACAAGTGTCTGAAGTGCACACAAAGTTTCCTTCCCATTGTTAGGATGTCTTGCAGATGGGGGGAACACTTCAGGAACCGCTTGACAACCAGATTGAACACGTGTGCCATGCAGGACGCATGTCTCAGGCTTCCTTGTCGTAGCGCAGACAAGATGCTCTTCCCGTTGTCGGTCATCATGGTTCCCATTTCCACTTTTCGTGGAGTAAGCCATGATTCGATTTCATGATGAAGGACTTTTAGCAGTTTCTCCCCTGTGTGACTCCATTTGCCAAGGCAAACCATGTGAAGAACAGCGTGACACCACCGTGCCCTGCACACATGGTATGCTGGAGGGGCACTGAGACTTGTCCGTGCAGTGGAGGCTGAGGACACGGTGGAGGATGAGGAGGCAGAGTCGGACACTGTCACAGGGCTAACTGCATGAGAATGTGGAGTTGGAAGCGGCGTGACCGGTCCAAGTTGCTGTTGTGGCTGTGCAGGAACCACATTTACCCAGTGGGCCGTAAATGACATGTATTGTCCCTGACCATAGATACAGCTCCACACGTCGGCGCTGCCATGCACTTTGGTACACACCGACAGGCGCAAGGACTGGCCCACCTTCTTGTTAGGATTCGGCTAGCTGGATGTGGATCCTCTGTGTCAGCGAGGGATTGGCGTGGACCGTGTCGGTGGACCGGTTCTAGGTTGCTACTGGTTTTCACCAGAGCCCACCGCAAAGCGGGGTGGTCTTGCTGCGGCGGTAGCAACCAGGTCGTATCCACCGGCAAAGGCTCAACCTTGCTGACTGCTGAGAAGGCGTGGGACAGAAGGACTAGGCAGAGGCAAGGTCAGACGTAGCAGAAGGTCGGGGGCAGGCGGCAAGGTTCGTAGTCATGAGCAATAGCAGAAGATCTGGAACACAGGCTTTGGACAACACTAAACGCTTTCTCTGGCACTAGGCAACAAGATCCGGCAAGGAAGGAAAGGGGAAGGGAGGTTATATGGACAGGGAGCAGGTGGAAGCTAATTAGACTGATTGGGCCAGGCACCAATCACTGGTGCACTGGCCCTTTAAATTTCAGAGAGCTGGAGCGTGCGCGCCCTAGAGAGCGGAGCCGAGCACGCCAGAACATGACAGCCGGGGACCGGGACGGGTAAGTGGCTTGGGATGCAATTCGCGAGGGGCCGCGTCCCGCTATGTGACTCGCATCCCAATCGTGAATGTCAGTGCAGCGATCCCGGTCAGCGGGTCTGACCGGGGCGCTGCAGAGAGGAGAACGCCGCGAGCGCTCCGGGGAGGAGCAAGGACCCGGAGCGCTCGGCGTAACACTTCTGTTCCACAAAATTGTGCAGGGCTGGTACTGCCTTTTTCACAAAGAAATTACAGCTTGGGACTCTCCACCTTGGCTCGGCACAAGCCATCAGTCCTCTGAAAGGTGCAGAGTCCCCCACTTGAAAAGGGAGGGACTGCAGCACCAGCAACTTAGACAGGAGCACATTCAGCTTCTGTGCCGTTGGATGAGTGGGCGCATACTGTTGTCTCTTGGACATGGCTTTGATGGTGAATTGCTGGCTGAATGACTGACTCGAAGTAAGAGGAGCAGGAGCATTTGGACCGATAGAAGATGGGTATGACACAAAGCTCCCTTTGGCTGAGGTGGTGGAGCCTTCGCTGGCTGAAAGAGGGAGTGGCGTGCCACTGGGCGATGCAGCAGGATTGACCACCTCATCAGAGCCAGGGTTCTCCCAGGCTGCTTTATAGTGATGCTGCATATGTTGATGCAGGGCCGTGGTGCCAACACTGGGACCCTGGCCCCGCTTCACCTTCTGCTGACACACCTTGCATGTGGCCAGGTTAACATCCTCTGGATGCTTGATGAAAAACTGCCACACCACCGAGTAGCTGATGTTCCCACCAACAGTCCACACTGATTGACTGCTACTGCCGCCGACTTCAGGAATCACTGTTCCACTACCTCCCGGGAAGGTAGGCCGCCACGAAGCAGGTGGTCTACCCCGGGCACGTTTGGCTCCAGACTTTCCACTTCTGCCACCATGCTGACTGCCAAACATGCTACCACCTTGATAGCTCAGCTGCTGCCTCACGGGCAACCTGCAACCCTCTTTCCCTGATAATGATGAAGCCCCGTCTGCACACAGCAGGTGTGTACTTCTTGCTGGCCTTTCACAGTATCTAGGCCTTTTAAGACTTTAACTGGAGCAAATTGGTACACCACTTAGATATACATAGGTGGTATGCACTTATGAGGGGAGGACAATGCACTCCAGTATGCTTAAAACAGTATTTGTCTACAACACTAGCAGGTGTCTACTTTTGCCTGGCCTTTCACAGTATCTAGGCCCTTAAGACTTTAACAGGAACAATATGGTACACCACTTAGATGTACACACAGGTTACACTTAATATAGGACAATACACTTTTAGTGCTCTGCTCTCCCTAACTGGCGGGCTACTATTAGCTTTTCAGTTGGTGTACACACCAGTGCGACAGCATGCAGTCTTTGTGTAGTTCACACAAAATTGAAATTTCTCTCTCAATCTCACTCCCTTCCCTTTCAGTACTTCTAGGCTGGATTTGGGCTTGAGGTGAATCACTGCTGTAAAAAAGTTTTACTGTACAACACACTGCTTTCTGTCCCTCTCCAATAAAACACTGATGTGACTGGGAGGTGAATCACTGCTGTAAAAATGCTTTTCTGTGCAACACACAGATCTGTCTCTTTGTAATAGAAGGCTGATGTGACTGGCCGCAAGATGGCTGCCGATTATATAGGGCTGTGAAATCATAGGGGTGGCTGGCTGCTGATAGGCTACATGCTGCATGTGATTCGGGGTAATCCCGTCTACCATTTTTCCCGCCTTCCCAGGATTCCTTGCCCCATGCCCTCACAGGTGGATCCGCCATTTTAGATGCCCTGGAGCCTGGACCGCAGGCTTGCGCAATCGAGTCATGGTGATATTCACATTCGTTACAAATTGAACTTTTCCTGAAATTCCTAACAAATTCGGATTCATCAGATTCGATTCACTCATCCCTACCTGCAGTGTATAGTTTAAAACCATTATGAACAACATTTTCGTAACACAAAGCTAAAGAAAAAAAGTATCCATTGTGGCTCTAGTTCCCGTGACCTTTTCTCACTGTCCTATCCTTCCTGTGATTCTAATCTTTGAACGCCTGTGAATGTCAAAATATGAATATTACCTCCATGTTCCTCTTGCAGGTCCTCTTACATGTAGAAATCATAGCATAAACTATAGAACTCTTTCTGCAACATATGAGCTCTTTTATCTGTCCTTTACAACCTCCCAGCATGACAGACTTTCCTGGAACAAACTGAGGACACCAGCTACACAATATTAGAAGTTTCCTTTAAGGCAATTTTTTGCAACCAGCTCTCTATCTTTTTCTGTTCCCTGAACTGGATACAAACAAATTCATCTTTTAGATTTTTAGTTCTTTAAAAGTTATACTCGGTCTTTGCATTCTTATATTGCCTAAAGTGGGTTATCTTTCTATTATGCTCCAATGTGTCAATACTATTTTTTTTATTATTATTCTGCCCAGAAAACTGTATTTAAACGAAAATGAAAAACTTTCTGTTATTTTCATTTTTCATCACATTCACTGTCCTGGCTTTCTTCTTAACATTTAGCAAAGTTTTTTCAATCTGCTTTTTTTTGCTTCTTTTAAAGCTTTGGTTTGAACTTCTTGGGGGATACCTTCTTCTCAAAAGTCATTTCTTTAACACACATGTTTGTTGATCAAAATTTTCTCAGTAGTTTTTATCCTTCTAAGATTTAGAAACTGGTCATAAGCATTACCGATTCTAGTGTAAACGGTTCTGCCGCAAAATTTAATGAAGCAGATTCTTTTCCCACTTTTGGCTTTACCAACCTCTCTTTATTAAAAAAAAATGGTATGGGATTGCTAACACTCACTGGCTGTTGGATTTTGTTGGATCCTTTTTATAAAACTTTTGTAAAAAATTTACAGTTTGTAAAAAAAAATATATGGTTTATCTGGTATGTCATGAATACATGAAAGAAAATCATAAATGTGAAGACTATGATCTCAAACCACTAATCCTTTCAACATGCTTACACACATTTGGTACTACATTTGGTATTTCTTTTATTAGAAATCTGTCACATTCTTTAAAATCCTTTAAAATCAATATTGCACTATTGAGGTTTTTCATTTGCAAAGCTGATAAATTTCATTAATATGATCTCAAATTTCTCTAGGACATATCAGAAGATCATTGTGGTTGAATTTATCATTTATAAACACAAGTTTACAGTGGGTCTATGTAAATAAAATCAGTCATAAATGTCACCAGAGACGTGCACCATCACTTAAGGAATTTATATACAAAATGCAAATATTCATTTTTTTTTTTTTTTCGGTTAGAGGAAAAAACCTCCTTACACCTTTAAAATGAAAATACCAGAAGAAAATTCCAAATTTATATTCTACTTACTCCAACCCCAGCTAAGTGTGATTTATTTTGCCAAATTTATAAAAATAAAAACAGATGCAGAACTATTAGAAATTAAACCAGCAAATAACCTACATACAGAAGAAGTAAGGAGTAATAGAATGGAAACTTTGTTGAAATTCAGACAATTTAAAAAAATGACAATTTAAAAAAAATAAAATTGGGACCATATATTTTATCCTAAGGAAAGTTAAGTTTTAGCTAATACATATCCTCAATACAAATTTGTGCCCAGCAACACTTTGTGAAAAGAGACCGTTTTCATCTGCCTACCTGTCTCAACTACTATTCTGATCCTGCAACCCGCCTGATGCCATACATCTGATGCTAAGATTTCCTTCTTTCACCAACCTTCGTCACCAGGTACTGGTATTGACATCCCCCACCCCCCACTCTACCAAAGTGCACCAAAGTGCACAGCAGTGCTAAAATGTGGAGCTGTAACTACGGTCAGGGACAATACATGTCCTTTACGGCCCACTGGGTGAATGTTGTTCCTGCACAGCCACAATAACAACTTGGACAGGTCACACCGCTTCCGCCTCCACGCTTTCAGGCTGTTGGTCCTGTGACAGTGTGAGACTCCGCCTCCTTATCCTCCACCATGTTATCAACCTCCACTGCACGGACAAGTCTCAGTGCCCCTCCAGCATATCATGTGTGCAGGGCACGGCGGTGTCACGCTGTTCTTCACATGGTTTGCCTTGGCGAATGGAGTCACACAGGTGAGCAACTGCTAAAAGTCATTCATCAAGATATTGAATCATGGTTTACTCAATGAAAACTGGAAAGGGGAACCATGGTAATAGACAACGGGATTAACATCTTGTCTGCGCTGCGTCAAGGAAGCCGCCTGAGCCATGCACTTTGCATGGCACACGTGTTCAATCTGAATGTCAAGCGATTCCTGAAGTGTTACCCCCATCTGAAAGATATTCTAACAATGGGAAGAAAACTTTGAATGCACTTCAGCCACTAGTACACCGCAAAGCACACCCTCCTTGAGCTGCAGCGTCAGAACGGCATCCCCCAACATAGTCTGATTTGCAAAGTTTCCACACGTTGGAATTCCACCCTCCATATGTTGTACCGACTATACAAACAGAGAAAAGCCATCACCGATTTCTTGATGATCCAAGCGGATAGGAGGTTCACCTGTGTAACTTCCATGTCAACCAGTGGCAGCTCATACGTGACACCTGCCGTTTGCTTAGGCCCTTTGAGGATGCCACATTATTAGTCAGCCACCAGGATTACAGGATGACAGACATCATTCCACTGCTTCATATCCTACAACATGAGTTGGAAACGATGGCTGGTCAGGGCACCAGAGACATGGTGCCTACATCTCGAAGCCACCGGAGCCCTGTGGGGGCAGAACTGGAGGATGAGGGGAGGTGGACAGGCGAGCAAAGGCAAGGTTTTGTGAACTGGGTGGTTTTTATAGTCATCTGAAAGGAGAGGAGGAGCAGGAGCAGGCTGTGGAGCTGCAGGGTGAAGAGAAAGACGAGACAGAGGATCCAGACACACCATGGCCATGTTATCTTCTCATGCTGCTGGCACATTAAATGAAACTTTATCTTAATCTATTTTAAATCTTCAATTAAAATTTTCCAAAATATCTTTCACCTTTTGAAAGGGGAAAAAATATGGAGAAAAACTGTTCCAGATTAACCCCCCCCCCCCCCCCCAAAGGACGAGGGGGCACTCCCTCCGTCTGGAGAAGAAAAGCTTTAGTCTAAAGGGGCGAAACGCCTTCTTTACCATAAGGACTGTGAATTTATGGAACAGTCTACCTCAGGAACTGGTCACAGCAGGAACAATTAACAGCTTTAAAACAGGGTTAGATACATTCCTGGAACAAAATAACATTAATGCTTATGCAGAATTATAAAACTACATCCCTTCCCCTTATCCCCTTACACTCTTCCCTTCAATTCCCTGGTTGGACTTGATGGAGGTATGTCTTTTTTCAACCATACTAACTATGTATTGTGAGGCCCTATGGTCTACTCAGGTTGTTGCCACCACCAGGCTGGGTCATTCTGCCACATTATGGTCTCCTCATGCTGCTGGCACATTAAATGAAACTTTATCTTAATCTATTTTAAATCTTCAATTAAAATTTTCAAAAATATCTTTAATCTCTTCAATTGTGAGGCCCTATGGTCTCATCAGGCTGTTGCCACCTTCAAGCTGGGTGATTCTGCCACATTATAGTCTCCTCTTGCTGCCGCCAATTCCAAGCTGTGTCATTCTGCCACATTATGCTCTCTTCATGCTGCTGCCACCTCCAGGCTTTGTCATTGTGCCACCATATGGTCTCCTCATGCTGTTGGTACCTTAAATTAAACTTTTACAATTTTAGTCTATTTTAAATCTTCAATAAAAATTTTACTGAATATCTTTAATCTTTTCTATTTTGAGGCCCTATGGTTTCGTCTGGCTGCTGCCACCTCTAGGCTTTGTCATTGTGCTGCCATGTGACTCCTTGTTATATTGGGTTTTGTGGTCATACAGTATTAGTTGAAAGTAAATGCTTCGGGCACCCAGGACATTAAACTTGTTAATGTAATCAAAATCTTAAATTCAAACTTTTAAAAATCGATGTAATCTTTTCAAGACTGAGGCCCTATGGTCGTCGACGTTATATATTACCTGTGGAATTACCACAAGAATCCAATGAAACGGGTTGTAGCGATAACAATGAACCATAACTGATTAAATGAAACATTTGCACTTTCACAGTCGGGAAGGGGGGGTCGCTGAGAGGCAGGGGCTGGAACAGGAGGTAGCTCGCCTCGCGGAGGACCATTAGCTTGATTTTATGATACAAGTATGAGCTTTTTCACTACAACCACTTCTAGCTTTATGCGCCCACTTATCCAATGGCACAGAAGCTGAATGTGCTCCTGTCAAAGTTGCTGGTACTGTAGTCCCGCCCTTTTCAAGTGAACACTCAGAGCATGGAGGTGAGCTGAGAGGCAGGGGCTGGGACAGGCGTTAGCTGGCCTCGCGGTGGACCGCCAGTTCAATTTTAAGATACAACCACCAATTACCAGGCTTTGTCATTGTGCCGCCATGTGATCTCCTCATGCTGATGGCACATTAAACTTGTGAATCTATTCGACATCTATTTAAATTTAAAAAAAATAATCTATGTAATCTTTTCAAGACTGAGGCCCCATGATCATCGTCATATATTACCTTTGGAATTACCACAAGAATTCAATGAAATAGGTTGGAGCCATAACAATGAACCATAACTGTTTAAATGAAACATTCACAGTTCCACACAGAGTAAGACAGTCGGAGGTGGGGGCGGCAGTGCTGAGAGGCAGGGGCTAGAACCGGTGGTAGCTCGCCTCGCGGCAGACCATCAGCTCAATGCTTACCAGAATGGGTCCTCAAAAAAGGATTTTAAAAAATTTAAATAAAGAAGAATTAAACAGAAATTACATAAAACATTTTTTTTTATCTTTAATCGTGACCCCATATGGTATCCCTGCTGCCACATCCAGATGCTGTGCAGCAGTGATTCTAATAGGGATGTCCATAATCTGCATGTCATACTGAATAAAAGTATTATTTCACTAACACAGCACACTCCACAATAAGGATGTTCTACACCCCTATTGAGGCTCTCTGTAGCTCAGAAATAGCCATTTTTAATAGCGATTCAAATACATTTGGACCGAACCAAATTTTTTCAGAAAAAAGTAAATAAACCCTGTATTAAAGCATAGGTGGGTGTAACATTTATTCATGTGCCTTTACCAAAGTAGAAAAAGTTAATACATTGTGATATTTTACATTGAAAATAACACAAGCTCTTCCATTCACACACAAACCTGGAGAGTCTGGAAAACCCTTTGCAGTGTATTTTCTTACCATTTACATGTACTATGAATGCCCTAGTGCTGGGGTAAGACATTGGGGTAAATTTATTACTGTTTGCATTTGTCACAGAGTGATTTGTACAAAAATGTACATTACATTCTTCTCCATGACTGCTGAGTCGGCTGGGGTCAGCACTAAGGGAGATCGGCTTCATGCAAACTGAGCATACGCATGCCAAAACTACTACAAACTAGAGTTTTTCTAGTGGTTGCCATATGGGAGCTAAGCTGCAATAACTTGGCACTACCACTACACACTTCACTGCCACGGCTTTCCCAAACAGTGTTCTAAATGTGGGCACCCTGATGATAAGCCTTTGATGTGTGTTATGCGGGGATGGTGATGGATACTTAGCTGGCAAATTGTCAAGTTTTTGACTCCAGAAGTAGGATTGTGATGGTAGTGAATGATGGTTGATGAGGGTTGTAGGGCCATATGCGCAAGAGTGACACAACCCCTTGTTGAGATAAATAGTCCCACAAACCACTAGTGTTGAGCGGCATAGGCCATATTCGAATTCGCAATATTTTGCAAATATATGGATGAATATTCATCATATATTCGCTAAATTCGCATATCCGTAATATTCGCATTTTATTTTCGCATATGCGAAAATAAGCATATGTGAAAATTAGCATATGCGAAAATTAGCATATGCAAAAATTTGCATAAGCGAAAATTCGTACGCCAGTCTCACACAGTAGTATTAGAGCCTTCTTTACACCACACAAGCTGGAAGCATAGAGGGATGATCACTGTGATGTGCACTGTGAAAAAATTAAACGAATATTCGTAATTGCAAATATATATAATGATATATTCGTGAATTCACGAATATGCGATATTCGCGAATAAAATTTGCATTGCGAATATTCGCGAGTAACACTACAAACCACTACTTCAATAAAGCTAAAATCCGTACCAAGGCTGCAGGAAAAGAATCTCAAAAGCCAGGGTTTATAGATAACAAACAAAATTCTACAACTCTTCTATTGGATACCTATTACAATCAAAGGGCAGCAAAATAAACTAAGTATATAATTTAAACAAAAACTACTCCTCTAATAATAATCACACATAATATACAAAAAATCCAAAATAACTTTATACTAACACATACCTTTACAAAGGACACAAATCCTTTATTCCCCATAAAATGCATTAACCCTAAAAGACAGATGGGTATCCCACAACCAATAAACACATGGTAATACGGAACAACCCACAGTATTCAGGGGGGGGGGGGGACCCAGTACCCCCCTGTTGCAGCTGCAGAGAAGAAGCAGAAGACTACTGTTTAAACAGCGGCCTTCTGCTTCTACATACCTCCGGTAAGTGATTAACCCTTTCAATCACTCACAAGAGGCCGGAACTTCCTCTACGCTCCGGCACATGAGTGACGTCATCAGACGCCGTAAATTCCAATTCCCTTCAGGGTTAGCAACCCCTCCGGGACTAAGACCCCCGACTAGGGTCACCCTTTTAAAACTTCACTTTTATTTATTATTTGTTAAGATCAAAATGAAGTGCAAAGAATAATACAAACAAAGGTGTTTAAAAACACAATATATAGGAATTGGATTGGTCTATTGCTGGTTCCACTAATTCTATTTCACTAGGGCTTCTATGTTAGGGACTCTTTTATTCCATTAATCAGGATCCTAAGATTCCAATCTTTATAGTCCACATAACATGCACCTCCTCTATCTAATTTACCAATTCCTATTATTGCTGTTTAAAATGTGTTCCCTAGCATCCCCCCGACGTTTTGCTGGAGAGACCCAGCTTTATCAAGGTATAGGACACTAATTAGTGAAAAATCCAGTATAAATACTGTGCATGCATTACCGCACACCAACTATATACATGTACACATACATTGTACAGTATATACAGAGGGGAAAAAAAGTATTTAGTCAGCCACCAATTGTGCAAGTTCTCCCACTTAAAAAGATGAGAGGCCTGTAATTTTCACCATAGGTATACCTCATCTATGAGAGACAGAATGAAAAAAAAATCTATAAAATCACATTGTCTGATTTGTAAAGAATTTATTTGCAAATTATGGTGGAAAATAAGTATTTGATCACCTACAAACAAGCAAGATTTCTGGCTCTCACAGACCTTGGCGTTTTTCCGTTTTTGCATTTTAATTTATTCCTCATCACCTTCTAAAAATCATAACACTTTCAATTTTGCACATAAAATTCCATATGATGGCTTATTGTTTGCACCACCAATTCTACTTTGCAGTGACATTAGAAGTTGTAGGAAAACAGCACATCCAGAAAAAAATATTAAATGTATTATGGTGCTCGCAGGTCCAGACCCGGGTCAGGGATTCATTTCAAATAAAAAGAGAATATCCACAGCACACATCCAATGGGTGAAAAGTCAAAGGTGGTTTATTCCATCAAACAGAGTGTCCAGAACAATGTTTCAACCAGCTCTCCTGGTCTTTTTCAAGCTCCAAAAAAGACCAGGAGAGCTGGTTGAAACGTTGTTCTGGACACTCTGTTTGATGGAATAAACCACCTTTGATTTTTCACCCATTGGATGTGTGCTGTGGATATTGTCTTTTGCAGTGACATTAGTCATTTTACCAAAAGATCCACGGTGAAACTGCAAAAAATTCATTGTGCGACGAAATCGAAGAAAAAATTTCATGTTTCTACCCAGTTCATTGTTCGGTAAAAACGACACCTTATTTTTCTTCTGTAGGTCCATATGATTAAAATGATACCCTACTTATGTAGGTTTGATTTTGTCGTACTTCGGAAAAAAAATCATAACTGCATGCAGGAAAATGTACGCGTTAAAAATTCTCACCTTCTAACCCCTATACGGGCCGGTATGAGGGCAAATTTTTTGCGCCGTGTTCTAAAGTTTTTATCTGTACCATTTTTGTATTGATCAGACTTTTCAATGGCTTCTTATTCTTTTTTTCATGATATAAAAAGTGACCAAAAATACGCTGTTTTGGACTTTGGAATTTTTTTGCGAGGTTTAATTAATTACATATTTTTATAGTTAGGACATTTCCGCATGCGGAAATACCACATATATTTATTTTTATTTACACAGTTTTTTTGATGGGAAAAGGGGGGGGGGGATTCGAACTTTTATTGGGGTAGGGGTTAAATGACTTTTTTTTTTCACTTTTTTTTTGCAGTGTTATAGCTCCCATAGGGGGCTATAACACTGCACACACTGATTTTTTTACACTGATCCCTGCAAAGCCATAGCTTTGCATTAATCAGTGTTATAGGGGGTTGATTGCTTAAGCCTGTAGCTCAGGCTTGGAGCAATCAAACACCGATCGGACCCGGCGGAGCAAGATAAGGGGACCTCCGCTCGTGTTCTAGCTGATCTGGACATCACAATTTTATCGCGATAGTCTTGATCAGGCTGACTGAGCTGCCGGTAAGCTTTTACTTTCGTTTTAGACAAGGCAATCGCCGCATCTTAAGGGTTAATACCGCACAATCTGTGCCGCACGCTATTAGCACAGGGTCCCGGCTATCATTAGCCTCCAGGACCGACCCAGTATGACGCGGGGTCACGGCGTGACCCTTTTTAAAGAGTTAAGAGTCTCCTCTGTCCTCCACCTGTTACCTGTATTAATGGCACCTGTTTGAACTTGTTATTAGTATAAAAGACACCTGTCCACAACCTCAAACAGTCACACTCCAAACTCCACTATGGCCAAGACCAAAGGGCTGTCGAAGGACACCAGAAACAAAATTGTAGACCTGGACCAGGCTGGGAAGACTGAATCTACAAAAGGCAAGCAGCTTGGTGTGAAGAAATCAACTGTGGGAGCAATTATTAGAAAATGGAAGACATACAAGACCACTGATAATCTCCCTCGATCTGGGGCTCCACACAAGATCTCACCCCGTGGTGTCAAAATGATCACAAGAACGGTGAGCAAAAATTCCAGAACCAAACGGGGGGACCTAGTTAATGACCTGCAGAGAGCTGGGACCAAAGTAACAAAGGGTACCATCATTAAGACACTATGCCGCCAGGGACTGAAATCATGCAGTGCCAAATGTATCCCCCTGCTTAAGCATTTGGATGATCCAGAAGAGGATTGGGAGAATGTCCTATGGTCAGATGAAATCAAAGCATATAAACTCAACTCGTCGTGTTTGGAGGAGAAAGAATGCCGAGTTGCATCCAAGGATCACCATACCTACTGTGAAACATGGGGGGTGGAAACATTATGCTTTGGGGCTGTTTTCTGTTAAGGGACCAGGACAACTGATCCATGTAAAGGAAAGAATGAATGGGGCCCTGTATCGTGAGATTTTGAGTGAAAACCTCCTTCCATCAGCAAGGGCATGGAAGATGAAACGTGGCTGGGTCTTTTAGCATGAAACGATCCCAAACACACCACCCGGGAAACCAAGGAGTGGCTTCGTAAAAAGCATTTCAAGGTCCTGGAGTGGCCTAGCCAGTCTCCAGATCTCAACCCCATAGAAAACCTTTGGAAAGAGTTTAAAGTCCGTGAAGACTTACTGAAATGTTTTACCTCTGTCATTACCAACAAAGGGTATATAACAAAGTATTGAGATAATTTTGTCATTGACCAAATACTTATTTTCCACCATAATTTGCAAATAAATTATTTAAAAATAAGACTGTTATTTTATGGATTTTCTTTCTCATTATGTCTCTCATAGTTGAAGTATACCTGATGATGAAAATTACAGGCCTCTCTCATCTTGGGGAGAACTTGCACAATTGATGATGACTAAATACTTTTTTTTGCCCTACTGTGAATGCACACGTAGCAAACCAAAAATGGTATTGAGATTAAAGTTTATACTGACCAATCTAAATAAGTACAAAAAGTATACCTACAGCCATGGTTACACACCTACATAATACACATGTGCACACACTTCATACATTACAATTCTTACATCAGTGTCTAAGGTTGTATAAAATGGTCTGCATGAGGTATGTTGACTGTTACAGAGCCAGTGGCTGCATGGAGTCTTTGTTCATGCTGTTCACTGCTATTCCTGAAAAAAAAAAAAAATGTCTGTGATATATTTATGTTACAAAAATATTGCTACTTTGTCAAGTCCGGAAGCTTATAACAAGGTACTGGAGTCAAATTAAGCAACACTGAAGTGATCACCAAAGCAGATCGATTGCTTTATAATGGAAAGCACTACATAGATCTTCCTCATCTTATATTAGAAAATCTATGCTAGCTGCAAATAGGCTTTCTGTCGTGCACACAGCATGACTCTCTCATGCCCAAGTGTATGAAAGAACAACTGATTAAGGTCTAGCTTGTTTTAGCAACCTACAGTGAGGGAAGAAATGCACTTGATATTGATCCCAAGAAAGAAATAACACCTATTTTCAGTGCAAAAAAAACATAATTGGATCCTACATAATGTAATTCTCGTTTCTCCATCTGAATAAATGTAATTGTTCCCGTATTTTTTACCATTTTGTCCTAATGTTGCTTTAGGAGCTATGCAGTGTATTGTGCTGTAATGTGCCACAAAACAATTCCAGCATTCATTTCCATGGTGTATTTTGTATCTGTTCATATCTGACTTCATTTATTTTTCTGCTTCTTTCTTGACACTGTATGTGTGAAACATGTCTAAACATCTTCATTGTTCTTAAGCAGAAAGTAATTTGGCATAAAAACATTGCTATTAGTTCAATGTCATTACATTAGGTTCACAGCACAGTGACCCATATGATAAAATTACTGGATTGAAAGGGTGTAACCCAAGATTAAAAGTGACCCTCTTGACTTCCGGTTCCAGCGCAGGGGATGCAGGACACGTAGAAAGGGAGCTCCCGTCCCGCGGCCCGTAACTGCCTCTTATCCTCGCGCACCGGCGAAACAGGGGGCCACGCCACTCACCCCTCGGACTCCCGCACACCCGGTGAATGGACCGGTACCTCCAGAGGGGAGGAATGTCTGCTGGACAACCACCGGAGCCGCCCACATTGCACGGCAGCAGCGCGGCCAAGATGACCGCCACAGCATCAGCGCTGCCTCAGGAGCCGCCCGCGCTGCGACCTTGAGCGCCAGAGAAGGCCACAATACCCTCACCTCTGACCCAGGCACAATTGCCAGCAAAATCACCGGAGACCACCACTCAGGATGCTGCTGCCTCAATAGAAATGGACACTGCTAAAACTCCACTTCAGGCTATCACCTCAGGATCCTCCCCAGCTTCCTCCTGGCAGGGTCAGGCCGCGCCGCAGGTCAGTGTTCACAGTGATACATACTCTGGCTCTTTGCAAACAGATTATCAGCGCCTGGCCCTAGAGATGTCCCAACAGATGGCACCCAGTATGAAAGCTATAGTGGAGGATGCCCTAAAAAATGCACTACAGCACTTGCAACTGGAACTGTCTGATCATACAGTTAGACTGGGCGGTTGAACAGAGGGTCTCCTTCTTAGAAGACAGTGAAATTAAAGTTTCCAACAGGGTGCGCTCTGCTGAGCTGGAAATTGCTCGACTATCTGATAAAGTTGAGGACCTAGAAAATAGGTCCCGCCTTAATAATCTACGCATTGTTGGGGTCAAAGAGACAGTGTTACAGCAAGATCTCCAAAGGTTCTGTGAGAGGGACCTGCCAAAAACACTAGGCTTGCCTCACCCCTGTAGGGTGGAACGTGCCCACCGAATTGGACTTGCCCCTATGTCATCTCACAGGGACACTGACCCCCTGGCTCATCCCCCACGCCAAGTGATACTCCGTCTTCTAGACTTTAATGACAAAGTCGACCTGCTGCGGGCATATAGGCTTCTGTCACAACCACTGGTAGTTCAAGGCATGCGCCTATTGTTGTTTGAAGACTTTTCAGTGGAAGTCGCTAAAAAACAAAGGGCGTTTAGTGCTATCTGCACGTCCCTCCACAGATGTAACCGTCACTTCCAATTGCAATACCCGGCTGTCCTGAGAGTGTTTAATGCAGATGGATCTTCCTCAACCTCTAATACCCCAGAGGCAGCCGAAGCCTCCCTGAACTTATCGCGTTCCCCCTCCAGGGGCCGTACCCTACAACCTAGGGAATCAGGCAGCCGGTCACGCTCACCCAGAGGAGATAGGACCCCCAAGGTGCCAGCCAGGAGTGACTCTTACTCACTTGACCCAGCAGGACGTAGGAAACGTCCACGCTCTCCCAGACAACGCAGAGGAGACAGACAACCCTCCCCAGACTGATCTTAGAGGTGCTGGATATTTGAGTGACTCTTACGGTGTGCATTGAAATGCTTTCACTGGTCAGATTGCTCTATCGAATATTTTGTCTGATGTGGTCTCCAAGTGTGGTTGTCTAGTGAATAGTGATTATTTCTCTGGATATTGATACCCTAACTCAACTCCCACGTCTCCCTCTCCTTATCCCTCCCCCTCCTTTTCCTTTCTGTTATCCGTCTGCGTCTACCTTCTCCCTCCCCCCCCCCTCGCGTACACTCTGTTCCTTTCTCCTTTACTTCACCCTGATCATATTCGTGTCTCACCGTAATATCTACTTATGCCGAGGGCTGATGTTTTTTTTATTTTTATTTTTTTTTTCATTGTTTTTTGCAGTAGGTTGCTGCTTTGACTAGCCAACAGGTGGGGCCGTGGGAGGGGAGGTGTTTGAATGGATGTTGATTTTCACTCTGTTACTGCTTATATGTAATATAATGTTTGAACCTGCACCGCCTGAAAAAAGGGAGTCCACTACGCTATTGGAATGTGCCCTACTTGCCCAAGTGGCACACTCAGGGTTTGCTTTTTCCGCCATAGTACTTATGAGTGCTATGTTATGCGTTATTTATACTGTTTTGTTACTGTTCTTTTCGCATGTATCTCGCCCATGGCATGTAAGATATGAAGTCTGGGAGGTCCGCTCCAGTGCTGCTGCTCCTGGTACCGCCCACCACCTACTCCAGTTATTTTACACCTGCGATCCGATCATCTTATTTAAGGTACCATGATTACACTCATCTCTTGGAACGTCAAGGGTCTTTGTTCCCCACTCAAACGAAGGCTCTTGCTACGTTATCTTAAAAAACATCACCCTGACATAGTCATGTTACAAGAGACCCACTTGTCTCAGCAAGACTTTTTCAGAGTGCAGCAGCAGTGGGTCGGACATGTTTATGGATCTCCTGCAGTTGATGGCAAGGCTGGGGTACTCACCTTAATGCATAAGTCTTTCACTCATACACTACTCTCTCAGACTACCAACGAGGAGGGCAGGCTCTCCCACCTACAAATTGACCATAATGGGGAGGTCTATAGTCTGTATAATGTTTATGCTCCCAATGGGGAAAATAAGACATTTTTTGAGGGTCTCCGAGATACGATGTTGACTGATGGCACGCCTTATAGGATATTGGGGGGGGGATTTGAACACGGTTCTAGATCCCCTGACTGATAGAAAGGGTCGCTCCCCAGTACAGTCAACCCCTAGACAATGCGACTGTGTGCTACCCGACTTCCTGACTAGCCTAGCCCTGACTGACGCCTGGCGACTTTCTCACCCGGATGATAGGGAATTTACGCACTTTTCTCACGTCCACCAGTCCTGGTCCCGGATAGATTATATCCTAATGGACCGACCACTTAGCGAGCGTATTGATAAGGTGACTATAAGTGACTTAGTGATTTCTGACCATGCCCCAGTGATCCTTTCCCTGCTTCCCACATATCCCAAGGGCACTGATATTCTCTGGCGCTTCCCAGCATTTATGTCTAGAGAGGAATCTTTTATAGAACTTCTTCAGGCATGGTGGCTGGAGTTTGCAAGCGATAACAGGTCCCACCGCTCTAACACAGGGCTCTACTGGGAAACAGGCAAATCAGTACTGAGGGGGAGACTAATAGCTCATTTCTCGGCTCTTAAACGTACTGCTTCTACTAATTTTACTGAGGCTAGCACTAATCTTCAACATGTCTATACCGGATGCAAACAGAGAGAAATGGTTACAAGCCCGTACACAATTCGAATTATGGCTGGATAGGAAGGAACGGTTTCATCGTTCCCATTTTGAGGCGGATTTATTCCGCCATGGTAACAAGGCGGGCCGCCTGATGGCAAGGTTGGCAAAAGGTCGCTTTGGACTGTCCCCTCAAACTAAGTTGAAAGATGGATCAGGTATACTTCAAAGTGACCCTCACCAAATTAACAGAATTTTTGCACAATTCTATAAAGATCTTTATAGGGACTCACCCTCTGACCCTTCCTAGATTCTTTGGAGCTTCCGCACTTGGTAGAGAGTCAGAGGGAACTCCTCAATGCACAGGTTACGGAGGAGGAAATTCAGTACTCCATAAAATCCATACAAAATGGTAAAGCCCCGGGACCTGACGGATATACAGGGGAGTTCGAAAAAAAGCTCTACTGCCGCAGGTCTCCCCGATCCTAAAAGACCTGTTTAATGAATTCATATCTGCGGGCCAGATTTCTAAAGAGGCATCGGTTGCCTATCTCAAAGTTCTGCCCAAGCCTAGGAAAGACCTGTCTGACCCCGGATCATACAGACCGATATCCTTAATAAACCAGGATATCAAAATCATGTCTAAAATCATGGCGGACAGATTATCTAGGCTTATGCCAGAATTGGTAGGAACACACCAAGTAGGGTTTATACGGAGGCGCTCGGTGACCATGAATATCCGTACGGTTTTAGCGGTTTTGGATCGAGTCCAGCACCAGCCACGTTTGGGCGAACAACCAGCCTTGCTTTCCCTGGATGCTGAGAAAGCATTTGACAATGTGCGATGGAGCTGGTTGTGGCTGGTACTTGACAAGTTCGGTATTCATGATCGATTCAGAAACTTTCTACATGGGGTCTATAGTTCACCTGTCGCAAGAGTATACACACCGGGTATCCTCTCCCAGCCCATCTGTCTCTATAGGGGGACGCGCCAGGGATGCCCACTCTCTCCATTACTCTTTGACTTGGCTCTAGAACCCCTAGCCAAACATCTACTAGATTCGGCTGTTTTCTCGGGCATACGAGTGGGGTCGTCCGCAATCAAACTTACCATGTTTGCGGATGACGTCCTCTTATTTCTCGACAAACCAGCTGTGTCTTTGTCTAATGTGCTGGACTCGTTGCGAATGTTCGGTGAATTTTCTGGTTACAAAATTAACATAGATAAATCTGAGTTGCTGCCGGTGGGAGCCTCTCCACCTCGCTGGTTGTCGGACATAGCGAACTTAGGGATATGTTTAGCCTCAGATTCTATAACTTACCTAGGCATAAAAATAGGACGCACCCCCGACTCCTTGTACTGCCTTAATTATCCCCCCTTGATATCAAAGATACAAACAGAGCTGAAAAAAATGGGCAGGAATACCACTCACTTTCATGGGCAGGTGTCATTTGATAAAAATGGTTAGTTTTGCGTGCCTTTTGTATCCCTTACAGACCCTCCCCCTATTATTACGTCATATGGACATACGCTCCCTACAGTCAGCCTTTACCAAATTTATTTGGGGTGGGAAACGTCCACGTATAGCACTTCAAAAATTGACCATACCAAAGAGAGAGGGAGGCCTTCATTTCCCTAATATTAGGGGTTATAATTTAGCGTTTCTTTTCCGCTTCGTGGTAGATTGGCTCCATGGTACCTCTTTCCATGTCAACTTTGGCCTAGAAAGGGACTTAGCAGCCCCATGGAATCTGGCAGCGCTGCTACATACGCTGTACTCCAGATTGCCTCCGTTGATCAAACAATCCTCATTGTTAAGGGATACCATTGTGACATGGAAAGAGGCTCGTAAGCTGTATCGTCTTCCCTACTTAGTATCGAAATATCTCCCTCTTACAGGCCTGCCTGAGCTTCTGGATGGAATCACGGCAAGGACTTTGACTACATGGTTGGATAATGGCATCCGTACAGCTAACGATCTGATGAACAATCAGGAACATACCTGGATCACGCCTGAGCAACTAGCGGATAAATTTCACTTACCAGCGTCTCACATTTATCCTCTCAATCAAATCTACTCCTTCCTAAAACACTGATTGCGCGATCTGTCTAGGGAAGCGAATGCAAATCCCATGGACGACCTCATTGGTTCGGGCCAGCGCAGCCTGTCGATCTCGGACCTTTATCCTGCATTAAGACGAACCCTCTTGAAAGTGGACCCTTCTTCTCTGTTTGCGTCCTGGGGACAGTGGATCCCTGATGACAATATCTCAGATAGTATTTTGAAGGGCTGGCAAAAACTACTCACATGTGTAATCAATGAGCGCTGGAGAGAGACTTATTTTAAATTGGCACACAGAGCTCTCTATGGATTCAATATACTCCCTTCCCCAGATTTCCCCGACAGAATAACGGCCTGCCCCAAATGTACGTCACCGCTTACTGACCTTTGGCATGGTGTTTGGTCCTGTGTTTCTACTCAGGAATACTGGACGATGATTCAAAGTTATCTTAGAGACACTTGGAATCTGACCTTGCCCCTTCAGCCTCAGGTTTTCCTTTTCCACCAACTGAGACCCCCAGAACTGTCTCATACGGAACACTCGGCGGTACCCACTGTTACGCCTAGCGCTCCGGGTCCCTGCTCCTCCCCGGAGTGCTCACGGCGTCTCTCTCCCCGCAGCGCCCCGGTCAGTCCCGCTGACCGGGAGCGCTGCTCTGACATGGCCGTCGGGGATGCGATTCGCACAGCGGGACGCGCCCGCTCGCGAGTCGCATCCCAGGTCACTTACCCATCCCGGTCCTCTGCTGTCATGTGCTGGCGCGCGCGGCTCCGCTCTCTAGGGCGCGTGCGCGCCAGCTCTCTGAGACTTAAAGGGCCAGTGCACCAATGATTGGTGCCTGGCCCAATTAGCTTAATTGGCTTCCATCTGCTCCCAGACTATATCTGTTCACTTCTCCTGCACTCCCTTGCCGGATCTTGTTGCCTTGTGCCAGTGAAAGCGTTTAGTGTGTCCAAAGCCTGTGTTACCTGAACCCTTGCTATCCATCTTGACTACGAACCTTGCCGCCTGCCCCCGACCTTCTGCTACGTCTGACCTTGCCTCTGCCTAGTCCTTCTGTCCCACGCCTTCTCAGCAGTCAGCGAGGTTGAGCCGTTGCTAGTGGATACGACCTGGTTGCTACTGCCGCAGCAAGACCATCCCGCTTTGCGGCGGGCTCTGGTGAAAACCAGTAGCCTCTTAGAACCGGTCCACCAGCACGGTCCACGCCAATCCCTCGCTGACACAGAGGATCCACTACCTGTAAGCCGAATCGTGACAGTAGATCCGGCCATGGATCCCGCTGAGGTGCCGCTGCCAAGTCTCGCTGACCTTACCACGGTGGTCGCTCAGCAATCGCAGCAAATTGCCCAACAAGGACAGCAGCTGTCGCAGTTGACCGCCACGTTACAGCAACTTCTGCCTCTGCTACAGCAGCAACCATCTCCTCCGCCAGCTCCTGCACCTCCTCCGCAGCGAGTGGCCGCTCCTAGCCTCCGCTTGTCCCTGCCGGACAAATTTGATGGGGACTCTAAACTCTGCCGTGGATTTTTGTCTCAGTGTTCCCTGCATATGGAGATGTTGTCGGACTTGTTTCCTACAGAACGGTCTAAGGTGGCGTTCGTAGTGAGCCTTCTTTCAGGAAAGGCCTTGTCTTGGGCCACACCGCTCTGGGACCGCAATGATCCTGCCACAGCCACAGTCCAGTCCTTCTTCGCTGAAGTCCGGAGTGTCTTCGAGGAGCCAGCCCGAGCCTCTTCTGCCGAGACTGCCCTGTTGAACCTGGTCCAGGGTAATTCTTCAGTGGGCGAGTACGCCATCCAGTTTCGTACTCTTGCTTCCGAATTATCATGGAATAACGAGGCTCTCTGCGCGACCTTTAAAAAAGGCCTATCCAGTCGCATCAAGGATGTGCTGGCCGCACGAGAGATTCCTGCCAACCTGCAAGAACTCATCCATTTGGCTACCCGCATTGACATGCGTTTTTCTGAGTGACACCAAGAGCTCCGCCAGGAAAAAGACTTAGATCTCTGGGCACCTCTCCCACAGTATCCGTTGCAATCTACGCCTGGGCCTCCCGCCGAGGAGGCCATGCAAGTGGATCGGTCTCGCCTGACCCAGGAAGAGAGGAATCGCCGTAGGGAAGAAAATCTTTGTCTGTACTGTGCCAGTACCGAGCATTTCTTGGTGGATTGCCCTATTCGTCCTCCACGTCTGGGAAACGCACGCACGCACCCAGCTCATGTGGGTGTGGCGTCTCTTGGTTCTAAGTCTGCTTCTCCACGTCTCACGGTGCCCGTGCGGATTTCTCCTTCAGCCAACTCCTCCCTCTCAGCCGTGGCCTGCTTGGACTCTGGTGCCTCTGGGAATTTTATTCTGGATTCTTTAGTGAATAAATTCTGCATCCCGGTGACCCGTCTCGTCAAGCCGCTCTACATTTCCGCGGTCAACCGAGTCAGATTGGATTGCATCGTACGTTACCGCACAGAACCCCTCCTGATGTATATTGGACCCCATCACGAAGTGATCGAGTTCTTCGTCCTTCCCAACTGTACCTCTGAGGTCCTCCTCGGTCTGCCATGGCTCCGGCTTCATTCTCCCACCCTTGACTGGACCACCGGGGAGATCAAGAACTGGGACTCTGCCTGCCATAGGAAGTGCCTCTCCCCCCCTCCCAGTCCCGTCAGGCAAGCCTCAGTGCCTCCTCATGGCCCCCGTCCTTGTGTCACCCTGTCCCGTGCCAAGCTTCACCCTCTGCCCTCCCTCCCCATTCCCACTCCTGCTGTACTCCCTGCTTTTGAGGAAGCCCTCCATTCACTCCCGGTGTCCTCGTCCCAGGTAGAGCACTTGTCGGACTAAAAAAGGGGGAGACCTAAGGGGGGGTACTGTTACGCCTAGCGCTCCGGGTCCCCGCTCCTCCCCGGAGCGCTCACGGCGTCTCTCTCCCCGCAGCGCCCCGGTCAGTCCCGCTGACCGGGAGCGCTGCTCTGACATGGCCGTCGGGGATGCGATTCACACAGCGGGACGCGCCCGCTCGCGAGTCGCATCCCAGGTCACTTACCCGTCCCGGTCCTCTGCTGTCATGTGCTGGCGCGCGCGGCTCCGCTCTCTAGGGCGCGCGCGCGCCAGCTCTCTGAGACTTAAAGGGCCAGTGCACCAATGATTGGTGCCTGGCTCAATTAGCTTAATTGGCTTCCATCTGCTCCCAGACTATATCTGTTCACTTCTCCTGCACTCCCTTGCCGGATCTTGTTGCCTTGTGCCAGTGAAAGCGTTTAGTGTGTCCAAAGCCTGTGTTACCTGAACCCTTGCTATCCATCTTGACTACGAACCTTGCCGCCTGCCCCCGACCTTCTGCTACGTCTGACCTTGCCTCTGCCTAGTCCTTCTGTCCCACGCCTTCTCAGCAGTAAGCGAGGTTGAGCCGTTGCTAGTGGATACGACCTGGTTGCTACTTCCGCAGCAAGACCATCCCGCTTTGCGGCGGGCTCTGGTGAAAACCAGTAGCCTCTTAGAACCGGTCCACCAGCACGGTCCACGCCAATCCCTCGCTGACACAGAGGATCCACTACCTGTAAGCCGAATCGTGACACCCACACTGATTCATGTCGTCTTACTGGTAGCTTTGCGCTGCCTTTTTATTGCATGGTTATCTACTTCTATTCCCACTTTGTCAATGGTAATCCAACAAATGAAACTGTTCTGTAATGTTGACCGGCTTGACACGGAACGACACAAAAACACTAAGACTCAGAAATTTTTTGACAAGTGGAAACATTTTATTGTTAACCATTATACGACCTCTGAAATAGCTGACATAGTCAGACCCTTCAGCCTCACAGAGTGGTACTGTTTACAATCTATAGGGGATACCTTGGGAACCCTACGCCTGCCTCAATCATAAACAGGGCCGCGAATACTCCTCATTTCAGCACGTCAAGTTACCCTTCCTGTTCCCCCCCCCCCAGACTTCTGTCTTGACTTTACAACGGTTTAGATTGTTAAGGGTGAAATTTCTAATGTTACTCTGCTAAACTTGAGATGTTGCCTTTGTGATCTTGCAAGACATCGCATGTATGTATATTATGTATTATTTTCTTCTTTTTTTTTTCAATAAAATATGTTTAAAAAAAAAGTGACCCTCTTTGCACAGGATAGGGTATAACTAGCTGACTGGTGGTATACAATTGATGGGACTCTTACCAATCATGAGAACGGAGGTCAAATGTCACCTGAGTAAATAGCTTGTAGGTGATCATCTTCTCAGGTTCACATACAGTCTGTACAAATCCAGAGACATTGATACTATATTTTTTGAGGGCTCATGGTGGAAGCTCTCCATCTGCAGAAGACTAGTATCCAGTGAAAAACACAAAGAGAAAGAAACACAGCCACACATCCACAATTTTTATTTTAATCTACTTGCTTCACAGCATAAATTCAAAAGTGAACAGGTTGTTAGTTTACATTTTGATCAAAAAGGACAAGCCCACTCGCCACGTCAAGGCGGCCATTTTAAAGTGGAACACTGGCGAAGTGCCGGGCGGCAACCACTGCCCCTACGACACCATCCTTACAAGGGCAATGACCCAGTGGCCAGGCAGCCCTGCTGCTGCCCGACCAAGTCCCTGGCTCCTGCCCACTCTCCCCCACAGACAAAGCATCACAGTAACAATGATCACCACAGAGCACCACTCCAGTGTGAACACCTACCATGTGCTCCCTGTCAGAGGGCTGGGAGAATGTTAGGAGGAAACCCATATGCAGTCTCCTGCTGATTAAAACGCCTGGGCTGAATGGGTGTAGCAGAGTGCTGGCTATGTAAGAGGGGAGAGACTCCAATTGTAAAACACAAAGAGAAAAAGAAACACAGCCGCGCATCCACAATTTCTATTTTGATCTACTTGCTTCTCAGCATGAATTAAAAAACTAACAGGTTGTTAGTAAACATTTTGATCAAAAAGTACAAGCCCACTTGCCACGTCAAGGCAACCTATTTAGAATGTGTCCCTAACATAGCACTGGCGTAGTGCCGGGCGGCGACCACCGCCCCCACAACACCATGCCCACAAAGGGAATTACCCAGTGGCCATGCAGCCCCACTGCTGCCCGACCAAGCCACTGGCTGCAGGCCACTCCACCCCACAGACAAAGCATCACAGTAACAATGATCGCCGCAGAGCACCAATGTATACTAACAACCAAGCAGGTACAGGAGATCAAAATAGAAATGGTGGATGTGCGGCTATGTTTCTCTATTTGTGTTGTACATTTGTAGTATCTCCTGTCTTCCATGGCCAGCACTCCACTCCACCCATTCGGCCCGGGCGTTTTTAATTAGAAGGGAGACTGCCTAAGAGTATCCTCCTAACATTCTCCCAACCCTCTGTTAGGGAGCACATGGTAGGTGTTCACACTGGTGTGGTGTTCGGTGGCGGCCATTGTTTCTGTGATGCTTTGTCTGTGGGGTGGTGCGGTCCAGAGCCAGAGGCTTGGTCGGGCAGCAGTGGGGCTGCCTGGCCACTGGGTCATTCCCCCTGTGGGCATGGTGTCTCAGAGGCAGTGGTCGCTGCCGGGCGCTATGCCAGTGTTAGGTTAGGGACAAACTCTAACTAGATGGTATGACGTGGCGAGTGGGCTTGTACTTTTTGATCAAAATGTATACTAACAACTTGTTAGTTTTTGAAATTATGCTGAGAAGCAAGTACATCAAAATACAAATGGTGGATGTGCGTCTATTTTTCTCTATTTGTGTTGTACATTTGTAGTCGCTCCCTTCTTCCATGGTCAGCACTCCACTCCACCCATTTGGCCCAGGCGTTTTTAATTAACAGGAGACTGCATAAGGGTTTCCTCCTAACATTCTCCCAGCCCTTTATGGGAGCACCTGGTAGGTGTTCACACTGGTGTGGTGCTCTGTGGCAGCCATTGTTTCTGTGATGCTTTGTCTGTGGGGTGGTGCGGCCCAAAGCCAGGGGCTTGGTCGGGCAGCAGGGGGTCTACCTGGCCACTGGGTCGCTGCCTGGCCCTACGCAGTGTTGGGTTAGGGACCCACTCTGACTAGGTGGCCTTGATGTGGCAAGTGGGCTTGTACTTTTTGATCAAAATGTATACTAACAGCCTGTTAGTTTTTGAAATTCTGCTGAGAACTGCTGTGTCTTTTTCCTGATGATTTGCCGACACAACATGCTCAAAATGTTATAAATTTGTGAGTGATTTAACTATTTTGCATGAGGGTGAGATCCACTGTGAATCTGCAACAAAATAGTCATGTTAATTGTGTGGTCTTTGCTTTGCATTTGTGACAGATCTGCATGGAAAAAATTCCAGAAGCTTTATTTATTCTAAGTGCCTAGGGTAGCATAAGCTGCAAATACAGCCCTGACTCCCTCGCGTCTGTTTGCTGCTGCCAGGTGATCGTAAAGTTGAAAACAGCAAAGGCCCCTGTCTTTTTCAATTTACGTATCTCTTTGACTGTAATGGGAGTTACATAAACAGCATAGCTTGTGGTACTACAATGTTTACTCAAGTCACCTTAAGCCCTTAAGGACATAGCCCATTTTGACCTTAAGGACCAGGCCAGTTTTCAGTTTTGCACTTTTTCCTCCTCTCCTTCTAAAAATCATACCGCTTTTAATTTTTCACCTACAGAACTGATATAAGGGCTTGTTTTATGCGCCACCAATTGTACTTTGTAATGACATCAATCATATAACAACAAAAAATACAGCAAAACCCAAAAAATATATATTTGTGGGGTGAAATTGAAAATAAAAAACGCCATTTTGTAACTTTAGGGAAAATAGTGATATTTTCAGTAAAAATGGCACCTTATTCTGTAGGTCAATACGGTTACAAGGATACCTAATTTATATAGGTTTTATTTTATTTTACTACTTTAAAATATCCTAACTACATGCACCAAAATTAGTATGTTTAAAATTATCCACTTCTGACCCCTATAACTTTTTATTTTTCCGCATACGGGGCTATATGAGGCATCATTTTGTGCCGTGGTCTGTAGTTTTTATTGGTAACATTTTAGTTTTAATGGGACTTTTTGATCCCTTTCTATTGTGTACGCCATAGACCGTGTGGTTTAGCTAACTCTTATATTTTAATAGTTCAGACATTTACATATGCGGTGGTACCACATATGATTATTTTTATTTTTCAATACATTATTTTATTTTAAAAAATGGGAAAAGGGGGGGTGATTTTAACTTTTAATAGGGATGGGGTTAATCCATTTTTATAACCTTTTTAAAAAAAAAAAAAATTTAAGCCCCCCACAGGGGCTACAACATGCAATCTTCTGATTGCATATTCTGATCAATGCTATGCCATAGCATAGCATTGATCAGTGTTCTCGGCGCTCTGCTGCTCTAGCCTGCTGAGCAGGCTTGGAGCAGCAGGTTGCCGAACGAACGACGAAGAGGCAGGTGAAGACCCTCTCATTGTTCAGTAAGCGCCCCGATCACCTCCAGCAGCCACAAAGGGGCCAAGGAGAGAGCAAGTCCTCTTAAAGGAGTTGTGCAGTGAAAATGAACTTATCCCCTTTCTACAGGATAGGGGATAAGTGTCTGGTCTCATGGAGTATTACCACTGGAACCCCCACGATCCCCTGCAATGCATCAGGTATCTTCGGCACTCCCATAGAAATGAATAAGGGTGCATGCTGTCCCCAGGATGTGCTCCTCTCAAAGAGTCAGGGCGCCATGCAGGAGATCCAGGGTGCCATCCAGCGGTTGAACCCCTAAAATCAGACACTTAACTCCTATCCTGTGAATTACTTTTCGCTGTACAACCCTTTAATGAGATGTGAATACCCCTTTTAAAGGTAAAATTGCAAATAAGAAGGCAAATGTGAGTTTCTTTTTGGAGCCTAAAAAATATTGTTTACACTTTTCTGTTGCTGAATATCGCCCTAGAATAAAATATTGTTCAAAAATCTACCCATTTCCTATTTTAGGATCCTGTCTCAGAATATTCCAGTTCTTCTTAATTGTAGAAATAATCATAAAATATTCCTGTTTTTGTCTTTAAGCTCTGATCATTTATTTATTCCTGTATTTTTGTTATTTGACTTATTTCTAGTTTAGCCCAACTTAAAGACTTGTCCATAATACAGTAAATAGCATACTTTTATTATATGTTGTTTCAGAGCTGCAGATCCTAGGGACGTGAAAACTGTCAAAGTGAAGCATGGTATTTTTGTCAGTAGGTTTTAAGACTAATGTTGTTTTAAACTTTTCACCAGTCCTCATCAATATCCAAAAAATAGATAACATCTGTGTCATATTCTACAGAGAACTTAATAGTCTTATGACAACTGTTAAGGTACAAAACAAAATTTAATAGTCCAATCTTTTTTGCAAATCTGTAACATGAAGACATCATCCAGGTAATGATAACATTTATGAATCCTAGCTTGAAATATACACGACAACAAATAATTAATCTCAAAAGAATTCATAAATACTTTAGCTAGACTTGTAACCACAAAGGAATTAACCCCAGGCATGACTGGATGTCAGGGCAGTCTTTCCAAACTTTAATGTATTTTAAGGAGCAGATACGCAATTGGTATTAGAGCAGTAATTCATCAATCACTTCATGACTCATTGGATTTGATGTTACAAATGGCACAGCACTGTGGAGCTTAAATTCTCCCCTCTCCCCGTTACTCTCTACTGTATATTTCTGTGCACTGTATATTTCTGTGCACTGTGCACTCCTGCTCCGTCTTCACAAAAAAGAGTTTCCATCAGGAGACCAAATGAAATGTTATTCTATGGCAGCGGAGACAGGTGTTGTGGAGACAGAATGAGAAGCTTTGTTTCTTCATGCATAGAAATATACAGTGGAGAATAGCGAGGGCAGGGCTTTGCCCCTTAACCCCTTAAGGACAAGGCTCATTTTGGCCTTAAGGACCAGAGCATTTTTTGCACATCTGACCATTGTCACTTTAAGCATTAATAACTCTGGGATGCTTTTACCTTTCATTCTGATTCCGAGTTTTTTTTTTCCATGACATATTCTACTTTATGTTAGAGGTAAAATTTTTGTCGATACTTGCATCATTTCATTTCAAAATTTTATGAAATTTTTTTTTAACTTTGAAGCTCTCTGCTTATAAGGAAAATGGATAGAGATGAGCGAACTTAGAGTAAATTTGATTCATCACAAACTTCTTGGCTCGGCAGTTGATGACTTATCCTGCATAAATTTGTTCAGTTTTCAGGTGCTCCGGTGGGCTGGAAAAGGTGGATACAGTCCTAGGAAAGATTCTCCTAGGACTGTATCCACCTTTTCCAGCCCACAGGAGCACCTGAAAGCTGAACTAATTTATGCAGGATAAGTCATTAACTGCCGAGCCGAGAAGTTCGTGACGAATCGAATTTACTGTAAGTTCGCTCATCTCTAAAAATGGATATTCCTAATACATTATATATTTATTCACATATACAATATGTCTACTTTATGTTGGCATCATAAAGTTGACATGTTTTTACTTTTGGAAGACATCAGAGGGCTTCAAATTTCTGCAGCAATTTTCAAATTTTTCACAAAATTTTCAAAATTAGAATTTTTCAGGGACCAGTTCAGTTTTGAAGTGGATTTAAAGGGCCTTCATATTAGAAATACCCCGCAAATGACCCCATTATAAAAAAAACTGCACCCCTCAAAGTATTCAAAATGACATTCAGTAAGTGTGTTAACCCTTTAGGTATTTCACGGGAATAGCAGCAATGTAAAGGAGAAAATTAAAAATCTTCATTTTTTACACTCGCATGTTCTTGTAGACCCATGTTTTGAATTTTTACAAGAGGTAAAAGGAGAGAAATCTTCCTAAAATTTGTAACCCAATTTCTCTCGAGTAAGGAAATACCTCATATGTGTATGTCAAGTATTTCAGCGAGCGCACTAGAGGGCTCATAAAGGAAGGAGCTACAGTGGGTTTTTGGAGAGTGAGTTTTTCTGAAATGGTTTTTAGGGGGCATGTCGCATTTAGGAAGCCCCTATGGTGCCAGCACAGCAAAAAAAAAAAAAACACATGGCATACTATTTTGGAAACTACACCCCTCAAGGAACGTAACAAGAGGTACAGTGAACCTTAACACCCCACAGGTGTTTGACGACTTTTTGTTAAACTTGGATGTATAAATGATTTTTTTTTTCCACTAAAATGCTGGTTTTCCCCCAAATTTTACATTTTTACAAGGGGTTATAGGAGAAGATGCCCCCCAAAATGTGTAACCCCCATCTCTTCTGAGTATGGAAATACCCGATATGTGGATGTCAAGTGCACTGCGGGCGCACTACAATACTCAGAAGAGAAGGAGTCCCATTTGGCTTTTAGAAAGCAAATTTTGCTGAAATGGTTTTTGGGAGGCATGTCCCATTTAGGAAGCCCATATGGTGCCAGGACAGCAAAAAAAAAAAAAACATGGCATACTATTTTGGAAACTACACCCCTCAAGGAACGTAAAAAGGGGTAGAGTGAACCTTAACACCCCACAGGTGTTTGACGACTTTGGATGTGTAAATACATTTTTAGTTTTTTTTATTAAAATGCATTTTTTTCCCCCAAAATTTAACATTTTTACAAGGGGTAATAGGAGAAAATGCCCCCCAAAATTTGGAACCCCATCTCTTCTGAGTATGGAAGTACCCCATGTGTGGACGTCAAGTGCACTGGGGGCACACTACAATGCTCTGAAGAGAAGGAGTCACATTTGCAAATTTTGCTGCAATGGGGGGGGCGTGTCGCATTTAGGAAGCCCCTATGGTGCCATAACAACAAAAAAAGAAAAACACATGGCATACTATTTTGAAAACTACACCCCTGAAGGAACATAACAAGGGGTACAGTAAGCCGTAACACCCCACAGGTGTTTGATAAATGTTCATTATAATGGGATGTGAAAAGGAAACATTTTATTTTTTACACTAAAATGCTGGGGTTACCCCAAATTTTTCATTTTAACAAGTGGTAAAACGAGAAAATGTCACTGTAGATACATTTCTTTGGCGTAAGGACATACCTCATGTCTGGATGATAGGAGCTCGACGGGTGCACACTGTACTCTTAGGAGCAGGAGATCAGTCAGGGCCTTGAGCTTTGCTGGCTATGGAGCAGTAACAGTGGGACCACCCCTCAAGGGGCATTACATGGGGTAAATAACTGGGGTACACTAAGTAACTAAAATGTGGTACAGTGGGACTTAAAAAAATAAAAAAGGTTATGTTCCCAGAATGATGACCCAGGGCATACCCAAAACTAAAGAATATGCTCACCCCAAACCCTGTGTTCTGAATCCTCATTCTGGGAATGTGATGTGTGTGGCTGTCCCTAACCTGTTGTCTCAAATACACACGCCGCTCAGGTGGAAAGAGAGCGCTGCACATTTGAGGCAACATAAAAAGTCCCCGGGGCAATTTAGATGTTTTATGGGGTTAAAACTTGGAATGTACCCTGGACTTGGTACATTGGGGTCAAATTATGGAAAATGAAAATGAAAAGGGAAAATTTAGTACTCCATGGAAGTGTGATACTCCCTGAAGCAATCCTTAATGCAGAGGCCCGGATGATCGGGGTAAGTGTCACATTGAGTGGTGGTATCCTTCCACATCCCCCTCTTGTAACACGCTCTGCATTTTTTCTGAGTTTGTCCCTTCTTTCCAGTGTGGGGGACTTCACCTGGAAAGTGTTGGTCTGGGACGATCCTGGCACCTATAACTTCAGTTCCGTGGGAAGTCCGGCCTGTTCTTTCCCGATCGCCAAAGATCAGGACCATAAGGATTTCTTCTTGGAATTGAAGGTATGTCCCTGTGTTGCCAGCGTACTGGGACAGTACAAAAGCGTTGTACATGGCAACCTGTACCAAGTAGACCGGAACTTTTTTGTACCATACCCGTGTTTTCCACATGGCATTGTATGGCTTGAGGACTTGATCCGAAAGATCAACTCCCCCCCATATACTGATTGTAGTCCAGAATACAATCAGACTTGAGAACCATTGTTGTGGTACCTCGCACAGGGACAGGTGAGCTGCCATTACCATGAATAGTGGTCAGCATAAGGACATCCCTCTTATCCTTATACCTGACCAGCAACAGGTTTGCATGGGTAAGAGCACAGGACTCACCCTTGGGCATAGGTGTCTTCAGAAAATTTAGAGGGAGGCCTCTCTGGATTTTCCGTATGGTCCCACAAGCGGACATCGATCTGGCAGCAAGGGATGTGAAGAGAGGGATGCTGGTATAAAAGTTGTCCACATACATGTGGTAACCCTTATCCAGCAATGGGTACACAAGGTCCCAAACGATTTTCCCGCTAACACCCAAAGTGGGGGAACAATCTGGGGGTTCAATACGGTAATCTTGTCCCTCATACACCCTAAACTTGAGAGTGTACCCGGAGGTACTCTCACAAATTTTATAGAGCTTCATGCCATACCACGTCTGCTTTGAGGGAATATACTGGCGGAAGATGAGTCTCCCCTTAAAACTGATAAGAGACTCATCAACCGAGAGCTCCCTGAGGGGTATGTAGGCCTCCAAAAATTTGGCCCCAAAGTGATTTATGACGGCCTCACTTTGTAAAGCCGGTCATAGGTGGGATAACTTTGGGGTGGACATTCCCCATTATCAGTGAAATGGAGGCATTTCCGAATGGCCTCGAACCACCTCCGTTCCATGACCGTACTGTAAAGCGGGGTCTGGTAGAGCACGTCCCCGCTCCAGTATTGCCTGACACTTGGCTTTTTGACCAGGCCCATATGCAGCACGAGGCCCCAAAATGTCCTCATTTCTGATGCATCAAAATGTCCTCATTCATTGGGCCTGGCCAAAAAAGAATCAGGGTGGTGGGCGATGAACTGCCTGGCGTGCAGATTCGTCTGCTCAGGGCCGTTTGAAGGAATTTGGGGGCACCAAGCAAAATAGACATGGAGGGCCCCCCTACGCAAAGCCTACAGGAACCACAGCATAGCCATACAGTTTAAAGGGGTTCTCCCTTGTTTATACTGTTTTGTGTTATTATTTTTGTGTGTTATGTGTATAAGTATGTGTTGTGATTATATATATATATATATATATATATATATATATATATATATGTATTTTCTTACCTTTTGTGAAGATCCGGAAGCTGGCCCCTTTTTCTTCCAGTGGCTTGCAGTGTAACCTCGGCCTCCGCCATGTTGTGTTCGGTAAGTGGGATGTCGGGGGGTGTGTTCTTGCTTCTGTCCTTCCTATCTTCTGACGTCCGAGGCAAAACTTTTCTCCCTGTTTCTTCCGTGGCTCAGCGACCAATCTGCGACCTCTTCCGGCGCATGCGCAGGTAGTTTGTTTTTTTTACCAATAAAGTTCTTTTTGTCTAATTGACAAACTGTCTGCACTTGCGCGAAGCTACGCCATTAGCGTAGACCTAACGTACGCTACGCTGTTAGCGTAGCACTTGCGTACTCGCGAATGCACAGACAATTTGTCAATTAGACAAAAAAAACTTTATTGGTAAAAAAAAAAAATATACCTGCGCATGCGCCGGAAGAGGTCGCAGATTCGTTGCTGAGCCACGGAAGAAACAGGAAGAAAATATTCGCCTCGGACGTCAGAAGATAGGAAGGACAGAAGCAAGAACACACCCCCCGACATCCCACTTACCGAACACAACATGGCGGAGGCCGAGGTGCACTGCAAGCCACTGGAAGAAAAAGGGGCCAGCTTCCGGATCTTCACAAAAGGTAAGAAAATACATATATACATAATCACAACACACATAAAAAATATATAAATAAATAAGGGGGTTTACATAGCAAATTTTCATGCACATTAAATGCAACAGCAGTATTTGCACTGTGCTGTTGCATTTAATGTGCATGAAACACAGTGGTGTTTTTTGCAAATGTTTAATGTATATTGTTATACAATGTAGTACCCCCAGATTAACCCCCTCCCCCCAGTAGGCAGGTAGTACCCATAGATTAACCCCCTCCCCCAGCAGGCAGGTAGTACCCCCAGATTAACCCCCTCCCCCCAGTAGGCAGATAGTACCCCTAGATTAACCCCCTCCCCCAGTAGGCATGTAGCACCCCCACATTAACCCCCTTCCCCCCCCCCAGTAGGCAGGTAGTACCCCCCGTACCCCAGGAGGGGGTTCATCTGGGGGTGCTACCTTCCTACTGGGGGGAAGAGGGGGTTCATCTTGGGACACTACCTTCCTACAGGGTGGGGGGTGGGGATTAATCTGGGGGTACAACCTTCCAACCTAGTACCCCTAGATTAACCCCCTCCCCCAGCAGGCAGGTAGTACCCACAGATTAACCCCCTCCCCCAAGTAGGCAGGCAGCAGATTACCCCCCCCCCCCCCGCCAGTAGGCAGGTAGTACCCCAGATTAACCCCCTCCCCCCAGTAGGCAGGTAGTACCCCCAGATTACCCCCCCCTCCAGGAGGCAGGTAGTACCCCCTGTCCTAAAGGCGGGGTTCATCTGGGGGTGCTACCTTCCTTCTGGGGGGAGGGGGTTAATCTTGGGGTACTACCTGACTACTGGGGGGGGCAGATTAACCCCCTCCCCTCAGTGGGCCGGTAGTAGCCCCATAATTAACCTCCTCCTCCCCCAGTAGGAAGGTAGTACCCCCAGATTAACCCCCTCCCCCCCAGTAGGCAAGTAGTTAGGGGTACTCACTGTCAGAGTCACTGAGATGTAACTAACGCCGCGCACCGCGCAGTCACGTGATGTGACGGGCTTAGAAATATAAAATTACATTGCCACTCCCTATTAATTCTGCAGTGACTAAATAATACCACCATAATGTAAGGAAATAAAAGCCACTATACACAGACCAGCATCACTAATAACATCACAATACAAAGGACATATAATTCCGCCACACCATGACCACTACCATTACCACTGACTAACACTGCTATATTGTTATTGAATAAAAAACACTATACAAAAGATCAATAACCCCGATAAAGGAGTAGATTTGTGCTGTACACAGGGGCTGCAGAGCATATAAGTCATTATAGTTACATACTCACAAGGACGTCTTCTCTGATCAGAGTCGTTCACTTTTCTCTTTCTTCTCCATCTGTCCTGGGTCATCATGAAGATTTCTCCCGATCACAACTTGTCTTGACCGACTCTGCCAGACAAACATTTTAGGCTTCTCGCTACAGGACTTTGTATAAAATCCTCACCTCTATAAAAAAAAAAAAATGTATTACATTGCCCCATATAGTAGTCCCTTCTGTGCCCCTGTATAGTATTAGCCCCCAACATTGTCCTCATACATTATAATAACCCCTCACATTGCCCCCCATACATTATAATGCCCCCTTACATTACCTCAACACATTATAATGCCCCCTGACATGGTCCCACACATTATAATGCCCCCTGACATGGCCACACACATAATAATGCCCCCTGACATGGCCCCTCACATAATAATGCCCCCTGACATGGCCCACACATAATAATGCCCCCTGACATGGCCCCTCACATAATAGTGCCCCCTGACATGGCCCCTCACATAATAATGCCCCCTGACATGGCCCCTTCACATAATTATGCCCCCTGACACTGCCCCTCACATAATGCCCCCTCACATGGCCCCTTCACATAATAATGCCCCCTGACATGGCCCCTCACATAATAATGCCCCTTGACATGGCCCCTTCACATAATAATGCCCCCTGACATGGCCCCTCACATAATAATGCCCCGTGAAATGGCCCCTCACATAATAATGCCCCTTGACATGGCCCCTTCACATAATAATGCCCCCTGACATGGCCCATTCACATAATAATGCCCCCTGACATGGCCCCTCACATAATAATGCCCCCTGACATGGTCTCTCACATAATAATGCCCCCTGATATGGCCCCTTCACATAATAATGCCCCCTGACATGGCCCCTTCACATAATAATGCCCCCTGACATGGCCCCTCACATAATAATGCCCCCTGACATGGCCCCTTCACATAATAATGCCCCCTGACATGGCCCCTTCACATAATAATGCCCCCTGACATGGCCCCTTCACATAATAATGCCCCCTGACATGGCCCATTCACATAATAATGTCCCCTGACATGGCCACACACATAATAAAGCCCCTTGACATGGCCTCTCACATAATAATGCCCCCTTACATGGCACCACACATAATAATGCCCCCTGACATGGCCCCACACATAATAATGCCCCCTGACATGGCCCCTCACATAATAATGCCCCCTAACATGGCCCCACGCATAATAATGCCCCCTAACATGGCCTCTCAGATAATAATGCCCCCTGACATGGCCCCTTCACATAATAATGCCCCTTGACATGGCCCCTCACATAATAATGCCCCCTGACATGGCCTCACACATAATAATGCCCCCTGACATGGCCCCTCACATAATAATGCCCCCTGACATGGCCTCTCACATAATAATGCCCCCTGACATGGCCCATTCACATAATAATGTCCCCTGACATGGCCACACGCATAATAATGCCCCCTGACATGGCCCCTCACATAATAATGCCCCCTTACATGGCCCCACACATAACAATGCCCCCTGACATGGCCCCACACATAATAATGCCCCCCTGACATGGCCCCACACATAATAATGCCCCCTTACATGGCCCCTCACATAATAATGCCCCCTAACATGGCCCCACACATAATAATGCCCCCTAACATGGCCCCTCACATAATAATGCCCCCTGACATGGCCCCTTCACATAATAATGCCCCCTGACATGGCCCCTCACATAATAATGCCCCCTGACATGGCCTCTCACATAATAATGCCCCCTGACATGGCCCCACACATAATAATTCCCCCTGACATGGCCCCTCACATAATAATGCCCCCTGACATGGCCCCTTCACATAATAATGCCCCCTTACATGGCCCCTCACATAATAATGCCCCCTGACATGGCCCCTCACATAATAATGCCCCCTGACATGGCCCCTCACATAATAATGCCCCCTGACATGGCCCCTCACATAATAATGCCCCCTGACATGGCCCCTCACATAATAATGCCCTCTAACATGGCCCCACACATAATAATGCCCCCTGACATGGCCCCTCACATAATAATGCCCCCTAACATGGCCCCACACATAATAATGCCCCCTGACATGGCCCCTCACATAATAATGCCCCCTGACATGGCCCCACACATAATAATGCCCCCTGACATGGCCCCTCACATAATAATGCCCCCTGACATGGCCCCTCACATAATAATGCCCCCTGACATGGCCCCTCACATAATAATGCCCCCTGACATGGCCCCTCACATAATAATGCCCCCTGACATGGCCCCTCACATAATAATGCCCTCTAACATGGCCCCACACATAATAATGCCCCCTGACATGGCCCCTCACATAATAATGCCCCCTAACATGGCCCCACACATAATAATGCCCCCTGACATGGCCCCTCACATAATAATGCCCCCTGACATGGCCCCACACATAATAATGCCCCCTGACATGGCCCCTCATATATTAATGCCCCCTGACATGGCCCCACACATAATAACGCCCCCTGACATGGCCCCTCACATAATAATGCCCCCTAACATGGCCCCACACATAATAATGCCCCCTAACATGGCCCCTCACATAATAATGCCCCCTGACATGGCCCCTTCACATAATAATGCCCCCTGCCATGGCCCCTCACATAATAATGCCCCCTGCCATGGCCTCTCACATAATAATGCCCACTGACATGGCCCCTTCACATAATAATGCCCCCTGACATGGCCCCTTCACATAATAATGCCCTCTGACATGGCCCCTCACATAATAATGCCCCCTGGCATGGCCTCACACATAATAATGCCCCATGACATGGCCCCTTCACATAATAATGCCCCCTGACATGGTCCCTCACATAATAATGCCCCCTGACATGGCCCCTCACATAATAATGCCCCCTGACATGGCCCCACACATAATAATGCCCCCTGACATGGCCCCTCACATAATAATGCCCCCTGACATGGCCCCTTCACATAATAATGCCCCCTGACATGGCCCCTCACATAATAATGCCCCCTGACATTGCCTCAAACATAAAAATTGCCCCCTGACATGGCCCCTCACATAATAATGCCCCCTGACATGGCCCCTCACATAATAATGCCCCCTGACATGGCCCCACACATAATAATGCCCCCTGACATGGCCCCTCATATATTAATGCCCCCTGACATGGCCCCACACATAATAACGCCCCCTGACATGGCCCCTCACATAATAATGCCCCCTAACATGGCCCCACACATAATAATGCCCCCTAACATGGCCCCTCACATAATAATGCCCCCTGACATGGCCCCTTCACATAATAATGCCCCCTGCCATGGCCCCTCACATAATAATGCCGCCTGCCATGGCCTCTCACATAATAATGCCCACTGACATGGCCCCTTCACATAATAATGCCCCCTGACATGGCCCCTTCACATAATAATGCCCTCTGACATGGCCCCTCACATAATAATGCCCCCTGGCATGGCCTCACACATAATAATGCCCCATGACATGGCCCCTTCACATAATAATGCCCCCTGACATGGTCCCTCACATAATAATGCCCCCTGACATGGCCCCTCACATAATAATGCCCCCTGACATGGCCCCACACATAATAATGCCCCCTGACATGGCCCCTCACATAATAATGCCCCCTGACATGGCCCCTTCACATAATAATGCCCCCTGACATGGCCCCTCACATAATAATGCCCCCTGACATTGCCTCAAACATAAAAATTGCCCCCTGACATGGCCCCTCACATAATAATGCCCCCTGAAATGGCCCCTCACATAATAATGCCCCCTGACATGGCCCCTCACATAATGATGCCCCCTAACATGGCCCCACACATAATAATGCCCCCTGACATGGCCCCTCACATAATAATGCCCCCTAACATGGCCCCTCACATAATAATGCCCCCTGACATGGCCCCTCACATAATAATGCCCCCTGATATGGCCCCACACATAATAATGCCCCCTGACATGGCCCCTTCACATAATAATGCCCCCTGACATGGCCCCTCACATAATAATGCCCCCTGACATGGCCCCTCACATATTAATGCCCCCTAACATGGCCCCACACATAATAATGCCCCCTAACATGGCCCCTCACATAATAATGCCCCCTGACATGGCCCCTTCACATAATAATGCCCCCTGACATGGCCCCTCACATAATAATGCCCCCTGAAATGGCCTCACACATAATAATGCCCCGTGACATGGCCCCTCACATAATAATGCCCCCTGACATGGCCTCTCAAATAATAATGCCCACTGACATGGCCCCTTCACATAATAATGCCTGCAGACATGGCCCCTCACATAATAATGCCCCCTGACATGGCCCCTTCACATAATAATGCCCCCTGATATGGCCCCTCACATTATAATGCCCCCTGACATGGCCCCTCACATAATAATGCCCCCTGACATGGCCCCACACATAATAATGCCCCCTGACATGGCCCCTCACCTAATAATGCCCCCTGACATGGCCCCACACATAATAATGCCCCCTGGCATGGCCCTTCACATAATAATGCCCCCTAACATGGCCCCACACATAATAATGCCCCCTAACATGGCCCCACACATAATAATGCCCCCTGACATGGCCCCTCACATAATAATGCCCCTTGACATGGCCCCTCACATAAGAATGCCCCCTAACATGGCCCCACACATAATAATGCCCCCTAACATGGCCCCACACATAATAATGCCCCCTGACATGGCCCCTCACATAATAATGCCCCCTGACATGGCCCCACACATTATAATGCCCCCTGACATGGCCCCACACGTAATAATGCCCTCTGACATGGCCCCACACATAATAATGCCCCCTGACATGGCCCCACACATAATAATGCCCCCTGACATGGCCCCTCACATAATAATGCCCCCTGACATGGCCCTTCACATAATAATGCCCCCTAACATGGCCCCACACATAATAATGCCCCCTAACATGGCCCCACACATAATAATGCCCCCTGACATGGCCCCTCACATAATAATGCCCCCTGACATGGCCCCACACATTATAATGCCCCCTGACATGGCCCCACACATAATAATGCCCCCTGACATGGCCCCACACATAATAATGCCCCCTGACATGGCCCCTCACATAATAATACCCCCTGACATGGCCCCTCACATAATAATGCCCCCTGACATGGCCGCTTCCCACAGCTCCATGGAAAAACAAAAAACGTCACTCACTTCTGCCTCATTCCCCCACTGCTCCTGCAGCTCCACTTCTTTCTCTGCTTCCTGTGCGGACAGCCTCTGCAGAGCCGCTGCCGCACAGGAAGCCTGGGCTGGAGTGACAGGATGGAGCCGACGGCTCCTTCCTGTCACGTCAGTCGCCGTAGCCGAGCGCACGCTCAATACTGTGTGCGTCTTAAAGGCGCACTCAGTGTCGGCTGTGGTTGCTCAGGGATTCGGGACTGGTATCCCCGAATCCGTGCGCGCCCCTCCCCTTTCACCTACTGGCTCAGTCAGATGGGATGCGATGGGGTCCAAAGGTTAATGGTTCAGTTGTGCACATGCAGGGACCGTGCCAGCACCGATTCCAGCATGTAGCAGCCCTAGGGCACCGGGTCCCTTACTGGGGTACCGGCTGTAGCCCCCTGATGGCGGCCCTGGGGTCGGGGAACAAAAAGGAGCCGGAGGCAGCGACTTCAGTCTCTGCCTCCCGTTCCAGGCAGGCTGCCGCACTGCTGGCCCGGCAGGCCAAGCTGCCTGCCGAAAGGGATAGCGAAGGAGGACAGGCAAACACTGGCTCTGCTTCGGGGCCCCGGGCGAGCTCGGGGCCCCAAGCAATCGCTTGGTTTGCCTTTCCTCTTGCGACGGGCCTGCGTCTGCTCCACCATCAGATTGACCAAGCTGTCACTGAAAAAATAACTGAAATAGTCCATTTCAGTGAACGCGGCCGAGTCAATCCGGATTCCGGAGTCGCCAACAAACTCCGGAATCCGTGGCTGATAAGCCTCTGGGGGTCTACAGACAGGTTCACCGAAAGGGGGCTCCGGCAAACTTGTCTGGGGGGTCGGGCTCCTAGTACCAGCGGCATCACCACTTGCACTAGTGCCGGCCACTGGGCCACTTTCATGGGGGTTGCGTGGCCTCACCTGGCGGTGTCTCCACCGCCGTGCAGGGGGCTCATCATCAGTACTAGATGATGAGGAGGACATTGAAGAACACAGGAATGTAGGATCTTCATCGTCCTCACTGACAGATTCGGAGGCAAGAAAAGCGTATGCCTCCGCTACCGAAAATGCCCTCGCCTTTTTTTCTACGGTGGCGGGGGGGGGGGGGAGTATGTAGTGTGTGTGTTGTGGTGTAACTTTATCTATAACATTGTGTGATTGAAAAAAAAATATGGGGGCAAATCGCAGCTCCCTGAACCCCTAATAGGGCCCGGGCCACACTGAAAAAACTGGGGTCCCTTGGGAACCTATTAGGGGGTCGGAGGGGGAAATTTTTGAACTTTTTAAAACTTTTTTTTAACTTTTTACCCTACCTTTCCCTGGGCTGTATTCTTTCCCTGATCTATAAGGGGCTTCTTTTCTTCTGTGGGGGCTCCGATCTCGGCAGAGGTGGGGTCCCTGGCTTTCTCCAGCAGCTCTGACCGCTGACTGAACTCAGCCAGCGGTGGGAGCTGCAGGAGTATGCCGTTAACCAGTCCCCTGCCGGCTGCCATTGGCTGGACAGCCAATAGCAGTGATCCTGGGGGAGTGTCGAAATCGCCACCTCCTCATAGATACAGTGGGTGATAGGTGGTGTATCATACACCCCCGATAGCCATGTATCTCCGGGTCAGCGGGTCACACGTGACCCATATGACCCAAATAGTGGCAGATCATTGGTGTGATCTGCCGCGATCGCTGACATGGGGGGATCTGATGACCCCCCTCGGCATTTGAACGGGGTGCCTGCTGATCGATATCAGCAGTCACCCCGGTCCGGTCCCTGCCCGGCGCGCGGCGGGGACCGAAATTCCCACGACCTTAAGTACCAGGAACCAGGAAGTTAGGACGTACACGTACGTCCTTGGTCCTTATGTGGTTAAAGGGGTACTCCGGTGGAAAACTTTTTTTTTTTTTTTTTAATCAACTGGTGCCAAAAAGTTATACAGATTTGTAAATGACTTCTATTAAAAAAATTGTAATCCTTCCGCTACTTTAGCTGCTGTATACTACAGAGGATTTAATTTCTGTCTGTCCACAGTGCTTTCTGCTGACACCTCTGTCCATGTCAGGAACTGTCCAGAGCAGCATATGTTTGCTATGGGGATTTTCTCCTGCTCTGGACAGTTCCTGAAATGGACAGAGGTGTCAGCAGAGAGCACTGTGGACAGACAGAAAATAAATCTAAAAGAAAAGAAATTCCTCTGTAGTATACAGCCACTAATACGTACTGGAAGGATTAAGATTCTTTAATAGAAGTAAGTTACAAATCTGTTTACCTTTTTGGCACCAGTTGATTTAGAAAAAAAAAAAAACGTTTTCCACTGGAGTACCCCTTTAACCCCTTAAGGGCCAGGCCCATTTTGGCCTTAAGGACCAGACCAATTAAATTTTTGCATTTTTGTTTTTTCCTCCTCGCCTTCTAAAAATCATTACTCTTTTATATTTTCATCCACAGACCCATATAAGGGCTTGTTTTTTGCATCACCAATTGTACTTTGTAATTACATCACTTATTTTTCCATAAAATGTACGGCACAACCAAACAAATATTATTTATGTGGGAAAATTGAAAAGAAAACCGCAATTTAGCAAATTTTGGAAGCATTTGTTTTCACACTGTACACATAAAATTACATGTTTTCTTTATTTTGTGGGTCACTAATAGTGTTGAGCGGCATAGGCCATATTCGAATTTCGCGAATATTCGCGAATATATGGACGAATATTCGTCATATATTCGCGAATATTCGCATATTCGTTATATTCTCGTTTTATTTTCGCGTATGCATATGCTAATTTTCGTATATGCGAATTTTCGCACGCCAGTCTCACACAGTAGTATTACAGCCTTCTTTACACCACACAAGCTGGAAGCAGAGAGGGGTGATCACTGTGATGTGTACTGTGAAGAAAAAAAAACGAATATTCGTAATTACTCGTAATATTCGTAATAATATTCGAATTGCGAATATTCGCGAGCAACACTAGTCACTACGACTAAAATGATACCCATATTATATACTTTTCTATAATTGTACTACTTAAAAGAAATCTCAAACCATTTTAACAAAATTTGTATGTTTGAAAGTGCCCTATTTTGACCACTTATAACTTTCAAAATTTTCTGTATATGGGGCAGTATGAGGGCTCATTTTTTGCGCCATGATCTTTAGTTTTTATCCGTACCACTTTTGCCTAGGTGTTACTTTTTTTAATAAATTTTGTATTTCTTTTTTATTTTTATAAAATGTGACCAAAAAAGCAGCAATTTTTTTTACATTAACTCCGTTCACCGTATGGGATAATTAACAATATATTTTAATAGTTCAGACTTTTATGCACGCGGCGATACCAAATATGTGTATTCATTCTTTATTTTACGCTTTTTGGAGGGGTAAAATGGTAAAAACGGACGTTTTACCTTTTTATTAGGGGAGCGGATTTTTCACATTTTTTTACTTTCTTATTTTACATATTTTTCATTATTTTTTTTTTTACACTTTAACCCTTTAACCTGTTGGGGACGAAGGGCGTATGCATACGCCCTTGCGTCCTGGTACTTAAGGACGAAGGGCGTATCCATACGCCCGTGGGAATTTCGGCCCCCGCCGCGCGCCGGGCGGGGACCGGGCCGGGGTGATTGCTGATATCTATCAGCAGGCACCCCGTGCACATGCCCAGGGGGTAATTAGACCCCCCCATGTCGGCGATCGGCGCAAATCGCAAGTGAATTCACACTTGCGATTTGCGCCGATTCCGGGTCATTACGGGTCTATGGTGACCCGGTGACCCGGAATAGAAGGGGGATCGCGGGTGTCTAAGACACCCATGACCCCCCTAAAGCGATAGGAGTGAGGTGGCAGAGTTGCCACCCCTCCTATCTCTGCTATTGGTGGTCTAGACGCGACCACCAATAGCAGATCTAGAGCGGAGGGGTTTACTTTCGTTTTCCCCATCCTGCCCTCCCACAATAGGTGGGGCAGAACGGGGAAAACGAAGAGGAGCGGCGCCGGAGTCCACATACCCACCGGAGGCAGCGGAGCGACGGGGATCGGCGGTCGGCGACGGAGATCTGCGGTGGCGTGCGGCAGAAGAGGATGGCTCCCGGATGCGACGGAAGCCGGTGAGTAGTTGCATAGCAACATCTAGAGGGCTACAGTCTGAGACCACTATAGTGGTCTCTAGACTGTAGCCCTCCAGATGTTGCAAAACTACAACTCCCAGCATGCCCAGACAGCTGTTTGCTGTGTGGGCATGCTGGAATTTGTAGTTTTGCAACAGCTGGAGGTCTGCAGTTTAGAGACCACTGCACAGTGATCTCTATACTGCCCTCTAGATCTTGCAAAACTACAACTCCTAGCATGCCCACACATCTGTTTGCTGTCTGGGCATGCTGGGAGTTGTAGTTTTGACACATCTGGAGGTCCACAGTTTGGAGATCACTGTTCAGTGGTCTCTAAATTGTAGCACTCCAGATGTTGCAAAACTACAAATTCCAGCATGCTCACACAGTAAACAGCTGTCTCGGCATGCTGGGAGTTGTAGTTGCGTACCTATAGCTGTTGCATAACTACATCTCCCAGCATGCCTTTCTGTGATCAGACATGCTGGGAATTGTAGTTTTGCAACAGCTGGAGGCTCACTGGTTGGAAAATACTGAGTTAGGTAACAGAACCCAACTCAGTATTTTCCAACCAGTGTGCCTCCAGCTGTTTCAAAACTACAACTCCCAGCATGTACTGACAGACCGTGCATGCTGGGAGTTGTAGTTTTGCAACAGCTGGAGGCTCACTGGTTGGAAAATACTGAGTAAGGTAACAGAACCTAACTGAAAGTTTTCCAACCAGTGTGCCTCCAGCTGTTGCAAAACTACAACTCCCAGCATGTACTGACAGACCGTGCATGCTGGGAGTTGTAGTTTTGCAACAGCTGGAGGCTCACTGGTTGGAAAATACTGAGTTAGGTAACAGAACCTAACTGACGGTTTTCCAACCAGTGTGCCTCCAGCTGTTGCAAAACTACAACTCCCAGCATGTACTGACAGACCGTGCATGCTGGGAGTTGTAGTTTTGAAACAGCTGGAGGTTTGCCCCCCCCCCATGTGAACGTACAGGGTACATTCACACGGGCGGGTTTACAGCAAGTTTCCTGCTTCAAGTATGAGCTGCGGCAAATTTTTCGCCGCAGCGCAAATTCCTAGCGGGAAACTCACCGTAATCCGCCAGTGTGAATGTACCCTAAAAACACTACACTACACTAACACATAATAAAGGGTAAAACACTACATAAACACCCCCTTACACTGTCCCCCCCAATAAAAATGAAAAACGTATTGTACAGCAGTGTTTCCAAAATGGAGCCTCCAGCTGTTGCAAAACAACAACTCCCAGCATTTCCAGACAGCCACTGATTGTCCAGGCATGCTGGGAGTTTAGCAACAGCTGGAGGCACCCTGTTTGGGAATCACTGGCGTAGAATACCCCTATGTCCACCCCTGTGCAATCCCTAATTTAGTCCTCAAATGCGCATGGTGCTCTCACTTTGGAGCCCTGTCGTATTTCAAGGAAACAGTTTAGGGCCACATATGGGGTATTTCCGTACTCGGGAGAAATTGCACTACAAATTTTGGGGGGCTTTTTCTCCTTTTACCCCTTATGAAAAGGAAAAGTTGGGGTCTACACCAGCCTGTTAGTGTAAAAAAAAAAAAAAAATTTACACTAACATGCTGGTGTTGCCCTTTACTTTTTATTTTCACAAGAGGTAAAAGGAAAAAAAGACCCCCAAAATTTGTAACGCAATTTCTCCTGAGTATAGAAATACCCCATATGTGGGCGTAAAATGCTCTGCGGGCGCACAACAAGGCTCAGGAGTGAGAGCGCACTATGTAAATTTGAGGCCGAAATTGGTGATTTGCACAGGGGTGGCTGATTTTACAGCGGTTCTGATATAAATGCAAAATAATAAATACCCACATGTGACCCTATTTTGGAAACTACACCCCTCACGGAATGTAATAAGGGGTACAGTGAGCATTTACGCCCCACAGGGGTCTGACAGATTTTTGGAACAGTTGTCAGTGAAAATGAAAAATTACATTTTTTTGTTTGCACAGCCCACTGTTCCAAAGATCTGTCAAACGCCAGTGGGGTGTAAATGCTCACTGCACCCCTTATTACATTCCGTGAGGGGTTTAGTTTCCAAAATGGGGTCACATGTGGGGGGGTCCACTGTTCTGGCACCACGGGGGGCTTTGTAAATGCACATGGCCCCCGACTTCCATTCCAAACAAATTATCTCTCTAAAAGCTCAATGGTGCTCCTTCTCTTCTGAGCATTGTAGTTCGCTCGCAGTGCACTTGACGTCAACATATGTGGTATTTCCATACTCAGAAGAAATGGGGTTACAAATTTTGGGGGGCATTTTCTCCTATTACCCTTTGTAAAAAAGTAACATTTGGGGAAAAACCAGCATTTTAGTGGAAAAATATTTTTTTTTCATTTACACATCCGACTTTAACAAAAAGTTGTCAAACACCTGTGGGGTGTTAAGGCTCACCGTACCTCTTGTTACGTTCCTTGAGGGGTGTCGTTTCCATAATAGTGTGCGATGTGGGTTTTTTTGCTGTCCTGGCACCATAGGGGCTTCCTAAATGGGACATGCCCCCCAAAAACTATTTCAGAAAAACTCACTCTCCTAAATCCCATTGTTGCTCCTTCGCTTCTGAGCCCTCTAGTGCACCCACCGAACACTTTACATAGACATATAAGGTATTTTCTTACTCGAGAGAAATTGGGTTACAAATTTTGAGAGGATTTTTTTCCTTTTACCCCTTGTAAAAATTCAAAAACTGGGTCTACAAGAACATGCCAGTGTAAAAAATGAAGATTTTGAATTTTCTCCTTCACTTTGCTGCTAAGTAGAGAGCTTCAAAGTTAGAAAAATGCTAAATTTTCAAATTTTTCATGAAATTTTCAAATTTTTCACCTAGAAAGGATGCAAGTATCGCCGAAAATTTACCACTAACATAAAGTAGAATATGTCACGAAAAACAATCTCGGAATCAAATTTATAAGTAAAAGCATTCCAGAGTTATTAATGCTTAAAGTGACAGTGGTCAGATTTGCAAAAAATGCTCCCGTCCTTAGGGTCATAATGGGCTCCGTCCCCAAGGGGTTAAGGACCCGGGCTTTTTACGTTTTTTCATTTTCAATTTTTTCTCCTTAACTTTAAAAAATCATAACTCTTTAAAATTTTCACCTAAAATTCTATATGATGGCTTATTTTTTGCGTCACTAATTCTATTTTGTGATGACATTAGTCATTTTACCCAAAAATCTACGGTGAAACGGAAAAAAAGTTTTGGGGGCTTCCGTTTTTACGCAGTAAATTTTTTGTCAAAAATGACACATTATCTTTATTCTGTAGGTCCATACTGTTAAAATTATACCCTACTTGTATAGGTTTGATTTTGTATCACTTCAGAAAAAAATCCTGAATACATGCAGGAAAATGTATACGTTTAAAATTGTCGTTTTCTGAGCACTATAACTTTTTATTATTAACTATTAACTTTTTTCTGTGTTCAGGGCGCTTTGAGGGCTCATTGTTTGTGCCATGATCTGAAGTTTTTAGCGGTACCATTTTTGTTCTGATCAGTCTTTTTGATCACTTTTCATTCACTTTTTTGTGGTATAAAAAGTGCGCTATTTTGGACTTTGGAATTTTTTTGCATGTACGCCATTGAATGTGCGGTTTAAAAAGTGGTATATTTTTTATAGTTCGGACATTTTTGCACGCGGCGATACCACATATGTTTATTTTTATTTACACAGTTTTTTTTTTATTCTTGGAGATGCCGGGTGATTCAAACTTTTATTAGGGGAAGGGATAATTGAAAAGGTTAATGATTTTTTTTTAAACTTTTCTAATGCAACATTACAGCTCCCATAAGGGGCTATAACATTGCATTTACTGATCTTTAACACTGATTGATGCATCCCCATAGGAATGGATCAATCAGTGTTTTTGGCGATTGCTCAAGCCTGGATCTCAGGCTCGAAGCATTCATTCGGCGATAGGACTGCAGGAAGGAAGGTAAGAGACCTTCCTCCTGTGCTACAACTGTTCGGGATGCCGCGATTATACCGTGGCGATCCCGAACAGCTCCCTGAGCTAGCTGGACACTTTTACTTTCGTTTTTAGCCGCGCGGCTCAGCTTTGAGCGCGCGGCTAAAGGGTTAATAGGGTTCATATTGAAGCCGGGACCCGCCTCTAATAGCGCGTGGCACTGATCGCGGTGCCGCGTGCTATTAGAGGCGGGTCCCGGCTTCACTATGACGCCGAGCCTGCCGCGATATGATACAGGGTCACCGTGTGACCCCGCGTTATATCGCAGGACCTGGACTCAGGGCGTAAGTTTACGCCCTGGGTCCTTAACAGGTTAATAGTCCCCATAGGGGACTATTTATAGCAATCATTTGATTGCTAATACTGTTCAGTGCTGTGCATAGAGCATAGCACTGATCAGTGTTATCGCAGATCTTCTGCTCTGGTCTACTCGATCTCAGACCAGAGCAGAAGACCCCGGGAGACAGCCGGAGACAGGTGAGGGGACCTCCGGCTGCCATGCTGGTTGATCGGATCATCCATTTAAAATACCGCACCACCGCAGATGCCGTGATCTGTATTGATCACGACATCTGAGGGGTTAATGGCGGACGTTAAGTACCACGCACCATGACGTACATTTATGTCCATTGTTGTTAAGGGGTTAAGACCAAGCCCATTTTGACCTTAAGGACCAAGCCAATTTTATTTTAGCACTTTCGATTTTTTTCCTCCTCGAATTCTAAAATCCATAACTCTTTTATATTTCCATCTACCGACCCATATAAGGGCTTGTTTTTTGCACGGCCAATTGTTCTTTGTAATGACACCTCTCATTTTACCTTAAAATGTACGGCTAACTCAAAAAATAATTTTTTAGGGGAGGAAATATAAATGAAAACCACAATTTTGCTAATTTTGGAGCGTTTCGTTTTCACACTGTACATTTTACGGTAAACATGACATGTTTTCTTTATTCTGTGGGTCAATGTGACAAAAAAGCAGCAATTTTGGACTTTTTATCTTTTTACGTTTAGGTCATTCACTGTATGGGATCATTAACATTTATGCATGCGGCGATACCAAATATGTTTATTAATTTTTTTATATGCTTTTTGGGGGTAAAATGGGTAAAAGGGCCAATTTCCATTTTTATTGGGGGAGGGGATTTTTCAATTTTATTTTACTTTTTATTTGGACATTTTTAAACTTTTTTTTTTTTTTACACTTTTTATGTCCCCATAGGGGACTATCTATAGCAATCACTTGATTGCTAATACTGTTCAGTGCTATGCATAGGGCATATCACTGATCATATTATCGGCGATCTTCTGCTCTGGTCTGCTCAATCTCAGGCCAGAGCAAAAGACCCCTGGAGATGGCCAGAGGCACTGCTGCGGGTGATCCGATCATCTATTTAAACGTGCGCATTGCCGTCGGCAATCCGATCATCTATCTAAACGTGCTCATTGCCGCAGATGCCGTGATCTGTATTGCTACAACAAAAGAAAAGAAATGTGCAATGCAGCGTACACCTAGTATGTATATGTACCAAAAAATAGTTTATTACAAAATACAGAAAATTTGTACAGCAGACAAGTCACTTAAAAACATCTAAAAGGCACAAAAGCCACTACACAAACAGGGAGGGGGGGCAAGACCTCTCCCAGGGCACCTGCTTTATCTAAGCATAATATTATACCAGTCACAGTAGCCTATTATATAAACCAATAGATAATACACTGCTAAAAAAAATAAAGGGAACACTAAGATAACACATCCTAGATCTGAATGAATGAACTAATCATATGAAATACTTTCGTCTTTACATAGTTGAATGTGCTGACAACCAAATCACACAAAAATGATCAATGGAAATCATATTTATCAACCCATGGAGGTCTGGATATGGAGTCACATTCAAAATCAAAATGGAAAACCACACTACAGGCTGATCCAACTTTGATGTAATGTCATAAAGTAATGACAGAGATACATCGTGGAATCTGATGAAAAACTTGCTCTTACACTTTTTCTAAATGAGGGTATTCTTCATCTATATTGCACCAAGAGAAATCCAGAGTTATGTCACTTGATATGGCTAAATTACTTTATGACCAGAAGAAATGAGACTCCAAACCAAGTATTCCCTTTGTGTTGACATTTTGTTTTCAGTCCAAAGCAATTGGCAGTGCAATGAAAAAACTTTGGAACATTCTGAGACCTTGCTTTCCAGATCTTTCTGAATTTGGTTACCATCCTTTATTGACCTATAGACGGCCATCAAATCTTAACCAGTTAAGGATTATTGTTGGGTGCGAATATTCGCATTTAACATTTTTATCGCAATATATTCGAAATTATGAATATTCACTTTTTTTCGCATATGCGCATATTCACATATGTAAATATTTGCATATTCCTTCTTTTCACTTGTGGGCCAATTAGAATGATGCAAATACACTTGTCAGAGGTTATCAACAACATCCATAGCAACCAATAGTAAAGTTGCCCACCCCCTCACTGTTTTCTTCCTCGAATACGCAAATATGCAAATATTCACAAATGCGAATGTGCGAATATTCACATATGCGAATATTCACATATGCAAATATAACGAATAAGTGAAATTCACAAATATAGGATGAATATTCGTCTATATATTCGGAAAATATCGCAAATTTGAATATGGGCAATGTCGCTCATTGTTTACCAGACACAGCTCTGTATTTTAAGTAGTGGCTGTGTCTGGTATTGCAACTCACTGATATTGATGGCCTTAGCATAAGCCATCATAACTAGTGTTAAAGAAGTACACCGGTGGTAAACTATTTATTTTAACCCCTTAAGGACGCAGGACGTACTCAAACGGCCCCTTTTCCGAGTCCTTAAGGACTCAGGACGTTTGAGTACGTCCTGTCAAATCCCGGCCCCCCGCCGCTAGCCGGAGGGGAGCCGGTGCCGGATGCCTGCTGAATCGTTCAGCAGGCATTGCGGCATATCGCCCAGGGGGGTCATGATGACCCCCATGTCGGCGATGGCCGCAGATCGCTGGACAATTCAGTCCTGCGATCTGCGGCAGATTCCGGGTCAATCGGGTCTCCAGTGAACCGGTGACCCGGAATTACAGGCCCCGAACAGCCATAGCCAGCAGGGGTGAGGTGGCACTGGTGCCACCTCATGATCGCCCTGATTCGTCGGACGGTTTACCGGCCGACCAATCAGGGCACCTGCTGCGGGTGTCACTCCCGCTACCCGCTCTCCCGGAGCACGTGAGCGGGTGCGGGACGTGGATCCCGGGAGCTGGGGACCCCGATCCCCGGCGTGAATGTTGGGATCGGGGGACCCAGCAGCGACGGTGGCGGCGGGACTGACCTGTTCCCTGAGCAGCAGCAGGAGGTGAGTGACAGCCTCCTGCTGTTGCTTAGCAACAGCTCCCAGCATGCAAAAAGGGCATGCTGGGAGCTGTAGTTATGCAACAGCAGGAGGCAGACCACCACAACTCCCAGCATTCCCTTATGGGCATGCTGGGACTTATAGTTTTGCAACAGCTGGAGGCACATTTTTTTCTATGGAAAAGTGTACCTTCAGCTGTTGTATAACTACAACTCCCAGCTTGCACAATCAGCTAAAGTGCATGCTGGGAGTTGTAGTGGTGCATCAGCTGGTTGCATAACTACAACTCCCAGCATGCCCGTTGGCTGTCGGTGACTGCTGAGGGTTGTAGTTTTGCAACAGCTGAAGGCACACTGGTTGTGAAACAAGTAGCAAACCAGTGTGTCTCCAGCTGTTGCATAACTGCAATCCCCAGCATCCCCAGCCAAAGTAGTATGCCTCCAGCTGTTGCATAACTACAAGACGCAGCATGCCCTTCCGCTGTCCGTACATGCTGGGGGTTGTAGCTTTTGCAACAGCTGAAGGCACACTGGTTGCAAAGCACTGAGTTTGTTACCAAACTCGGTGTTTCACAACCAGTGTGCCTCCAGCTGTTGCAAAACTACAACTCCCAGCATGCACTGATAGACCGTACATGCTGGGAGTTGTAGTTTTGCAACAGCTGGATGTTTCTCCCCCCCAATGTGAATGTACAGGGTACACTCACATGGGCGGAGGTTTACAGTAAGTATCCGGCTGCAAGTTTGAGCTGCGGCAAATTTTCTGCCGCAGCTCAAACTGCCAGCAAGAAACTACTGTGAACCCCCGCCCGTGTGACTGTACCCTAAAAACACTACACTACACTAACACACAATAAAATAAAAAGTAACAAACACTACATATACACATACCCCTACACAGCCCCCCTCCCCTCCCCAATAAAAATGAAAAACGTCTGGTACGTCACGGTTTCCAAAACGGAGCCTCCAGCTGTTACAAAACAACTACTCCCAGTATTACCAGACAGCCACTGACTGTCCAGGCATGCTGGGAGTTATACAACAGCTGGAGGCACCCTGTTTGGGCGTAGAATACTCCTATGTCCACCCCTATGCAATCCCTAATTTAGGCCTCAAATGCGCATGGCGCTCTCACTTTGGAGCCCTGTTGTATTTCAAGGCAACAGTTTAGGGTCACATATGGGGTATCACCGTACTCGGGAAAAATTGTGTTACAAATTTTGGGGGGTATTTTCTGCTTTTACCATTTTTAAAAATGTTAATTTTTTGGGAAAAGAAGTATTTTAGGTAAAACATTTTTTTTTTTTTTTTACATAGGCAAAAGTTGTGAAACACCTGTGGGGTATTAAGGTCCACTTAACCCTTTGTTATGTTCCCCAAGTGGACTAGTTTCCAAAATAGTATGCCATGTGTTTTTTTTTTTTTTTTTTTGCTGTCGAGGCACCATAGGGGCTTTCTAAATGCGGCATGCCCCCAGAGCAAAATTTGCTTCCAAAAAGCCAAATGTGACTCCTTGTCTTCTGAGACCTGTGCGCCAGAAGAGCACTTTTCACCCCCATATGGGGTGTTTTCTGAATCGGGAGAAATTGGGCTTCAAATTTTGTGGGGTATTTTCTGCTATTACCCTTTTTTAAATGTAATTTTTTGGGGAAAACAAGCATTTTAGGAAAAAAATAATATATTTTTTTTACATATGCAAAAGTCGTGAAACCCCTGTAGGGTATAATGGTTCACTTTACCCCTTTTTACGTTCCCTGAGGGGTCTAGTTTCCAAAATAGTATGCCATGTGTTTTTTTTTTGCTGTTCTGGCACCATAGGGGCTTCCTAAATGCGGCATGCCCCCAGAGCAAAATTTGCTTTCAAAAAGCCAAATGTGACTCCTTCTCTTCTGAGACCTGTAGTGCGCCAGCAGAGCACTTTTCACCCCCATATGGGGTGTTTTCTGAATCGGGAAAAATTGGGCTTCAAATTTTGGGGGGTATTTTCTGCTATTATCCTTTTTAAAAATGTAAAACTTTTGGGAAACCAAGCATTTTAGGAAAAATTATTTTTTTATTTTTTACATATGCAAAAGTCGTGAATCACCTGTGGGGTATTAAGGTTCACTTTACCCCTTGTTATGTTCCCCGAGGGGTCTAGCTTCCAAAATGGTATGCCATGTGTTTTTTTTTTTTTGCTGTTCTGGCACCATAGGGGCTTCCTAAAGGTGACATGCCCCCCAAAAACAATTTGTCACTCCTTCCCTTCTGAGCCCTCTACTGCGCCCGCCGAACAATTAGCATAGACATATGACGTATGTGCTTACTCGAGAAAAATTGGGTTTCAAATACAAGTAAAAATTTTCCCCCTTTTTACCCCTTGCAAAAATTCAAAAATTGGGTCTACAAGAACATGCGAGTGTAAAAAATGAAGATTGTGAATTTTCTCCTTCACTTTGCTGCTATTCGTGCGAAACACCTAAAGGGTTAAAACGCTGACTGAATGTCATTTTGAATACTTTAAGGGGTGCAGTTTTTATAATTGGGTAATTTTTGGGGTATTTCTAATATGAAGACCCTTCAACTCCACTTCAAACCTGAACTGGTCCCTGAAAAAAAGCGAGTTTCAAAATTTTGTGGAAAATTGGAAAATTGATGCTGAACTTTGAAGCCCTCTGGTGTCTTCCAAAAGTAAAAACACGTCAACTTTATGATGCAAACATAAAGTACACATATTTGAAATGTGAATTTAAAAAAATTATTTGGAATATCCATTTTCCTTACAAGCAGAGAGCTTCAAAGTTCGAAAAATGCTAAATTTTCAATTTTTTCCTCAAATTTGGGGATTTTTCACCAAGAAAGGATGCAAGTTACCACAAAATTTTACCACTATGTTAAAGTAGTATATGTAAAGAAAAAACAGTCTCGGAATCAGAATGATAACTAAAAGCATTCCAGAGTTATTAATGTTTAAAGTGACAGTGGTCAGAATTGCAAAAAAATGTCCTTAAGGTGAAAAAGGGCTCAGTCCTTAAGGGGTTAATCTGACTCCAGAGGCTTATCGGAGAAGATTTAGGACTTTGCAACAAAGTGCCACAGAAAGCTGCACTCAACATGCAGGTCAGCTAAGGACTGCATTCAGGCTATGGACTGGGGGCCTACAAGTCACTAACTATGAGGCCCTGGAGGACTTGATGGTCCTGGATCAGTTTCTCCAAACACGGAGCTTTGAAGCCAGAGAGTGGATTTTGGACCGCAAGCCCAAGACCTAGCAGAACTAGGAGATGATTTTGCCAACAATCGGGCGCCAGCAGCAAAGCGTGGATCTGCACAAGCTGGAGCAAGTACCTGGAAGGGAGCCACACAACCACAAAGCACCACCAGGTCAGCCGGGAAATTTTTGCCATCATTCCCAAAAGCAACAGGAGCCACATTGGGTCAGGGAGACACCCGCCGATGTTACAGATGCAACAATATTGGGCACCTGAGTGCCACTTGCCCCAACAAAAAGAATTCTCCACCAGTAGCTGGAGGACACACAGCCGTTCTTCTGGTGTCCGGAGCAGTGGAGAAAAGAGCGGATAATTTGCAGAGTGTAACTGTGGGTGACCGGGTGACAGTGGGTTTGCGAGCTTCTGGAGCCTTCTTTACCTTAGTGCGGCCTGAAGTGGTGGATACAGAGGACCTCATCCCTGGAAGAACCATGGCTTTAAAAGGTATTGGAGGTGTGCGGCCTGCTGTGCCCATGGCCCGTGTGCACTAGTGTTGAGCGGCATAGGCCATATTCAAATTCGCGAATATTCGCGAATATATGGACGAATATTCGTCATATATTCGCGAATATTCGCATATTCGTTATATTCTTGTTTTATTTTCGCAAATGCGAATATTCGCGTATGCGAAAATTAACATATGTGAATATTAGCACATGCGAAAATTCGCATATGCAAAAAATTAGCATATGCTAATTTTCGCATATGCGAATTTACGCATGCCAGTCTCACACAGTAGTATTACAGCCTTCTTTACACCACACAAGCTGGAAGCAGAGAGGGGTGATCACTGTGATGTGTACTGTGAAGAAAAAAAATAAAATAAAAAAAATAAAAATGAATATTCGTAATTACGAATATATAGCGCTATATTCGCGAAATTCGCGAATTCGCGAATATGCGATATTCGCAAATAATATTCGAATTGCGAATATTCGCGAGTAACACTAGTGTGCACCTGGATTAGGGTACAGGACAAGGTTTGCGGGAGGTGGGGGTCTCTGAGGACATCCCTGTTAATGTTCTGCTGGGGAATGATTTGGGTCGGATGCTCTGTCATTATGCTCCAGAGGACACTACCTGCACACCGGATGGGCTGGGAGCCCTGTGCATTCTGAGGTACTGTGCGAGACTTTGGGAGACACTGCGAAATGTAGTAACTGGGAGGGTGTGCAGGGGATTGATAATTGTCTATCTGTGACTGAACCAGTAATGTTTTCCAAAAGTGAAATGGGGTGTATTGTGAAATGTGGTAACTGGGAGGGAGTACAGGGGATTGATATGGTTAACTGTGACTGAACCAGTAATGTTTTCCAAAAGTGAAATGGGGTGTATTGTAAAATGTGGTGACAATGCATTGCCAATGCCAAAACCTAGTGGAGATGGGCTAGGGGGAGGGGTTGGTGTGCCCCTGGTGACATGTAAGGATGAGGGACCAGCAGTGAGTGATATGTCCCAATCCTGTGAGACTAAGGAGGAGGAGGGAAGGAGTGATAGCCCTGTGTATTATGCCTGTAATATTGTTATGTCTGGAACTGAGGGGGAGGAAGGGAAACCCCAGGGAGGCATACCAATGGTGGCAGTGGTAACGTGTCAGCAGCATGCCAGGGCTGCAGCTTTAAAAGGAAGGGAGGATGGTGATGCAAGGGGCAAGCTGTGTGACTTGCAAGCCCCAGCAGAGGAAGGTGGATATGCTAGTTCACCTGGGGGAAATGTGCTCCCTGATACCACGAGATGGGGGGAGGGAAATGAGCATTTCCGGGAAGCTCTGCGCAGTGACCCTTCCCTTGAAGGGCTGAGACAACTGGCTGAACATACAGGTGTTGACACAGATGGGCATCTGGTATATTGGGAAAATGATATCTTGTACTGGGAGTCCCTTTCCAAAGGCATGCTAGAGGCCCAGGAGGGAGAAAGGCCGTTAGTGGTTCCTAGGCAGTACAGGAAAGAGCTGCTGAGGTTGGCCCATGAGACCCCCCTGGCAGGACATTTGGGAGTGGCCTATGCGGTCATAGAGAAGGAATGTCTAGCTGTGGTCTGGGCTTTGAAAAAATTACAGCCATACCTGTAGGGATTTTACTGTCATAACTGATCACAACCCTCTACATTGGTTGGATAGAGTGTCCGGTAACAATGGCAACTTGAAACAAATGATAAAAACATTTGTAGAATCGGAGGGCAGAGACAGGGAAAAGTATTTACCCCATCTGTTATTTGCTTACAGGGAGGTACCCCAAGAGCCTACAGGTTTCTTGCCCTTTGAGTTATTATATGGTCACAAAGTGCGGGGACCCAGAGATTTAGTTAGGGAAGAATGGGAAGGGGGGGCTACCTGCCCCTGAGACTTCTGTGGTGGAGTGTGTTCTGAGATTCAGGGACAGGATGCAGACATTGACTGGGCTGGTACATGACAACCTCACAGCAGCCCAGTCCAGGCAGAAGTACTGGTATGATCACAATGCAAGGGATTGGGTCTATGAAGTGGGACAGAAGGTAATGGTTCTGAACCCCATCAGACAGAATAAGTTGCAGGCTGCCTGGGAGGGTCCCTTCCCCCTTGATGAGAAAGGTCAGAGGCAGAGACAGTACCACATTAATATGGCATACTATGACCATGAGAAAGTTGTACTCAGTGTCTGCAGTGCACCAGAGGAAGGGCTGGGTAGTGATTCCCTACTAGACCTAGTGGAGGAAGCTAAGAGCCGTGGATCCCTTCAGGATGTAGAGATCAATCCACAGCTCTTAGCTGCAAAGAAAAGGCAGTTAAATGATGAAATAGGCCCCTTCAGTGCCATCTTTGCCTGGAAATGCAGGGCCTGTGGTATCAAGAAAAGAAATAGATGGTTAATGGAGACAGATCTATCAGCCTGTAGAGGCAAGATCTCTCTGTCCCCATCTTAAGGGGGAGGTGTCAGGCCCAAGGCCTGATTATGGAAACATACATGTGTTTTATAATTATATCTATGTATTATACAAGACATGGGTGAGGGGTCATTCAGACGGTGTATCCGTTTTGTGTATTGCATTTTATGGGGGTCTGGCTGTTTGTTTGTATCTCCTTTGAAGTCATGCACTCTGGTCTCATCATATAATCAAAGAGATAAGGGGTCAGGAAGAGAGATGCCCCACCTGGTGGGATCAGAGGGGAGGGGGGATGGAGTTTCTCTCCAAAGAAGCAGATAAGACTTAAAATGCTAGACTCAGGTTGTTGAATGCTGTGCAACAAGCTGACAAGACCATCCTAAGAACAGCTGGAACTCACTCTCATGGACTGCTATACCATCATGATGTAAGAACTTCATCTTTTGTTTTCTGAACTTGTCTTGCTAAACTCTTTTATATATTGTTATACCTGTATGTCATTTGTTTCTGTATTTTTATATAGTCAGCACTGTGATACCTTTTATCAGATTAAATGTTTAATTAATCAGCTCTGGTCTTTGATCTCTAAATATATTTGCTCACCTTTCTGAAGGCAGCTCTGGTGGAAACACGTTTATCTAAGGGTTAATTTGGTGACTTGCTGGGACTAGTAGTGGATACCCAGAGGTCTGATGGCCTTTACCCTTGCACCATCACACTCTCTCTAATGTCTTGGCTGGACCGATAGGGTGTGATCGTGACAACTGGAATAACATCTATGGTGCATTACAAGACCTCTGGGGATAGGTATTGTCCAATATAAATAAGGGTCTCATAGGGTATCTCCTTTTTGGTTTTCAAACAACTTTGTACAAAAAAAATTTTGTCCATAAATACAGTGTATTGTCAGAAACGCGTTGGTGTGTTGACCTTTTTAGGTGAAAGAGAATAAAACTTGTCATCTTATTCAAGGAGCTGGAGAATGTTTATGTTGTGTTGCCTATCATATCTGAACACCTTAGGATCTGGAGGGGACTTCCACGTGCACCAAGATAATTTTGGTTACACAGATTCTGGATGTGCTGATCGCCTGGGTTTGTATTCTGGCAATGTAATATTGATAGTCTGTCATCAGGAAATGCCACCAATATCTGATCGTACCAACTTTAACCACCCTTACCGCATAGCTGAATGATTCCTTTCTCCTTCATTGTTTACCAGGCACAGCTCCGTATTTTTAGTAGTGGCTGTGCCTGGTATTGCAACTCACTGATATTGATGGCCTTAGCATAAGCCATCATAACTAGTGTTAAAGGGGTACTCTGGTGGTAAGCAATTTATTTTAAGGAGCCTAAAAATGCCATAAAAGGATGAAAAAAAACACTACAGGTGTTTCATATTACTCTATTGACTCAAACTTGTTGGTGATGATCTTCCAGCTCATCTCATGACGGCTCAGATTCACTGGCACTGGGAGGGCCTTTTGGTCACCTTTGGTCAAGCAGCAGATATTACTTTCTCAAAGCAAGCCATTGAGGAAACAAGCACCTCTTCTGCTCCGCTCTTCCAATCAGCTGATGTCAGGGAGCATTGGAGCAGATGTGTCTGCGTGCTGCACTTTTGCTCCTCTTAAAGTGACAGTGGTCACCAGCCTAATCTGTCACTGGCGGGGGGGCACGCTATGTGGCCCGACTAAAGTGTGTAAAAAAAAAATGGGATGATGTCAGCCGCAGACCCCCTCTGTTAGTCTGCCCATGGCGGCAACTGCTGGCCGCGGCTCATACAGTGGTGACCAGCGATTGCTGCTTTCAGACCTGCGGCTGCCAGTCGCCGCTTTAAGATCTTTGGGTTGTTGCTTTAAAACAGGGGTCCTCAAACTTTTTAAACAAGGGGCCAGTTCACAAAAGAAAACTATGAACAAATTCCTATGCACACTGCATTAATCTTATTTTGAAGTGAAGAAACAAAATGGGAACAAATACCATATTTAAAATGAAGAACAAGTAAAGTTAAATCAACAAACTCACCAGTATTTCAATGGGAACTATGGGCCTGCTTTTGGCTAATGAGATGGTCAATGTCAGTTCCATATTTGGCACACAGAGACATACAGACTGCACTGCCCATGAATGCAGTCTGATCAGTGCCCATGAATGCAGTCTGATCAGTGCCCATTAATGCAGTCTGATCAGTGCCCATCAATCCAGTCTGATCAGTGCCCATCAATGCAGTCTGATCAGTGCCAATCAATGCAGTCTGATCAGTGCCCATCAATGCAGTCTGATCAGTGCCCATCAATGCAGTCTGATCAGTGCCCATCAATGCAGTCTGATCAGTGTCCATCAATGCAGTCTGATCAGTGCCCATAAATGCAGTCTGATCAGTGCCCATCAATGCAGTCTGATCAGTGCCCATCAATGCAGTCTGATCAGTGCCCATCAATGCACTCTGATCAGTGCCCATCAATGCAGTCTGATCAGTGCCCATCAATGCAGTCTGATCAGTGCCCATCAATGCAGTCTGATCAGCATCCATCAATGCAATCTGATCAGCACCTATTAATGCAGTTTGATCAGGGCCCATCAATGCAGTCTGATCAGTGCCCATCAATGCAGTCTGATCAGTGTCCATCAATACAGTTTGATCAGTGCCCATCAATGCAGTCTGATCAGTGCCCATCAATGCAGTCTAATCAGTGTCCATCAATGCAGTCTGATCAGTGCCCATCAATGCAGTCTGATCAGTGTCCATCAATGCAGTCTGATCAGTGCCCATCAATCCAGTCTGATCAGTGTCCATCAATGCAGTCTGATCAGTGCCCATCAATGCAGTCTGATCAGTGCCCATCAATGCAGTCTGATCAGTGTCCATCAATGCAGTCTGATCAGTGCCCATCAATGCAGTCTGATCAGAGTTTTTCCTACAGAGAAGTGGAGTTTCTATGGGGGCAAGACATTCCCCGTCACTTGCAAATTTAACTATGTCCTATTGGGAGTCCCAGGTCATTTTTTCGAATTCCAACCCATATATTCTGAATGTGCACTGATACGGGAGATTCATCGACGATCTGCTCCTAATATGGGAGGGCGATGAGTCTCTCGTGCCACTGTTCATTCAATACATTAATTCTAATTCATACAATTTGAAGTTCACCCACCATATAAACAAAAATAAAATAACATTTTTGGATTTGAAATTGAGCAGTGTAGTTGGAGACATCATCACGGTAGCCACACATAGAAAGCCAATTTCAGGCAATACAGTTTTGAGAGCTAACAGTAATCATCCAACACATACAATAAAAGCCATTCCGGTGGGAGAACTAACCCGACTTAAAAGAAATTGTTCAAATTATGAAATATATACATCACAATCGGAGAATTTGGTCAGTAGACTGAAAGAACGAGGTAATACAAATAAAACATTAAATAGAGCCAAGAGGATAGTTTCACAAAAAAACAGAAGTGAGCTAATCCACGGAAAACAAAACAAAAAAGAATTTGATAATAAACCAGTTTTGTCTGTAACATATTCCCCTCATTTTAGTAAGATAAAAAATATGGTACTTCGTCATTTACACATTTTACGACAAGATGAAATTATGGCCAAAATATTGGATAGAGGTTGTCATATTGTCCCTAAAAAAGCCCCCACATTAAAAAATCATTTGTCCCCAAGTTTAGTGGAAAGATCCTGATCAAATAATACGGGGTGGCTTACACAAAAAGTTTTTTTCAGGTGTGGACACAGAGTTTGCCGCACCTGTAACTTTGTAAAAACAGTGCAGGAATTTGAAAATGCGGAGGGCAGTAAGAAATATTCAATTAACAATTATATGAATTGTAACAGTAAAAACCTAGTGTACATGATAGAGTGCATCCATTGCAATTTAAAATATATAGGTTACACCACGCGCAAATTAAAAACACGAGCGCTCGAACATCTTAATGATGTAGGGGCGCTAAACAGAAATAAATCTGCCGCATCTCTGCATTTTCAAATAATACATAATGGCAATGTTTCTGGTTTTAGAATATATGGAATAGAACTCATAAAAACTGGTATCAGACAAGGGTGTATCAGGAATAAATTGGAACATAGAGAAGCCTTCTGGCAGTTCACCCTGGGCACTCGCGCCCCGTTTGGGATGAATGTCAGGCGTGAACTGCTTTTTCATTATTAACGGTATAATGTTCATCATAATGCAATGTAAAAATACAACACCCATTAATCAAAATAGCAATACTTTTGGTGGTGTTGGAAATACAAGTAATGTGTTGACATTTATATGGTGATGGATACGGTGTTATAATACCTTTGTTTTTAGAAAAGAAACCTCCTTTTTAAAACATGTATTTGTATACTAAGTCTCTGTTGTGTCATGTGTGTCTGTGGTGCAAGCACAGAGACCCAGGGCGGTGTAATTAGGTATATTTACCTTTCACCTGTGCCGGTACGACTTAAGTCCTTGCCCAACAGACCCATGACGTCACTGAGGAAGAGCGCGCATGCGCTTGAAACGCGTATGACAAGGGAGGGTGTCGGTTTTACTGTGGAAAGTTTGTTTGTCGGATTCGGACCAAAATAAAGCTGCAACTTTTTATCCAAGTGCTGGATCAGTTTCTACTTTCCTTGTCGACTACCACAGCACTGAGCCAAGTGCGGATCCGTGCACGGGAAGATTTGGAGGTGAGCCGTACAGTACATTTATTTTGTCTAGTCTGATCAGTGTCCATCAATGCAGTATGATCTCCGCTTTTACCCCAGGCTCACACTGGTGCGGGTGCCCTTTAACAGAGGGGCCTACCTAAACTATATGGAAGCAGCAACTATGAACAGAGAGGCCTACCCAAACTATATAGGGGGCTCAATATAATTTGGGTAGGCCCCTCTGTTAATAGTTGCCCCCATAGTTGTGGTAGACAAAACACTCATTGCCCTTCACATATAGCAATAATGCCCCATCCTGTGGCCCCACATATAATAATAATAATAATTATGACCTTTATATAATGAATAATTATATTCTGTGCCCCCTACATAGTAATAAAGTCCATCCTGTTCCCCTCAAATAATAATGCCCTTTGTCCTGTGCCCCAAACATATAATGCTCCCTGTCCTGCACCCTCAGGGGGCATTATATTAAGGGGCACATGAGGGGCAATATATGTGAGGGGCACAGCACAGGGGTAATTATATGTGAGAGGCATATTACAAGAGGCTCTCTTGTCATGTGTCCCTCACGTATAATGCCCCCTTGTCATGTTTTTTTTTCTCTCACATTAAATGTCACCTTTTATGTGCCCCTAAGTTTCATAATGCCCCGTGTACTATACAGTGCCCCTGTGGTGTTTCCTACAGCTTACCACACACACTCTCTCACACTCACACACATACACACTCACACTCACACTCCGTAGGATCTTACCAAAAGAAAGACTTAGCTAGCCCAGCCTGCAGCTTACTTGAACTGTGCGAGCTGCGGGGACGTGATTTCCTGGCACCAGTGCGATGATGTGACGTCATCGCGCCACTCTGCAGGGGATCGCATCCCCGCCACTCACACGCTGCTGCAAGCAAGGAGCAAGCAGCATGTGAGAAAGATGGGTGAATGGTGGAGTGGGAGCTCACAGCTCCTGCTCCGCTATGCTAGAGTAAGGAGGGAGGGGGGAAATTGCCCCCTTGCCCCCCCCCTCGATCCGCCACTGGATGGCGGCCCCTACCGGCGGGCCGGATAAATGTCCTCGGCGGGCCGTAGTTTAAGGACCCCTGCTTTAAAGGCTGCAGCCAGCCGTTGCTACTTTAAAGGCTCCTAAAGGAGATCTGCATCAGTATGTATTTATAACAAGTACTAGCCGCACAGAGTCGTGACATTGCCAGGTCCCCATATGGGAAATCCCAGCAGTCAGACCCCTCACAATCAAATATTTATCCCCAATCCTGCGGATAGGGGATAAGTTATGTACCGCTTCAAATCTCCTTTAAAGTAGCGACTGTGGCTGCAACTCAGAAAAAGGCTGCAGCCTCAGAGTTTTCAGGACTAGTGGACAGGACAGCCCACTGATGGTCTGGCTCACCAGGCAAATGCCCAGTGTGCCCGATGGCCAGTCCTCGTTGCCTTGGCAACTGTACCACCCCACATCAACTGCTCTCTCTCTACAACGAACTATGCAGATCGCGCAGGAGATAAAAAGAAACTCATGTCATCCACATTTTGCTAACACTATTTTTCATACACAGAAATAAAATAAATGAGTCGTACAAGTCAAAGAAAGGTTAAAAAAGGGGAAGCTTTCTTTATTATTTATTACAATGTTTGTGTCGGGGTTTTTTGTAACCTCCATCACTCACAAAGAGCGTACAGTAACTAATACTCAGGACAGGAAAAACCTTCAGAGGGGAGGAAACCTGTAGGGAATCCATGACTACTGTATTGCCCTTCCTCTGGGCATACTAAAGGAGGTTACCTCTATAATTTGGGCAAATGTGTCTGTGTATGTGCGTGATTCCAAGGGTTATGTCTTCATCCAACTTCTTGCTGTAGGTCCGGAAATGCGACTCCACATCCTGGAAATACTGCATATAAGATAGAAAACAAAAGAAAAGAAAGATGATTTCCATATTTATTATAGAAATCTCCATGGAACGACACTAACCAATCCTGTGTATGAATCTGCATTCCCGGGTTCCTACAGTGTCCAGCATCGGCCCCTCACTGATGGAGATTGAGCAGGAGCCGCGTTATTTCTGCTCAGTGCTGCTCTCTGGTGGACAGTGGTTATGACATCACATGTGTGACACGTTGCTCCTCCTGGGAGTTCTATTTGGGCAGTGCTGCTCTCTGATTGGCTGAAATCCAGAAAGCTTTTTAATATATTGTGCATGACTGTTTCTGCAATTTTTTATTAAAATGGTGCTACTCTCTATGGGGTGCAATATATTTGTTTCTCCTAACCAGACACTCAGTATATGTAATGTCATTTCTGGTCCTCAGCAGCCTGGGCCCATAGGTTTCTTACACAGATCAGTGTGGCTCTAGCAGGCTCAATGAGCAGCGCGGGCTGCTGGGACCCCTGACATTGCCCCGCGGAGAGGAAGGATGTCACTTGTCATACGTCCTGACAGCCAGCGCTGCTCATTGATTTAATGTGGCTGTGGCTCCTGCTGATACTTAAAGGAGTTGTCTGGTGAAAAATAACTTATCCCCTATCCAAAGGATAGGGGATAAGTTATAGATCACTGGGGGTCCGAGCACAGGGACCTCCTGCAATCTCCTGAACTGGGCCCCTGCAGTCTGCCGGAAGGGGGAATGGCGACCACCACACGGAGTTCCGGCCGACGGGCCCCTCCATGTACCCCATAGGGATAAATGGAGGGGGTGTGCCTGCCGCAGCCTCCTGCGGGGGTTGGACGTCAGCTTCCGGCAAACTGCCGGGGCCCCGTGCCGGAGATCGCGGTGGGTCCCAGCGGTCGGACACCCTGTGATCTATAATTTATCTCCTAGGATAGGGGACAAGTTATTTTTCACTAGACTACTCTTTTAAAGATCAGCAGCACGGGCCAAGATTGACATGCGGTATCCGTGATCCTAATGGCTCTCCAGCTGTTACAAAACTACAACTCCCAGCATGCCTGGACAGCCGAAGGCTGTCAGGGCATGCTGGGAGTTGTAGTTTTGCTGGACAGAAATAAAGCCAAAAATAGAGCAATGTGGATTTCGAAAAATGCCACACATACCATATTTATCGGCGTATAACACGCACTTTTTAGGCTAAAATTTTTAGCCTAAAGTCTACCTGCGTGTTATACTACGAAAAGCCACTGCAGTTCAATGATTTAAAGCGGGCGCTTTAAATCAATGAACTGCAGCGGCTTTGCAGGTGCAGAGACCGCCAGCGCTGCCGGCTTCTCTGCCCCTGCCTGTCCTGGGGTCTAGAGCCCTGCTGCCGGCCCTTCTCTCCCCCTGGCTATCGGCGCTGCTGCCCGTTCTCTTCCCTTGACTATCGGTGCCGGCGCCCCATTGCCGGCGCCGATAGCCAGGGGGAGAGAAGCGGCGCCGGCAATAGGGCAGCGGCGCCGACAGACAGGGGGAGAGAAGGGGCAGCAGCACCCATTGCCAGTGCCGCTGCCCTGTTGCCTCCCCCATCCCCGGTTGCATAATTACCTGTTGCCGGGGTCGGGTCCTCGCTGCTTCAGGCCTCCGGTGTGGGTCCCCGGCGTCGTTGCTATGCGCTGCACGGCGCGGCGCAGTGCATAGCAACGACACATGGGACGCACACCGGAGGCCTGAAGCAGCACGGACCCGACCCCGGCAACAGGTAATTATGCAACCGGGGATGGGGGAGGCAACAGGGCAGTGGCGGAGGCAACAGGGCAGCGGCCCCCTGGCTATCGGCACCGGCAATGGGGCGCCGACACTGATAGTCAAGGGGAGAGAACGGGCAGTGGCGCCGATAGCCAGCGGGAGAGAAGCGGCGGCAGCAGGGCCCTAGACCCCAGGAAAGGCAGGGGAAGAGAAGCGGGCAGCGACGGACTCTCTCCCCCTGCCTTTCCTGGGGGTGTATCGGGGTATACGCATGCACACACACGCACCCTCATTTTACCAAGGATATTTGCGTAAAAAACTTTTTTTACCCAAATATCCTTGGTAAAATGAGGGTGCATGTTATAGGCCGGTGCATGGTATACCTTGATAAATACGGTAACTTGTGTTGAATCCTAGCCTAAGCCTAGCAACAGATGCAATTTTTGATTCAAGCTTTTTTTTTGGCAGCTTTTTGGAGCTTCCCCTCCTCTTAAGATTCTGTCTCTGTGGCATTTTTTTTCCCCAACAAACAATGTGGAAGATTTATCAAAACCTGTGGAGAGGAAAAGTGTAGCAGTCGCCCATAGCAACCAATCAAATAGCTTCTTTAATTTTTTTTTTATTATTCAACCAAGTATTTTATTAAACTGTCAAAATCAGTAACAAAAGGACATATGACATTTCCAGAGTATAAACAAGAGGTCAGAAAATAATGATACCAAGACATAGAGTCGCGCTTGTTCACCAGGAAAGAGACATCAGAGAAAAGGGGCGACCTATAGACACATATGTCCAGGCAGACAATAAAAATGCCCAGTCTGCTGTCAAGTAGTTTCCCTAGGGCGCATTTGAGCGCGAGCGGGTTGACAGTCATTAACATAAACATATATTTAAACATGTAAAATAAGGTATGTAATAACATAGTCAGTAAGGAGTGAGAGAGAGCCCTTGTGTAGGGTGACAGAAGAGAAAAGGGTGTAAGGTAGGGAGATGTGGAAAGAAATGAAGGGCAAAAAAAAAATATATATATAAGGGGGGGGGGGAAGGGGTATAACACCGACCTGTTCTCCAGAGGCCCCTCTCCGTCCCCACCAGCCCTCACAGCCCCCTCCAACCAACCACAAGTCGTCTATATACATAAGGGATAAGGGCTTGAGTGTGCGGGACAATATGGCATGATTATCCTTGCCTATATAGGGGGGTTTCGAGAAATGCCAACCAGGGACTCCAAATTGTCACAAATTTCTTGGTGCGACCCGAGGAATCTGCCATTAGTTCTTCCATGCGGCAGAGAAATAGGATTTCTCTATACCAATCTGTCAGGGTGGGTGGTGTGGTCGTTTTCCACTTCCTCAGTATTACGGTGCGAGCCGCCATGAGGGAGAAGTGGGCTAATCTTTTCAAAGGTGTTTTTCAGGACATCGGTAGGATGGTCAAGAGTAAGACCTTAGGGTCATTGGGGTATTTTACCCCAGAGATGTGTTCTATCCGGGAAACTACTGTTTCCCAGAACTGGGTGAGGGAAGGGCAGGACCACCATATGTGCGTCATCGTCCCACGATCAGAGCCACATCTCCAGCAGAGGTCAGAAGTCGAGGGAAACATCCTATGCAGGACCACCGGTACCCTATACCAGCGTGACATAAGCTTATAGTTGGTCTCTTGGGCTCTGCAGGAGATAGAGAGCTTATGACAAAGGGAGAAGGCCGCCGACCAGTCACTTGGGGCAAAAGAGGTCTGCAGTTCCTCCTCCCAGGCCGCCACGAAGGACGGAGGGGTCTGCGCGGAGATATCCATAAGGAGCCCGTATATCAGTGACACGGCTTTTGCAGGCTGAGAGGAGGAGGTGCACAATCGCTCAAAGGGTGTAAGCGGCCTAGCTAGTTGTAGCACGCTACTCTCTGAGGAGATGAAATGTTTGAGTTGAAGGTAGTTCAGATAGACAGTCGGGGATCATAGGTGTGTGGGGACTAAGTCCTCATACGGCTTGAGCATTGTACCTACCAGGAAGGTCTGTATGGGCAGTGAAGGGGGGTCCGAGACACCTAAGAAAGACGTCCTCAAGAGGCCCGGAGGGAATCGTGGGTTACCCACGACCGGGGTCAGTGGGCCATTGGGGGTTAGCAATTGTGTCTTTGAGAAATAACGCCTAAAGAATGCCAGCATCTCACTTGTAACCCAGGGTAGCGAGCATTGTGTGGTAGAAGGCAGTGTACCAGTAGGTAGCCAAGGGGCCGTCACTATATTTACGCACGATCCCTCCGTCTCCACTGACACCCATCGCTTAGAAGAGCGGCCATGGAGAAAGTCCAAAAACCTAGCCAGCGTGGCCGCTATGTAATAAGCCTTGCAATCAGGGACTGCCAGACCGCCTGCCTGCTTCCTCCTAGTGAGCACCGTTTTGGAAATTCTCGATGGCCGGCCCGCCCATATAAACGACCGGATAAGTTGTGGGGAGCACAATGGGAATGGCTTGGAATAGGTAAAGGAGGCGAGGGAGGACATTCATTTTAAGTATGTTGACTCTTCCAAGCCATGAGAAAGTGCCCTTCGACCAGTTAGAAAGGTCTTTGTCAATCGTGGCAAGTAGGGGTTGGAAATTAAGGGAGAAGCTATTATGCAAGTCCACCGGAACATGAACTCCCAGATACTTTATAGAACCCGAGGACCATTTAAAGGGGTGAGCATTTCTCACGTGCGTGACTTCAGATGTGGAGAGGGAAACGTTCATAGCTACACTCTTTGTCATATTGATCTTGTGATTATTAAAGTAGGAATATAGCTGGAGAGTGTGTACTACCGCTGGCAGGGAGGTAACAGGAGAGGAGATGTAGAGGAGGAGGTCATCTGCGAAAGCAGAACAGAGGTGTTCATTGTCCCCCACCCGAAGCCCGCTGATTAACGTGTTGCTACGGAGAGCATTTAAGAGGTGCTCCATACATAAAACGTACAGGATGGGAGAGAGCGGACACCCCTGCCTTGTACCATTACGGATAGGAAACGAGGATGATAGGGAGCCATTGACCCGAACCTGTGCACTCGGGTCTTGATAAAGGGCCAAAACCCACCCTAGCATGTTAGGGCCTAATCCAATTTGTCTCAGGGAGGCCTCCAGGAACCCTCAACTCACCCGATCGAACGCCTTTTCAGCGTCTAATGAGAGGAGCATGAGCAGAAAACGCCGGGCTATGCCTCGGTGTATAATGGAGAAAGTACGGATCGTGTTGTCTCGTGCTTTGCGAGAGCGTATAAAACCGGATTGATCGGGGTGAATCAGGGGTCCCAGGATGGCTGCAAGGCGATCCGCGATCAATTTGGCAAACAGTTTAGTATCTACATTAAGCAATGAGATGGGGCGGTAGCTGGAACACAGGTTAGGGTCCCTACCCTCCTTGGGTATTACGGTAATGAGAGCTTTTAGAGCGGCCGAGGGGAATCCCGAGAGGGGGGTGATGTTGTTGAAAGAGCGGCACATCAGGGGAGACAGCTCGGATTTCAGTCACTTATAGAATTTGCCCGTGTAGCCGTCGGGGCCCGGACTCTTGCCCGAAGGCAGGTTGGATATGGCTGCATCTATTTCTTCTAGCGAAAACGGAACTTCCAGGGCCTCCCTCGTCTCCACGGGCAAAACCGGAAGGGCCGTGTTTTGTATGTAGGTCGCAAGCGAAATCGGCGCGGTTTCCCAGGGAAGAGTCTCAGTAGGCTGGGGAAGGTTGTAAAGTGTTTTATAGTAGCTCTCGAATGCTTTCAAAATGTCCTCGGTGAGGTGACTTTTGGAACCATCGGGGGTGGTGATGGAGGGGACGTACAGAGCAGCCATACTATCTCGGGCTAGATATTTCCCAGGCTTGTTCCCCCACTCGTAAAAAGAGCGAGAGCATCTCTGTTTAAAGTACCGATAAGAGTCATTGAGGAGGGAGTTAATCTCATGGCGAATTTTAACTAAGTCCCTCAGGACAGATTCCTGAAGGGACTGCTTGTGTAACGCCTCCAGTCTCTGAAGCGTATCAAAGAGGCGCTTCAGTTTGGCCGCCTTTTCACGCTTCAACCGGGAGCCATGTTTGCTCAACACCCCCCGCAAGACACATTTCAGGGCTTCCCATTGGACCTGGGGGGGGAATGATCAGAAGCATGATCAGTGACAAAGTGCGCTATTGTGGATTTGAGCTCAGTGTTGCAAAGTGAGTCAGTGAGCAGGGACTCGTTGAGTCGCCACATAAACTGTGGGGTGTTAAGGGAGGGGATCAGGAAGGAACCTAAAACAGGAGCATGGTCAGACAAATAGATATTGCCAATATGTGTAGTAGTAAGCCGGGGGAGATAAAAATGCGGAACAAGATAATCAATCCTGCTGTAAGTGTTGTGCGTTCTGGAAAAGAATGTATAGTCCCTATCAGAGGGGTGTTGGAGGCGCCAGGCGTCACATAGTTGGAGAGAATGTAGTAAACGGCGGAGGCTGCTCAGCTGACGGTAGGGAAGACTAGATAGATGTGTCAAGTAGTGGCTGTAGCGGGGTGTTGAAATCTCCACCTAACAGCAGCATGCCCTGAGTAAAAGAGGAGAGTTCCTCGAGAGTGTTGGAGAGAAATGTTATCTGGGCGCTATTGGGGGCATAGATCGTCGCCACTGTCACCACCTGGTCCAGAATAGCACCCCGGATGAAGAGGTATCTAGCCTCAGGGTCTGATAGAACTGATAGTACAGTAAAGGGGAGCGAGCGGTGAATGCCGATCGACACCCCCTTCGATCGAGAGTCTGGATTGGAACTGTGGTACCAGGTGGGGAAGTAGCGGCTGATCCTAGCGGGGACATGGCCTGTTTTAAAGTGAGTCTCTTGGAGACAGAGAATCCCAATTTTCCATTTGTGCATTTGATATAGAACTTTGGCCCTTTTTTCGGGAACATTAAATCCCTGTACATTAAGTGTGGCTATGCGTATTTCAGTCATACTCACAATCTATAAGGGCGACGGTCAGGAGCAGTCGGGCGGGGCAGGACGTAAGGACGGCCACCAGGCAACAGACGGCGGTGTAATTAAAGGAAGGGAAGAAGAAGAGAAAAAAAAAAGAAAAAAAAAGGGGGGGGGAGAAAAAGGAGGGAGGGGGTTATGGAAAGAAAAGGGTAGGTGAGGTCAGGTAGGACAAAATCAACAGGTAAAAATAGCAAGTTAAACAGCAGTTAAAACGATCAGCAATTAAAATATGCAAGGGTGTAACAGTAAGCAGATTAACCGTCTGCTTAATGGGTGCACAGAACATGCACCCTCCCTAGTGGGGGGGATATCAAACTAGTCAGCAGAGTGAAGTATTCGGCTTGAAGAAGTAGGGTATCAACAAAGTGTCTTTCAAAAATACAAACGGGTGGCAGAGAACCGCCCAAGGCCCAGGAATAGAACATAACCACTTAAGGTCCAATATGGTAGCAGATGTAGGGGGAAAAACAATATGAAAAGTTCCAATGGTGGGCATCAACTAGAAGGGAAACTTTTCTGCATTAGTAATGTAACAAAACGTCAATGGAGACTTATCTGAAGAGCCGGTGTTAGCTCAACCAGGCATTGGTGCGTCAGTGTCCGAGATCAGGGTTCAGATGAGGGCCCTCAGGGCGATGGCGTGGCCGGCGCTGACGCTGGGGGAGCTGCCAATCAGGGTGCGGGCGTCTGGATGCGACTCTCTGTGAAGTTCCCATAGACGGACCCGGTGAGTAGGGGTCCATTAGGAAGGAGGACCAATCAGGAAGATCCATGGGAGGCAGGTTAAGTGTTTCCAAGAATCTTGGCAAGTCATCAGGCGTCCGGAGGGTGGCCGACACGTCACCCGCCGACACTTGCAGTGAGAAGGGGAAGCCCCACCTGTAGGAGATGTGTTGGTCTTGGAGGGCTCGGAGCAGAGGTCTGAGTAAGGCTCTTTGGCGCAAGGTCCTTCTGGAGAGGTCAGGGTAAACTTGTATGGTAGCCCCATCAAAATCCAGGTCACCTTGTTGTCGGACTTTCTGCATCAGTTGCTCTTTAAGCGTGTAGCGATGAATGCAGCAGATGACGTCTCGGGGTCGTGACGGGTCTGTACTCGGAGCCCTCAGGGCTCTGTGGACTCGGTCAATCTCTATATGTGTATCCGGAGGCCGGCCCAAGAACGTGTTAAAAAGTCCAGTGACAGTAGGTAGCAGGTCTTGCGAGTGGGTGGCCTCTGGAAGCCCCCTTATCCTAACATTGTTACGGCGACTCCTGTTTTCTATGTCGTCTAAGTGGTCCGTCAGAGCCTGCTGAGTATGGGTAAAGGTACTGACAGTGGTCCGGAAGTCCCTCATGGAGTCAAGGACTGATGTTTGAAAGTTCTCTAAGGCATCTACTCTGTTTTGAAGATCAGTGACATCCTGTTGGACTGGCTGTAAGTCCCGTCTCCACGCCGCCTTCAAATCAAGCGCTAAGGCAGACATATCGGCTTTAGTCGGCAGGAGGGCCAGGAGTGCTTTAAGCTCTGCGTGTCCCTGGAGGAGGGCCACTGCCTGGTCAGGAGGAGGCAGTGCAGTGAGGAGGGGGTTAATAGCAGCTGGGTGGAAGGGGACAGCATGATGAGAGAGCACTGGCGTCCCTGGGGGGGCCGAAGAGAGGCCTCTTGCCACAACTGGAGGGCCTGCAGCAGTGCCCACTGGGGCAGTGTGTGAGGTGAAGCACTGACCCCCCCCCCATCACTGACAGTCCCAAGCCTGGTGGGGAGAGGAGTCATAGAGCTGGGGACAGTAGAGAGATCTTCCATAGCTAGTTCTCCCTCTGAAGAGGACAGGTGGAGACCCGGTGGTGTGGCAGGGGTCCTAAAGATGGCCGGGAGGCTCTGAGAAGGGGAAGGAGAGGCAGCTCCCTCCCCAGGTCTGTGCTGCTGCATTTGCGACTCAGCGGCACCCGGTGGGAGATCCAGAGGGCCTACAGTGCACTCACCCCTCTTCCTCTGGGCCGGATCCGGTGGCAGCAACTCCTCCAGCGGGAACGGGGTTGGGAGCTGAGCATTCAGCCCGTCTGAGCGCCGTCCCGCAGGTCCGTGAGGCAGTGCAGATGGCGGAGCGGAAGTGCTAAGCGCACCACTTCGGGAGTCCCCCGTGTGCTGTACAGGCTGAGCCGCCGTCACCTCCGCGATCGCTGGAATCGTCTCCTGTCGGGTGCCCCTAGTCGGCAGGTTCAGCAGGGAAGGTAAGGGAGAACACTTCGGTCCGGTCCCCGGGACGGACCCCTGCCGCGCCACAGCTCTCGCAGGCACTCCGGAGGCGCGCAGGTCTTCCGGCGCACGCGCCATCTTGGATTGCCCAGTCATGGCAGGCCGGTCCTCTTCCACGGCACCCAGCGGTCCGAAAAAGTTAGAGATTGGCACAGCAGATTGCCTAGGGGTTCCCTGGGTCGTGCGGCGTCTGTGAGAGCGTCTGGTGCCCATAGAGACAGCTGGTATCCCCCTATTTCACGGCCAAGGTGACGGAGCTCAGGCACCCTGCGACTTCTTCCTTACATGGCTAGCCACGCCCCCCGCTTCTTTAATTTTTAACAAGGCCTCTGAAAACTGAAAGAAGCGATCTGATTGGTTGCTATGGGCAGCTGGTTAACTTTTCTTCAGCGCAGGTTTTCATAAATCTCCCCATTGGCCCTCATTTACTTAGAAAATCGGGTTGTAAGTCTATCTTGCTTTCTTACCCGACTGCTTTTTCCCCTGGTATTTATTATTATGTCGCATCCTGTTTGTCGCACTGGGTTTTGTTGGTTTTGGTTTCCAACTCCTCTGAGTTGTCGGGAAAAAATCCACAACAATTCATCAAATTCGGGTTGGAAACCTTTATAAATACGTGGGAAAGCTCAGAAATGTCTGGTTACGCCCCTTTTTCGGGTTTTTAAAGGCATTTTGTTTCTTTGGGGTTTGTTTTTTTTTCCCTGTGTTTTTCTCAATACAAGTCATGTGATCCTTTTATCATGTGATTCAAGGATTTTTTTGTGAAAAATTAGGAAGAAAAAATGCCAAGATTTCATGAAAAAACACAGGAGGAGATTTATCAAAACCTGTGTAGAGGAGGAGTGGAGCAGTTGCCCATAGCAACCAATCAGATTGTTTCTTTCATTTAAAAAAAAAAGAAAAAAAAAGACCATTGAAAAAGAAAGAAGCAATCTGATTGGTTGCTGTGGTCAACAGCACCACTTTAACAAACCTCCTTCTCATGTAATCTCCTTACTACTGGGATGACACACTGTAACAAACCTCCTCCTCATGTAATCTCCTTACTACTGGGATGACACACTGTAACAAACCCCCCTTCTCATGTAATCTCCTTACTACTGGGGTGACACGCTGTAACAAACCCCCTACTCATGTAATCTCCTTACTACTGGGGTGACACACTGTAACAAACCTCCTCCTCATGTAATCTCACTACTGGGGTGACATGCTGTAACAAACCTCCTCCTCATGTAATCTCCTCACTACTGGGGTGACACAATGTAACAAACCTCCTCATGTCATCTCCTTACTACTGGGGTGACACACTGTAACAAACCCCTCCTCATGTAATCTTCTTACTACTGGGGTGACACACTGTAACAAACCCCCTCCTCATGTAATCACCTTACTACTGTGGTGACACCAGTGGCGGATCCAGGGGGGGGGGGGCAATGGGGCAATTGCCCCCCGAGATTGCTGCCCCTCCCGATACTATATTAGTGATGAGCGGGAGCTGTCAGCCCCGGCTGCACTGGTACCTCACCTGCAGCGTATGAACCGCCAAGGACACCATTCTCTGCCAGACACCATTTTCTGCAGGCCGCGCGGGCTGCCTGTCAGTGCTGAGAATGCTCCAGTCTCAGCATCATTCAGACTGCAGCCATTACACTGTGCAGGGGCTGGGAAGAGAGATAAGCTCCTCCCCCTCTCACTCCTCTGTGTTTCCTGCAGGCCGGGCTCAGCTTACTGCCCTCCACCACAGGCCCGGACACCCACCTAATGCCTCCAGATTCCCCCTGCCCACCCTGATGCTGCCCTTCATGGTAAGTAAATTTGGGGGAGGAGGAGGAAGGGGGGGGAGGGTCAGGCTCGGGAGATAGGTAAAGGGGAACTCTTATCAGTGTTTCCCAGCAGAGGCCTCTAACTATAGTAAAACTACAACTCCCAGCATGTATTTGGCTTTGTGGTCATACTGGAAGTTGTAGTTTTACAACAGCTGGAGGCACCCTGGTTGGGGAACACTGATCTATCTGTCTTTCTATCTCCTATCTATCTCTCATATCTATGTATCTATCTATCTCATATCTATCTATCTATCTCATATCTATCTATATATCTATATCATATCTATCCCACTGCTGCCAGCATCTATTTTTCATTTACTTACAGCCCATTTAGACGCCGAGACAGAGGATAAGTTATAGATTGTGGGGGATCCGAGCTCTAGGACCCCCTATAATCTCCCGAACAGGGCCCTTGCAGTCTTTACTGAACCATGCACGGAGCTTCCTGCGGGGGACATTGGAATGGCCACTTCCGGCAGACTGACAGGACCCCGTTATGTGCCCCTCACTTATAATGCCTCCCTGTCATGTACCCCTCACTTATAATGCCCCCCTGTCATGTGCCCCTCACTTATAATGCCCCCCTGTCATGTGCCCCTCACTTATAATGCCCCCTGTCATGTGCCCCACACTTATAATGCCCCCCTGTCATGTGCCCCTCACTTATAATGCCCCCCTGTCATGTGCCCCTCACTTATAATGCCACCCTGTCATGTGCCCCTCACTTATAATGCCCCCCTGTCATGTACCCCTCACTTATAATGCCCCCCTGTCATGTGCCCCTCACTTATAATGCCCCCTGTCATGTGCCCCTCACTTATACTGCCCCCCTGTCATGTACCCCTCACTTATAATGCCCCCTGTCATGTGCCCCTCACTTATAATGCCCCCATCATGTGCCCCTCACTTATAATGCCCCCCTGTCATGTGCCGTTAACAATGTGCTCTGATTTATAATGCCCTCCTTTTATGTGCCCCTTACTTAAAATGCCCCCTGAGGGTACAGGACAGGGGGAATTATATGTGAGGGGAACATAACGGGGCATTATAAGTCAAAACACATTATATATTAGCGGCCCAAGACAGGGGGGGCATTATAAGTGAGGGGCACATGACAGGGGGGCATTATAAGTGAGGGGCACATGACAGGGGGGCATTATAAGTGAGGGGCACATGACAGGGGGTCTCCTCACGTATAATGCTCCCCTGTCATGTGCCCCTAACATTTAATGCCCCCTGTCATGTGCCCCTCACATTTAATGCCCCCTGTCATGTGCCCCTTACTTAAAATGCCCCCTGAGGGTGCAGGACAGGGGGCATTATATGTGAGGGGAACATAACGAGGCATTAAATGTGAGGGGCACATGAAGGGGGCATTATAAGTTAGGGGCACATAACAGGGGGCAATAAATGTGAGGGGCACATGACAGGGGGCATTAAATGTTAGGGGCACATGACGGGGGCATTATAAGTTAGAGGCACATAACAGGGGGCATTAAATGTGAGGGGCACATGACAGGGGGCATTAAATGAGGGGCACATAACAGGCCATCACTTATAATGCCCCCTGTCTTGGGCCCCTCACTTATAATGCCCCCCTGTCTTGTGCCCCTCACTTATAATGCCCCAGTGTCTTGGGCCGCTAACATATAATGTACTTCAACTTATAATGCCCCCTGTTATGTGCCCCTTACTTATAATGCACCCTGAAGGGGCAGGACAGGGGGCATTATATGTGAGGGGAACATTACAGGGGCATTATATGTGAGGGGCACATGATAGGGGGGCATTATAAGTGAGGAACCCCCTGTCATGTGCCCCTCACATATAATGCACCCCTGTCATGTGCCCCTAACATATAATATGCCCTGTCTTATAATGCCCTCCTGTTATGTTCCCCTCACTTATAATGCCCCCTGAGGGAGCAGGATTGGGGGTCATTATATGTGAGGGGAACATTGCAGGGGCATTATATGTGAGGGGCACAGCACAGGGGGCATTATATGGTAGGGGCACAGGACAGAGGGCATTATTATTATGAGGGGGAACAGGACAGGTCATAGTTATATGTGCAGGCACAGGATGGGGCATTACTACTATATATGAGGGGCACAGAGTATAAGGAATTTCTGGGGTAGTACGGTTACATCACATCACGGTATTGTATTCAGAGGGATATTTAGAGCGTACAGTGTGTGGTAGTATTATATTCAGAGGGTACAGTGTGTGGCAGTATTATATTCAAAGGGTACAGTGTGTGGCAGTATTATATTCTGAGGGTACAGTGTGTGGGCAGTATTATATTCAGGGGCACAGTGTGTGGCAGTATTATATTCTGGGGTACAGTGTGTGACAGTATTATATTCTGAGGGTACAGTGTGTGGCATTATTATATTCTGAGGGTACAGTGTGTGGCAGTATTATTCAGTGGGTACAGTGTGTGGCAGTATTATATTCATTGGGTACAGTGTGTGGCAGTATTATTCAATGGGTACAGTGTGTGGCAGTATTATTTTCATTGGGTACAGTGTGTGGGCAGTATTATATTCAGTGGGTACAGTGTGTGGCAGTATTATATTCAGTGGGTACAATGTGTGGCAATATTATATTCAGTTGGTACAGTGTGTGGCAGTATTATATTAAGAGGGTACAGTGTGTGGCAGTATTGTATTCAAAGGGTAAAGTGAGTTGTAGTATATTCGGAGGGTACAGTGTGTCAGAATTATATTCAAAGGATATGGTGTTTGGCAGTATTATAATAATACTTTTTTCATATAGAGGATCAGAATCCGCTTACACAGTGAAGAGCCGTCTGGGCGTCAAGTTATGCAGCGAGAATATTTAGATGGACCCAGTGGTATGTACCATCTGAATTAGATAAGGAAAGACTATAGAGAAGACATCACCTGTAGTCACTGATATCATTCTGTATTGTCCTGACTGTCCCATCAGAGTGGTAGTCACTTGTAAGTTTTGCAGTAATGATGGGTGAAACAACAACTCCCAGCATCTCCTCACCACTACTTAGGTCATACTGGGAGCTGTAGTTTTAAATGGTAAAAACGTCTTTAGCGCTTTCCAATTCTGTGGCAATTGGTATATTTGATTATTATACTGGATACATTTAATAATATTATAAGTTCTTTAAGCAACACCTTATTTTCTGTCCGCCAATGCAAAATTCTCTAATAGTGCCCCTCCCGAGACTATACTCTGGATCCGCCCCTGGGTGACACACTGTAACAAACCTCCTCCTCATGTAATCTCCTTATTAATGGGGTGACACACTGTAACAAACCTCCTCCTCATGTAATCTCCTTATTACTGGGGTGACACACTGTAACAAACTCCCTCCTCGTGTAATCACCTTACTACTGTGGTGACACACTGTAACAAACCCCTCCTCATGTAATCACCTTACTACTGTGGTGACACACTGTAACAAAACTCCTCCTCACGTAATCTCCTTATTACTGGGGTGACACACTGTAAAGAACCTCCTCCTCATGTAATCGCCTTACTACTGGGGTGACACACTGTAACAAACCTCCACCTCATGTAATCTCCTTACTACTGGGGTGACACACTGTAACAAACCTCCCTTTCATGTAATCTCCTTAGTACTGCGGTGACACACTGTAACAAACCCCATCCTCATGTTACTAACTTACTACTGGGGTGACACACTGTAACAATCCTCCTCCTCATTTTATTAACTTACTACTGTGGTGACATGCGACCTCCACTCCAGCTCAGCCCCGCCTCCTCCACAGCATCACACAGGTCCTTCAACCACTATTACACCTATCCTGTACAGTCACAGGATGGTCACATGATAGTGACATCATCACAGGTCCTATACCATTAACATCTTGGCTGCGGAGGGTAATGTGACAGCGCTGCACTCCTGACAGCAGGTAACTAGATAGCGTAGTTCAGCCCCACCAGTGTTGTCTTAGGGCTTCCTAAAAAACTAATAAAAAATTAATGTAGAAGTGGATATTTTAAAAAAGCACACACACACACACACATACACACACACACACACACACATATATATATCTATATATATATATATATATATATATATATATATATATATAAATCTTCCTTAGATTGTGTTAAAGAAATGAAACTAAATAAAAACTATCCAGCTCCTTCTACAATAAGATGCCAAACTTTCTTCACATTTCCTTAAAAAATTCAGTACACCGACGTGTTTCGGTCTATACACTGTCCTTATTCATGGACAAAAAGAATCAAATTTGATTTAAAGCCAAAAAAACTCGGACCGCACAAGAACTGTAATTCCATTGGATAATACCTATTCCTACAGGTCTTGAACGCACCACAAATGTTACCAATATATTTCCAGGACCATATTGCATTCAATATGCAATATACTGGAATAACATCTATGGTGCGTTACAAGACCTCTGGGGATAGGTATCATCCAATATAAATAAGGGTCTCATAGGGTATGTCCTTTTTGGTTTTCAAACAACTTTGTACAAAAATCTTATTGTCCATAAATACAGACAGTCTATTGTCAGGAACGCGTTGGTGTGCTGACCTTTTTAGGTGGAAGAGAATAAAACTTGTCATCTTATTCAAGGAGCTGGAGAATGTTTATGTTGTGTTGCTGTTACGCCTAGCGCTCCGGGTCCCCGCTCCTCCCCGGAGCGCTCACGGCGTCTTTCTCCCGGCAGCGCCCCGGTCAGTCCCGCTGACCGGGAGCGCTGCACTGTCTTGGCCGTTGGGGATGCGATTCGCACAGCGGGACGCGCCCGCTCGCGAATCGCATCCCAGGTCACTTACCCGTCCCGGTCCCCTGCTGTCATGTGCTGGCGCGCGCGGCTCCGCTCTCTAGGGCGCGCGCGCGCCAGCTCTCTGAGACTTAAAGGGCCAGTGCACCAATGATTGGTGCCTGGCCCAATTAGTCTAATTGGCTTCCACCTGCTCCCTGCCTTTATCTGACCTCCTCCCATGCACTCCCTTGCCGGATCTTGTTGCCTTGTGCCAGTGAAAGCGTTTAGTGTGTCCAAAGCCTGTGTACCTGAACTTCTGCTACCCATCCTGACTACGAACCCTGCCGCCTGCCCCCGACCTTCTGCTACGTCTGACCTTGCCTCTGCCTAGTCCTTCTGTCCCACGCCTTCTCAGCAGTCAGCGAGGTAGAGCCGTTGCTAGTGGATACGACCTGGTTGCTACTGCCGCAGCAAGACCATCCCGCTTTGCGGCGGGCTCTGGTGAAAACCAGTAGCCTCTTAGAACCGGTCCACTAGCACGGTCCACGCCAATCCCTCGCTGACACGGAGGATCCACTACCTGGAAGCCGAATCGTGACAGTAGATCCGGCCATGGATCCCGCTGAGGTGCCGCTGCCAAGTCTCGCTGATCTTCCCACGGTGGTCGCTCAGCAATCGCAGCAGATTGCCCAACAAGGACAGCAGCTGTAGCAGTTGACCGCCATGTTACAGCAACTTCTGCCTCTGCTACAGCAGCAACCATCTCCTCCGCCAGCTCCTGCACCTCCTCCGCAGCGAGTGGCCGCTCCTAACCTCCGCTTGTCCCTGCCGGACAAATTTGATGGGGACTCTAAACTCTGCCGTGGATTTTTGTCTCAGTGTTCCCTGCATATGGAGATGTTGTCGGACTTGTTTCCTTCAGAACGGTCTAAGGTGGCGTTCGTAGTAAGCCTTCTTTCAGGAAAGGCCTTGTCTTGGGCCACACCGCTCTGGGACCGCAATGATCCTGCCACAGCCACAGTCCAGGCCTTCTTCGCTGAACTCCGGAGTGTCTTCGAGGAGCCAGCCCGAGCTTCTTCTGCCGAGACTGCCCTGTTGAACCTGGTCCAGGGTAATTCTTCCGTTGGCGAGTACGCCATACAATTCCGTACTTTTGCTTCTGAACTATCCTGGAATAATGAGGCTCTCTGCGCGACCTTTAAAAAAGGCCTATCCAGTCGCATCAAGGATGTGCTGGCCGCACGAGAGATTCCTGCCAACCTCCAAGAACTCATCCATTTGGCTACCCGCATTGACATGCGTTTTTCTGAGCGACACCAAGAGCTCCGCCAGGAAAAAGACTTAGATCTCTGGGCACCTCTCCCACAGCATCCTTTGCAGTCTTCGCCTGGGCCTCCCGCCGAGGAGGCCATGCAAGTGGATCGGTCTCGCCTGACCCAGGAAGAGAGGAATCGCCGTAGAGAAGAAAATCTCTGTCTGTACTGTGCCAGTACTGAACATTTCTTGGTGGATTGCCCTATCCGTCCTCCACGCCTGGGAAACGCACGCACGCACCCAGCTCACGTGGGTGTTGCATCTTTTGGTTCTAAGTCTTCTTCTCCACGTCTCACGGTGCCCGTGCGGATTTCTCCTACAGCCAACTCCTCCCTCTCAGCCGTGGCCTGCTTGGACTCTGGTGCCTCCGGGAATTTTATGTTGGAGTCCTTTGTTAATAAATTCAGCATCCCGGTGACCCGTCTCGTCAAACCGCTCTACATTTCCGCGGTCAACGGAGCCAGATTGGACTGCACCGTGCGTTACCGCACAGAACCCCTCCTGATGTCTATCGGACCCCACCACGAAAGGATTGAGTTCTTCATTCTCCCCAACTGTACCTCTGAGGTCCTCCTCGGTCTGCCTTGGCTCCGGCTTCATTCCCCCACCATTGATTGGACCACCGGGGAGATCAGGAACTGGGACTCTGCCTGCCACAGGAAGTGCCTCTCCCCCCCTCCCAGTCCCGTCAGGCAAGCCTCTGTGCCTCCCCATGGCCCCCGTCCTGGTGTCACACTGCCCCGTGCCAGGCCTCGCCCTCTGCCCTCCCTCCCCATTCCCACTCCTGCTGTACTGCCTGCCGTTGAGGAAACCCTCCATTCTTTCCCGGTGTCCTCATCCCAGGGGAGGCAGTTACCGGACAAAGAGAAGGGGAGACCTAAGGGGGGGGGTACTGTTACGCCTAGCGCTCCGGGTCCCCGCTCCTCCCCGGAGCGCTCACGGCGTCTTTCTCCCGGCAGCGCCCCGGTCAGTCCCGCTGACCGGGAGCGCTGCACTGTCTTGGCCGTTGGGGATGCGATTCGCACAGCGGGACGCGCCCGCTCGCGAATCGCATCCCAGGTCACTTACCCGTCCCGGTCCCCTGCTGTCATGTGCTGGCGCGCGCGGCTCCGCTCTCTAGGGCGCGCGCGCGCCAGCTCTCTGAGACTTAAAGGGCCAGTGCACCAATGATTGGTGCCTGGCCCAATTAGTCTAATTGGCTTCCACCTGCTCCCTGCCTTTATCTGACCTCCTCCCATGCACTCCCTTGCCGGATCTTGTTGCCTTGTGCCAGTGAAAGCGTTTAGTGTGTCCAAAGCCTGTGTACCTGAACTTCTGCTACCCATCCTGACTACGAACCCTGCCGCCTGCCCCCGACCTTCTGCTACGTCTGACCTTGCCTCTGCCTAGTCCTTCTGTCCCACGCCTTCTCAGCAGTCAGCGAGGTAGAGCCGTTGCTAGTGGATACGACCTGGTTGCTACTGCCGCAGCAAGACCATCCCGCTTTGCGGCGGGCTCTGGTGAAAACCAGTAGCCTCTTAGAACCGGTCCACTAGCACGGTCCACGCCAATCCCTCGCTGACACGGAGGATCCACTACCTGGAAGCCGAATCGTGACAGTTGCCTATCCTATCTGAACACCTTAGGATCTGGAGGGGACTTCCACGTGCACCAAGATAATTTTGGTTACACAGATTCTGGATGAAGGCTGTGCTGATCGCCTGGGTTTGTTTTCTGGCAAAGTAATATTGATAGTCTGTCATCAGGACAGGCCACCAATATCTGATCGTACCAACTTTAACCACCCTTACCGCATAGCTGAATGATTAAGAGCCTCATCTCCTTAATTGTTTACTAGTGTTGGGCACAAATATTCACATTTCAAATTTTTATAGTGAATATTGCAAATTTGCGAATATTGCAAATATATTCGCTATATATTCGAAATTACAAATATTCACTTTTTTCCGCATATGCGCATATTCGCATATGTGAATATTCGCATATTCCTTCTTTTCACTTGTGGGCCATTTAAAATGATGCAAATACACTTGTCACTTGTCAGCGGTTATCAACAACATCCATAGCAACCAATAGTAAAGTTGCCCAACCCCTCACAGTTTTTTTCCTCGAATACGCGAATATGTGAATATTCACATATGTGAATATTTCCATATGCAAATATAACGAATAAGCAAAATTCGGGAATATAGGATTAATAATTGTCTATCTATTCACGAAATATTGTGAATTCGAATATGGGCAATGATGCTCATCACTATTAAGGATAACGGGCATACATCCTAGCTCCCTGGTACTTAAGGACGTACGCGTACGTTTGTGGGAATTTCGGTCCCCGCCGCGCGCCGGGCGGGGACCCGACTGGGGTGGCTGCTGATATAGATCAGCAGGAACCCCGGGCAATTTGCTGCGATTCCGGGTCATACGGGTCTCCGGTGACCCAGAAAATAAGGGGGATCGGGGTTGTTCAAGACACCTACGAACCCCCTGAAGGGATAGGAGTGAGGTGGCAGGGGTGCCACCCCTCCTATCCCTGCTATCGGTCGTCTAGAAGCGACGACCAATAGCAGATTGGGGGCGGGGGGTTAACTTTCAGTTTCCCCGTTCTGCCCACCCACAATAGGCCGGGCAGAATGGGGAAACCGAGGAGGGATCGGCGGCAGAAGAGGACGGCGATGCGGCACCCTGGATCCTAAGGATTAGTGGTCTCTAAATTGTAGCCCTCCTGATGTTGCAAAACTACAACTCCCAGCATGCCCAGACAGCTGTTTGCTGCTTGGGCATGCTGGGATTTGTAGTTTTGCAACATCTGGAGGGCCACAGTTTGGAGATCACTGTGCAGTGGTCTCCAAGCTGTAGCCCTCCAGATGTTGCAAAACTGCAAATCCCAGCATGCTTAAACAGCAAACAGCTGTCTCGACATGCTGGGAATTGTAGTTGCGTACCTCCAACTGTTGCATAACTACATCTCCCAGCATGCCCTTCGGTGATGCTGGGAGTTGTAGTCTTGCAACAGCTGGAGGCAAACTGGTTGGAAAATACTGAGTTAGGTAACAGAACCTATCTGAAGGTTTTCCAACCAGTGTGCCTTGAGCTATTGCAAAAGTACAACTCCCATCATGCACGGTCTGTCAGTACATGCTGGGAGTTGTAGTTTTGAAACAACTGGAGGTTTGCCCCCCCATGTGAATGTACAGGGTACATTCACACTGGCAGGTTTACAGTGGGTTTCCTGCCTCAAGTTTGAGCTGCGGCAAACTTTTCGCCGCAGCTCTCACTTCGGAGCCCTGTCGTATTTCAAGGAATCAGTTTAGGGCCACATATGGGGTATTTCCGTACTCGGGAGAAATTGCACTACAAATTTTGGGGGGCTTTTTCTCCTTTTACCCCTTATGAATAGGAAAAGTTGGGGGTACATCAGCCTGTTAGTGTAAAAAAAATTAAAAAATTACACTGACATGCTTGTGTTGCCCCATACTTTTTATATTCACAAGCGGTAAAAGGAAAAAAAAGCCCCCCAACATTTGTAACGCAATTTCGGAATTTACCCCATATGTGGGCGTAAAATGCCCTGCGGACCCACAACAAGGCTCAGGAGTGAGAGTGCACCATGTACACCCCTCACGGAGCCTTAACACCCCACACATGTTTGAAGTATTTTCATTAAAGTTGGATGGGAAAATGAAGAAAAAATGTTTTTAATAAAATGCTGGTGTTACCCTAAATTTTTCATTTTCACAAGGGAAAATAGGAAAAAAAGCCCCCCACAAAAAAATTTGTAACCCCATTTCTTCTGAGTAAGAACATACCCCATATGTGGATGTAAAGTGCTCTGTGGGCGAACTACAATGCTCAGAAGAGAAGGAGCAACATTGGGCTTTTGGAGAGAAAATTTGTCCGGAATTGAAGGCCATTTGTGTTTACAAAGCCCCCCATAGTGCCAGAACAGTGGACCCCTTCACATGTGACCCCATTTTGGAAACTACACCCCTCATGTAATGTAATAAGGGGTACAGTGAGCATTTACTCCCCACAGGTGTCTGACAGATTTTTGGAAGAGTGGTCCATGAAAATGAAAAATAAAATTTTTAATTTGCACAGCCCACTGTTCCAAAGATCTGTCAGTGGGGTGTAAATACTCCCTGCACCCCTCATTAAATTCTGTGAGGGGTGTAGTTTCCAAAATGGGGTCACATTTGGGGGGGTCCACTGTTTGGCACCACTCAGGGCTTTGTAAACGCACATGGCCCCTGACTTCCATTCCAAACAAATTCTCTTTCCAAAAGCTCAATGGCGCTCCTCCTCTTCTTAGCATTGTACTGTGCCAGCAGAGCACTATACATCCACATATGGGGTATTTCCATACTCAGAAGAAATGGGGTTACACATTTTGGGGGTCATTTTCTCCTATTACACCTTGTAAAAATGTAAAAATTTGTGGAAAAAACAGCATTTTAGTGAAAAAAAATCTATTTTTTTTCATTTACACATCCAAATTTTACAAAAAGTCATCAAACACCTGTGAGGTGTTAAGTCTCACTGTACCCCTTGTTACGTTCCTTGAGGAGTGCAGTTTCCAAAATAGTATGCCATGTGTTTTTTTTTTTTTTGCTGTTCTGGCACCTTAGGGGCTTCCTAAATGGGACATGCCCCCCAAAAACCATTTCAGCAAAATTTGCTTTCCAAAAGCCAAATGTGACTCCTCCTCTTCTGAGCATTGTAGTTCGCCGCAGAGCATTTTACGTCCTAACATGGGGTATTTCCATACTCAGAAGAGATGGGGTTACAAATTTTGGGGGTCATTTTCTCCTATTACCCCTTGTAAAAATATAAAATTTGGGGTAAAACCAGCATTTTTGTGGGAAAAAAAATCATTTACACATCCGACCTTAATGAAAAGTTGTCAAACACCTGTGGGGTGTAAAGGCTCACTGTACCCCTTGTTACGTTCCTTGAGGTGTGTAGTTTCCAAAATAGTATGCCATGTGTTTTTTTTTTTTCTGTTCTGGCACCATAGTGGCTTCCTAAATGTGATATGCCCCCCAAAAACCATTTCAGAAAAACTCACTCTCCAAAATGCCATTGTCGGTCCTTCCCGTCTGAGACCTCTACTGCGCCCACCGAGCACATTACATACACATATGAGTTATTTCCTTACTTGAGAGGAATTGGGTTACAAATTTTAGGAAGATTTCTCTCCTTTTACCCCTTGTAAAAATACAAAAACTGGGTCTACAAGAACATGCAAGTGTAAAAAATGAAGATTTTGAATTTTCTCCTTCACTTTGCTGCTATTCCTGTGAAACAACTAAAGGGTTAACACACTTATACTGAATGTCATTTTGAATACTTTGAGGGGTGCAGTTTTCATAATGGGGTAATTTGTGGGGTATTTCTAATATGAAGGCCCTTCAAATCCACTTCAAAACTGAACTGGTCCCTGAAAAATTCAGATTTTGAAAATGTTGTAAAAAATTGGAAAATTGCTGCTGAACTTTAACTCTGATGTCTTCCAAAAGTAAAAACATGTCAACTTCATGATGCAATCATAAAGTAGACATATTGTTTATGTGAATCAATATATAATTTATTTGGAATGTCCATTTTTCTTTTAAGCAGAGAGCTTCAAAGTAAAAAAACATTTTCAATTTTTTCATCATACTTTGGAATTTTTCACCAAGAAATGATGCAAGTATCAATGACATTTTACCACTAACATAAAGTAGAATATGTCAAGAAAAAACATTCTCGGAATCAGAATGAAAGGTAAAAGCATTCCAGAGTTATTAATGCTTAAAGTGACAGTTGACAGATGTGCAAAAAATGCTCTGGTCCTTAAGGCCAAAATGGGCCTGGTCCTTAAGGGGTTAAAGATAAGTTGGTTAAGTCTGATATATCTTAAAAAAAAAAAAAATGCCCACACAAAGATACCTCTCAGTAAAGAGTAGGGGCTTCTACCCCTGCCGACAGTGTGAACAAGGGCCCACAGTAAAACATTACCTCTGCACATCAGATTTTGTGATCTATGTCTTGGTGTTCCCATGTGGTCTCCTCTATGTGGGGGAGACCACATGGGACTTCAAGACTAGGATCAATCCACATCGCTATAGTATTCGTAAGAGACGCACAGACCTTCCTTTGGCAAAATATTTTGTGGTTGCCAATCATTCTGAGAGAGATCTAAAGTTTACTTTACTGCACCACATTTCTCCCCTGAAGAGAGGTGAAGATCGCGTCAGTATCCTCAAAAAAAGGGATCTTAAATGGATCTATGAGTTACAATCTTTGAAACCATTGGGACTCAATGTTGACTTTACAGTCACGCCTCAAATATATAATGCCTAACATTTATGCTGAAGTATGTCCAGTCATTTCTCCTTTACAGTACTGTGATCTTTATTAATTTATCTTATTTTCTCATGTCTCTCTTACTACCATGGATGGACTGGTGGCTGAACTGAAGGACCCATGAACACAGACCCAAGATTTTTATGTTATTATTTTTTTACTTTCTTACCCTTGTATTATTCATAAATTTTTTTATGTTTTTCCTGTCCATTAATCTGCTGTGGTGTTTTGAGCCAACGGTGGTACATGTCCATATATCTTTTTCTAAAGATTACGTATATCTACATATTTTTTACAATACATTTTGCTTTTATCAGGATCCTCATAGAGTGTATGATCTTTGGATGTGGAGCAACAATTTATCTCCTTCTAGTGGGCCCAAATGCCCTCAGACCCCCGGATTTTGTGGTCACTGACAGTCGTCGTTTGGGTACAGATCTGGTCCCCGCCTATGCCCCAGTGCTGGGACACAGTGTGGTTGGGATTCCTGGGGTGGGCTGGTACACCATGCCTAGTATGTATGTATCCATCTGACAGTGAGGGTTCTGACTCCCTTATGGTATCTATATGATTCCCCTTAATTAACTACCTTTTTTTATCAACACTTATCACTGTGGTCCTATTGTTGTACAGTATTTAATCAGTTCCAAATAGTATCTATAGATAGATAGATAGATAGATATTAATATTCTTTTACTGACCCTTGTGACTGTCAAAGCTAATCCTTTTATGCCCTTAGACACTAGGCTGCGCTGTGTGCCTTTCCATTGGTTGATGCAGGCACTAGCCATGTGCGCTTTGTTTGGACATGTGACCTATGTACGGGATCTTTCTGATACACCACTCTCTTATGCCCTGTAGTTAGATGGCTAATATATATATATATATATATATATATATATATATATATATATATATACAGTACAGACCAAAAGTTGAGTTTTCTTTATTTTCATGACTATGAAAATAATAGATTCACACTGAAGGCATCAAAACTATGAATTAACACATGTGGAATTATAGACATAACAAAAAAGTGTGAAACAACTGAAAATATTTCATATTCTAGGTTCTTCAAAGTAGCCACCTTTTGCTTTGATTACTGCTTTGCACACTCTTGGCATTCTCTTGATGAGCTTCAAGAGGTAGTCACCTGAAATGATCTTCCAACAGTCTTGAAGGAGTTCCCAGAGATGCTTAGCACTTGTTGGCCCTTTTGCCTTCATTGGGTTCAGGTCTGGTGATTGTGGAGGCCAGGTCATCTGGCGCAGCACCCCATCACTCTCCTTCTTGGTCAAATAGCCCTTACACAGCCTGGAGTTTTTTTGGGGTCATTGTCCTGTTCAAAAATAAATGATGGTCCAACTAAACGCAAACCACATGGAATAGCATGCCACTGCAAGATGCTGAGGTAGCCATGCTGGTTCAGTGTGCCTTCAATTTTGAATAATTCCCCAACAGTGTCAACAGCAAAGCACCCCCACACCATCATACCTCCTCCTCCATGCTTCACGGTGGGAACAAGGCATGTATAGTCCATCCGTTCACCTTTTTCTGCGTCGCACAAAGACACGGTGTTGGACCCAAAGATCTCAAATTTGGACTCATCAGAACAAAGCACAGATTTTCACAGGTCTAATGTCCATTCCTTGTGTTCTTTAGCCCAAACAAGTCTCTTCTGCTTGTTGCCTGTCCTTAGCAGTGGTTTCCTAGCAGATATTCTACCATGAAGGCCTGATTCACACAGTCTCCTCTAAACAGTTGTTCTAGAGACGTGTCTGCTGCTAGAACTCTGTGTGGCATTGACCTGGTCTCTAATCTGAGCTGCTGTTAACCTGCGATTTCTGAGGCTGGTGACTCGGATGAACTTATCCTCCGCAGCAGAGGTGACTCTTGGTCTTCCTTTCCTGGGGCTGTCCACATGTGAGCCAGTTTCTTTGTAGCTCTTGATGGGTTTTGTGACTGCACTTGGGGACACTTTCCACCTAGAATATGACATATTTTTTGTTGTTTCACACTTTTTTGTTATGCCTATAATTCCACAAGTGTTAATTCATAGTTCTGATGCCTTCAGTGTGAATCTACAATTTTCATAGTAATGAAAATAAAGAAAACTCTTTGAATGAGAAGGTGTGTCCAAACTTTTGGTCTGTACTGTATAAATAAATATATATGCTCACCCTGAAGAATATCTCACCTGCTTCTAAAGTAATGAAGCAGCAGGGAAGGGAGGTGTATATAAGATGGAGACTAATCTGTGCTCTCCCTGGGAAACAGCATGTTGCTGTAGGGGGAGACACTCGGGCCCTGTTGAGGAAGCACACATCTGGAATCTGTGAGTGGTCCAAGAAGTGGTGTGAACTGTGAGTAACAGGTTGCAGGAGTCACTTGTTTAACTGGCTGAGGGTAGCTCACCATTTCGTAGTCAGGGCATGCTGATATGTATAGTGAGTGGCCAGACGGTCTAGGATTTTATTTTGTTCCTGTGTTATGTTTGTTTTTCCCCTGCAACCTGTCTAAATAAAGCTGGCAAGGTGCCAGGCTTGCATGAATAACCGTTGTCTGCGGGTTTATTGAGTGGAAACGTGTCCCGTGGCAGTGTCCAGGACGATCCCGGAGCTATCCCCAAGGAGGAATCCTTGCAATATGTATATATATATATATATATATATATATATTTATATATATATATATATATATATATATATATACACACACACACATATATGTGTATATATGTATACTCACACACACACACATACAATACATATTCTGTTTTGCAATGTTATATATGCAAGACATTCACCTTAACTCCATTTCCTGACTGCAAAGTTTTGTTTTGTAGGATTTAAAAGTGCGGTCGCTATGTCAGCATATAACAGTGACATAGAGCTCAAACGTGGTGTGAATCTAGCCTTAGGCTAACAGCAAAAGTTGTGAGAAATGTGAGAAATGTAATGCTGACATTCATGAAAACATTTAGGGACTAAAAACTGTTAAAGTCGAAGTGACAAAAATCTTAAATTTTGAGCATAACTAAGGATTTTACTTTATAGCAGAGCCTACACTGTACAAAGGAAAGACAAAAATTAAGAAACAGGAAAAAAAACAATGTCTTTGACTTTGTGTGACACACAATATTAATCACCAATAAAAGAATTCTTAGTTCAAAATGAATGCTATTGCCCTTTGTCATCCTGTTTATTTCAAGACAATATTTATGAATAGTATTGGTTTGTGGTCTTTGTGTTATAGACTGGCAAAGAGTTTACACTATTGAATTTTGCTTTGTATATATAAAGTTGTCATGATATTACATAGAATATCTGTAGAATAGTGCACAAGTTTTGTTTTTGATTTGTTTTGTTTTTTTCGTAATTTTTTTTTACTTGAAATTCCACTTGGCAGGTTTTTGTTTTTTATTTAAACTTCCACTGTAGTTTTTGAGCCATAGCCAGAAGTGGGTTAAAAAGGAATGGGAAATAAAAAGGAAGGATTTATATTTCTTCTTCTTCATGGATTCACTTCTGGTTTTAGTTCAAAAGCTGCAGTGGAAGTTTTCCAAAATACTGCCAAGGGGAAATGCAGTATAGGGCTATGTTCACATAGTTGATTCCATGTGGAATGTCCGCCAGGAAAATACGGGCGGACACTCCGCACACTTAAATGTTCCAGCAGGCACTAGGACCACTCAGATATGCGCCGTCTCATAGCGGCAATGCATGTCCGATCAGAATTTGCAGAAAGAATAGACATGTCAGAAATTCCACATGTGCTCAGTACAGCAGAACCACGTTAAAAACGATGGGACTCTGCTGCAGTGGAATTTTCAAGCAACAATTTTCAAAGTCGGGATATGAGGTCGAGATAGGAGGTCGGAATATGAGGACGGGATATGAGGATGGGATATGAGGCCGAGATAGGAGGATGGGATTGGAGGTCAGGATATGGGGACTGGATATGAGGTCAGGATAGGAAGTCTGGATAGGAAGTTGAGATATGAGGTCGGGATAGGAGGTCAGGATATGAGGACAGGATATGAGGTCGAGATTGGAGGATGGGATATGAGGTTGCGATAGGAGGTCGGGATATGAGTATGGGATAGGAGGACGGGATAGGAGGTCGAGATATGAGGACAGTATATGAGTTGAGATATGAGGACAGGATATGGGGTTGGGATATGACAACAATATATGAGGATGGGATATGAAGTCAAAAGCTTCCTCCTTTGTTGATTTTCCTCCCCAACAAGGATTAGGGAGGAAAAACCGGGCAATGCTGGGTACTCAGCTAGTGAAAGATAAAACATCATATTTATTCATATTTACTGAAAGGCAAAACATTATATCTATGTCAATGTAAAATGATAATCAACATTATTTACTTGACCTGTCAGTGCTATGGCTGATATGCTATGTCGGGGTTAATAACTAAATAATGAATTATTAATTATGGTCAACAAAAATATGAAAAATATTATGACCTTTTTGAATTGCCAAAAATATGCAGTGATCCCCGACCTATGATGGCCCCAACATATGAGAATTTAAACATAAGATGGCCTCTCAGAGGCCATCGCATTTTGAAACAGCATCAACATACGATGCTTTTGAATGTCGGGGTCATCGCATAAATGGCTATCCGGCGGCGCAAACTGCTTCAACTGCTGCTGGATAGCCGTTTAATGTGCCCTGTGTGGTCTAGTGAGCGTCATGGGAATTATTATCTCATGTGGGGAGCAGAGGAAAATCCCATTAGACTATGTTAATATGCAATATGATCATTGCTTTGACCCCCATAAGACATGCCCCGTTCATCTGCAGTAGAAGGGGGTGTGGCTTATAAACTACTATTACCACTTCATAATTGAGAATATATATAAGCCGGGTCTGCTCCTCCCCATAAGATAATTCCATCCACATTAAAATGAGGTAACTTAATCAAATAAGAAACCTGTGTATCTCACAGAGAGTACTTCTGGATGAAAGAAAGATGGCTGCCCGGGGTCCATGGGAACGCCTGTAGTCATAACCGGCTAGCAGAGAAGAAATGACTTATTGTATCATGTTTTCTCCCTGACTCTTCATGGCTCCGCCCCTTCAGGTAGCCTCTAGGAACTTTAGTGATGAGGATGGGGTCCCTCTTTTTGTGTTCTCTGTAGTTCCCCTATTTCAGTTTTTCTCTTGATGTCTCTCTCACCCAAGTTTTAACCTCTTTTCCATACTAAGGATCTATCCAAATAATATAATGTCATACAATGATGACTGGTGGATGTTAACTATGTAGGTTCAGAGTCTAGTTACATGACATCACAGCTAAACATTAATTTACTATAATTTTGTTAGAGATGCAAAAGATTATTGTGGCCACCTTATCACCTGTATACACATAATCCAAGACAAGACAATGCCCTTTATATGTCTCTTAGAAGAGATGACACCTTTACGAACATTCAAAGGTCTGTGATCTTTCAACGAACTCCGCTAGGCCTTCTGAGAATCCATACAACATGGCAGACACTTCATGCTATTACTCTATTAAACATAGTGATTCATTTTTGGGGTCTACAATAATATCACGATATCTATCAGAAAGGCCAGCTAACGTATATCCATGAGGGAAAAAAATATTCATACAATGTATTGCTCTCTATATTTATGTGATATTACATACATTTATGTTCAATTATTCATATAGTACACACCTATCTGCGCTGCTGCTTCATTTCTGAGAAAATACACTTTTAAACAAAGTAGAAGGATACCCTGAATTAAATGAAATAATATTATTTGCCGGTGCATAACATTTCTTCATATTCTAAAATAACATTTGAGAGATAAAAAAAATTCACTGCATGGTTGAATGGAGGGCAATATGGAAATGAGGACAGTTTAAGACTGTGGAAGCATTAAATGTATTCTTTGAAAAAAGCTTTGAAAGGATCCGCTCAGCTCTGCCTGCTCCTTGAAGTGTAATCAATGTTATGCTTCACAATCACCATAAACCCTCTTCAAAGATTCATTTGAATACTTGTCAAAGAATAGAAATGTGATTCTAACATTGCTTTGGAGATGTCATAATGTCATCGTTTCCATAGGATGGAGAAGGAATATAGCAGGAAGACACCATGAGCTTTAATGTCTTCTGTTTCAAAGTGCGTTCAGATGACTCTTCCCCAGTCATTAAAATGTGTATAAACCATAAGGGTGTGTGAAGATTCATTTCTCAGGATACTCAGTATTTTCTTATCAGTTTCCTCTTTTTTGTTGGCTTTTTAGTGTTTAAAGAGTAAAATCAGTCGTGGCTTTATGTTCTAGGTTTGTTTCTCAGATTCTGGCTGTAAATATTAATGGCTCCATTCAACACACCGAGAGGACACAGAAGAGGGTGCCCAGCTCTAAAACATTGGTACTAGGTGGCAGTTTGTATATTAAAAGAATGTTTATTTATCTGTACTTCACCGCAATAACAAAATATTTAACAACAAAGATTTGAACATGACTAGAGATGAGCAAGCCGAGCCTGGCAAACTCCCCCTCGTTCAGAACTTTAGGGTAAATTCAGCTTGCAGAACTTTTGAATTTTGAACTTGCACAAGAATGGCAAGATCACTATTATTATCAGAAGCGACGAGGAACACATGGCGTTTTGGTGCCTGAATTAATGGAGGAAGTACTAAGAACATGATGTCAGAGTAGCCCATCATACTGTGCAGCTGGCTGCAAGATCACATTATCCCCGGTTATCCAGTCATTGCTTGTATTTATGTGACATACAGCTCCCAGGCCAATCAGGAGACAGCATAGGGGTGTGTTTAAAGGGGTACTCTGGTGGAAAACTTTTTTTTTATTCAAATGGTGCCAGAAAGTTAAACAGATTTGTAAATTACTTCTATTAAAAAATGTTAATCCTTCCAGTACTTATTAGCTGCTTAATACTACAGAAGAAATTATTTTCTTTTTGGAACACAGAGCTCTCTGCTGACATCACTAGCACAGTGCTCTCTGCTGACATCTCTGTCCATTTTAGGACCTGACCAGAGCAGAATATGTTTTTGCTATGGCGTTTTTCTCCTACTCTGGAGAAAGATAGTTGTTAACTACCCTTATCCCATAAATCAGCTTACAATTTGCTCGTGACTAAGATGGAGACCTTGAGATAACATCAGGAGGACCAAGATAAGAAGTCAAAAGACAAAATATCTGACGGACAGAGAACTCTGGAATTTCCCGGTATAAGAACTTCTACCAAGAAAGAAATGAATGCTAGATATGCTAATATATACAGATGCAATACTCAAACAACCAATCAAAATGTAACATGATTTTGACATAATAACTAAACCTCCTCTTTTTGTCAAATATAAAAACGAATGCGATTTTCTAATAAACAGACAGAACTCCTTGGGAGTCAGTGCTGAGAAGGGGATTCATACCAACATTGTCTGGTGTGAATTTGCTTATGTCTACACTTAGCAAAATAACACAGCAGTAGTAACTCACAGTTTAAGGCCTCACTTGAAGGTATCCTTGAGAGGAGGTTCAGAAACTTTTAAAGAGGTACTCCACCCCTGGCATCTTATCCCCTATCCAAATGATAGGGGATAAGATGTTAGATCGCCGCGGTCCCGCTGCTGGGGACCCCGGGGATCGCCGCTGCGGCATCCTGCCATCATTACTGCACAGAGCCAGTTCGCTCTGTGCGTAATGACGGGCGATACAGGGGCCGGAGCAGCGTGACATCATGGCTCCGCCCCTCATAACATCACGGCCCGTCCCCTTAATGCAAGTCTATGGCAGGGGGCGTGACGACCGCCACGCCCCCTTCCCATAGACTTGTATTGACATGGCGGGCCGTGACGTCACGAGGGGCGGAGCCGTGATGTAACGATGCTCCAGCCCCTGTATGTCCCGTCATTACGTGCAGAGCGGTCTCGCTCTGCACAGTAATGATAGCGGGGTGCCGCAGCAGCGATCCCCGGGGTCCCCAGCAGCAGATAGGGGATAGGGGATAAGATGTCTAGGGGCGGAGTACCCCTTTAACAATGAGACAGGTGAAACCCATGATTATGGACGTACTGGCCCTATAAATTTCAGAGCTCTGGCGGGCGCACGCCCTAGGAGGCAAGGGCACACGCACTGGAGCTGAGAAACAGAGGCAAAAGGCGGAGGTGAGTGACGGGCTGAGACTTGCATGCAAATCCCATCCCCGCTGGCAGGAGACATGAGAGGGGAGATACTGTTATGGCCAGCATGTTTTTGTAAGACTTCAAATGGACAGAGGAATCGATTACCTAACTTGCAGCTGGGAATTTGGAAATGAATGTACTTAGAAGATCACTGGGACAGAAGGATGGAGGAGGTCTTCTTTTCTTATCAGCCTGGGTTTTAATGCGAGAAGAGGCCAGGGACAAAGAATGCCAAGTCTGTCGCCGAATAGAAGAGAAGTCACAAACAAGTTCATCTACAGCTTGGACACCAGAAGAAACTGAAACTGGAAGAGGAGACCGGAGATGATGACCATAAACAATAAATACGGAGAGGTCCTCGTGGACTAGGAATCCTTATGATTAGACGAAAATTCGGCACAGGGAAGAAGATCAACCCAGTTGTCCTGACAAGCAGAAACAAAATGGCGAAGATACATCTTCAAAATCAGATTTACCCTCTCCACTTGACCGTTAGACTGAGGGTGGTAGGAAGAGGAGAAGTCCAGATGGATATCAAGACAGCTCGTTAGAATTTGGACACAAACTGAACTTCAAGGTCCAAGAAGATATGTTCTGGTAGACCATGTAGACGGAAAATATGTTGTAAGAAATGCTTCGCCAACTGTCGAGCAGATGGAAGACCAGGAAGTGGGATGATATAAACCATTTTAGAAAACCGATCAACTACGACCCAGATGACCATGTTATAATGAGATGGTGGAAGATCGGTAATAAAATCCATTGTGTGAGTCCATGGAGTCTCCGGAATGGGCAATGGCTGTAAGAGTCCCGCAGGTTTTTGTCGAGGAGTTTTGACACATGCACAGGTGACACAGGAACGGACAAATTCGGAGACATGGCATTCCAGATGCGGCCACCAATAGTACCGTGAGATTAGAAGTTAAGTCCTATGTACTCCGGGATGATCTGTCAATAAAGAAGAGTGACCCCATTTCAGGACTTTGCATCTCAATCTGGCTGGTACAAAGGATTTACCAGGAGGTACTTGCAGAAGATCGGCAGGAGCTGCAGAATGCAGACGGTCTGGTGGAATTGCCTAGGTGCGGAGTCCAAATCTACAGTGTCAGAGGATCTGGAAAGGGCATCAGCTCTGATATTCTTGTTAGCTGAATGGGTTAGTACATTTTTTGGGGGTTCTTTCCCAGCTCTGTCATCTTCCTGTGTTGCTACACATCTAGTAACGGAGCAAGAACGGAGGTGGGTAAGTGGCCTTCTGATCCAGGATACAGCCATCTATATAGATGGCTGTGTACCCCTAATCAACTAACTAGCGCAGCTCAAGGTGCACTGGCCTCAGCTACTTTAACGTACAAGGACATACTCACCTCTATTACATTAACGAAGCTGAGTGAAATTGCCTCTTACTTTTGCAAAACTACAACCTGCCTTTGGCTGTCTGGGCAATTGCCTCTTACTTTTGCAAAACTACAACCTGCCTTCGGCTGCCTGGGCATGGTGGGAATTGTAGCCCCTTCCCTGTATGACTAAGCTAAGCTACACCCCACACTACACTCTCTAAACTACGCTTTATCTGCCTGTAAAACTGTTAGCTACAGTACACCTGTGTAAAACTAACACAATGCCACACTAACTACACTACACCTGTGTAATACTACGCTGACACTACGCTAACTACGCTACACCTGTGTAATACTACACTAATACTATGCTTTGCTAACTACACTCCACCTGTGTAATACTACACTAATACTATGCTTTGCTAACTACACTACACCTGTGTAATACTACGCTGACACTACGCTAACTACGCTACACCTGTGTAATACTACACTAATACTATGCTTTGCTAACTACACTACACCTGTGTAATACTACACTAATACTATGCTTTGCTAACTACACTACACCTGTGTAATACTACGCTAACACTACGCTAACTATGCTACACCTGTGTAATACTACACTAATACTATGCTTTGCTAACTACACTACACCTGTGTAATACTACGCTAACACTACGCTAACTATGCTACACCTGTGTAATACTACACTAATACTATGCTTTGCTAACTACACTACACCTGTGTAAAACTATGCCAACTCTACTTTACACTAACTACACTACACCTGTGTAATACTACTACACTAACACTACGCTACGCTACACTTGTGTAATAGTATAATAACACTACGCTAGGCTAACTACATTACACCTGTGTAAAACTACGCTACGCTAACTACACTAAAACTGCACTAACTATACGCTACGCTAAATACGCTAAAACTGCTCTAACACTACACTACGCTAAATACGCTAACACTACAATACACTACTCTAAAACTGCGCTAACACTACACTAGGCTAACTACTCTATACCTGTGTAAAACTACAACTCCTATCCTGCCTGGACTGCCTTTAGCTGTCTGGGCATGCTGAGAGTTGTGGTCCCTTCACTGTAAAACATGCAAAACTACAACTTCCAGCATGCCTGGGCATGCTGGGAGTTGTAGTGGCTTTTCTTTAAAATGTATAACTTACCTCCTTTCACTCTAAAACCTAAGCTAAATACCTAAATACCTTACAATCTCACTAATCACACTGGGGGAGATTTATCAAAACCTGTGGAGAGCAAAAATTGCCCAGTTGCCCATAGCAACCAATCAGACTGCTTCTTTCATTTTTAGGAAGGACTGTGAAAAATGAAAGAAGCGAACTGATTGGTTGCTATGGGCAACTTGACAACTTTTCCTCTGCACAGGTTTTGATAAATCTCCCGCACTAATGTTAAACTACGCTAACCCTACGCTGGTGTCCTTCTCTCCCTGCCTTCTACACTACACTACTTCTCTAACTACGTACACACACACAGTTTTCTACGGACTACTCTGAACAACTGCGCATGCGCTAACTTGTGCCAGCTTCTGGACAGCCTTTAGCTGTCTGGGCATGCTGGGAGTTGCTGTCCCTTCACTGTAAAACATGCAAAACTACAACTTCCAGCATGCCTGGGCAAGCTGGGAGTTGTAGTTGCTTTACTTTAAAACCTATACCCTACTTCCTTTAACTATAAAACCTAAGCTACGCTAACTATGTTACAGTCTCAGTAGCTACGGTACACTAATGTTAAACTGCGCTTACCCTACGCTGGTTTCCCTCTCTCCCTGCCTTCTACACTATGCTACCTACTCTAACTACATACGCACACACAGTTTTCTACAGACTACTCTGAACAACTGCCCATGCACTAACTTGCGCTAGCCTCCCTACGCTAACTGCATAGTGGAGGGCAGTTGCGCATGCGCTCTTAGTTTTCTACGAATCGTAGAAAACTGCCTGCGCGGTACGGACAACTGCGCATGCGCAGGGCTACGCTACTAACACTGCCTACGTTAGTTTCTAGGTTTCTAAGTTTTCTAGGGATCGAGGTAAACTTTACATCAGCGGCTCTTCTTTCTACACTATGGGGGGTATTTATCAAAGGATTAATGTGTTTTTTTAACGTAACTTTGGTGCAATGCTTTGGCGCAGTGTCTTTTTGCGCCAAAGTTTGGCGCATTTTCTCCACTGTCATTTTTTACAACTTTATAAAAATCACACGGTCCTGTGTGGGATTTTAACTTTAGTCAGTAATTCATCATTTGCGCCAATCGATCTTTGGCACAATTTTGAGCCTTTAGGGTTTATGTAATCGCAAATCACCGCCAAGAAATTTTGCACATGGAAAACACACTTAGCAATGTCAGAAAATGTAAAGGCATCAAAATACATTAAAACATTTTTTTTGTGAAAGCAGCGACGCCTCACTATCCTGCGACATAGTTTAATCAAAACCGAATGACCAGGGAGTCAGGAGTTTGTCTGGCGCAGGAAGGAACCATCAGGCAACCAAGTAAAATCAATGGATTTATTAGATGCTACGCGTTTCGCTGCGCATGCGCAGCTTCATCAGGCATCATAGCTGCGACATAGTTGTCTCTGAGGGACCTTCACCCTCCGTTGAGCCAGCATTGGACATGGCCACACAGGTTCAGGAAAGGTAAGCACTAAAGCAGTGGTCTCCAACCTGCGGACCTCCAGATGTTGCAAAACTACAACTCCCAGCATGCCCGGACAGCCAACGGCTGTCCAGGCATGCTGGGAATTGTAGTTTTGCAACATCTGGAGGTGCGCAGGTTGAAGACCACTGCACTAAAGTAACCAAAAAATTAATAAAAACTACTCAAGTTGACAACGAAATCCATTTCACATGGTGGCTATAAACCCCACAAAAGAAAATAACTCATGTCGCTTGCTGATATACTGCAGGAGGGACTCCGAAATGGCTGCTCTACAGGGTAAAATACGCTGTCCTCTGTGGTGGTAAGTTCTGTGTAAAAGGCGCTGTGAACAGCTGATTTCAACATTTGAGCCAAAATTACTAACAACGTGCACCAAATGATAAATTTGGTGCATGTCCACGAAAATCAAAGTGAAAAAAAGAAGGGTAAAAAGAAACTGTCAACAGGCAAAATTGATCAATACCCCCCTATGTCTTGCCTACTGACATAACTCAACACTATTTTACTACGTTAAAACTGCGCAAACACTACGCTTTGCTAACTACTATAAAACTGCGCTAACACTACGCTGCACTAACTACTCTTAAACTGTGCTAACACTTCACTAGGCTAACTACTCTATACCTGTGTAAAACTTCAACTCCCATCCTGCCTGGACAGCCTTTAGCTGTCTGGGCATGTTGGGAGTTGTGGTCTCTTCACTGTATAACATCCAAAACGACAACTTTTAGCATGCCAGAGGAAAGCTGCACATGCACCCTTAGTTTTCTACGAATTGTAGAAAACTGCCCGCATGGGACGGACAACTGTGCATGCGCAGGGCTACGCTACTAACACTGCCTACGTGAGCCCTACGCTGCCAGCATAGTGCTGTTCATGCGCTCTAAGTTTTCTATGGATCGAAACAAACTTTAAATCAGCGGCTCTTCTTTCTACACTATGTCTTGCCTACTGACATAGCTCAACACTATTTTACTATGTTAAAGCTGCGCTAACGCTAACTACTCTATACCTGTGTGAAACTACAACTCCCATCCTCCCTGGACAGCCTTTAGCTGTCTGGGCATGCTGGTGTTGTGGTGCCTTCATTGTAAAACATGCAAAATTACAACTTCTAGCATGTCTGAGCATGCTGGGAGTTGTAGTCGCTTTTCTTTAAAATTTATAACTTACCTCCTTTCACTATAAAACCTAAGCTATGCTAAGTACCTTACAATCTCATTAATCACACTAATGTTAAAATACGCTAACCATGCGCTGGTTTCCTTCTCTCCCGGCCTTCTACACTACACTACCTACTCTAACTACGTACACACACACAGTTTTCTACGGACTACTCTGAACAACTGCGCATGCGCTAACTTGTGCTAGCTTCCCTACATTAACTGCGCAGCGGAGAAGCGCAGGGCTACGGTGGCGCTACACTATTATCACTGCCTACGTTAGCCCTGCGCTGTCAGCGTACTGCTGCGCATGTGCTCTAAGTTTTCTACGGATCAAGGTTAACTACATCAGTGGCTCTTCTTTCTACACTATGTCTTGCCTACTGACATTATAGACAAAAAAAGATGGGCACCGCAACTATTATCAACATGGGTGCAACAGGGTTGCCAAAAAGCTAGAAATCAACCAACAAGAAAAAGGCTGGCAACCATAAGTAATGCACACCAACACATATAAATATAATTACAAACACACATTTATTGACATAAACCAAAAGGGGGGAAAGAACCACCATTAAAAACACTTGAAAACATGGAGCATAGGAATGTAATCCTACCTCAACCCCCTAACTCATGCTCATTCACAGGCATATGGGACTGTCTTCACCTCTGTATGCTCTTGAGCATGAATTAGGGGTTTGAGGTAGGATTATATTCCTATGCTCTGTATACTCATATGTGTTTTTTTTTATTTTTTTAATGGTGGTTCTTTTCCCTCTTTTTTTTGGTTTATGTCAATACAAGTGTGTTTATAATTATAGTTATATGTGTTGGTGTGCATTACTTATGGTTGCCAGCTATTTTCTTGTTGGTTGATTGACTTCTGACATAGGTCAACACTATTTTAGAACATTTGAAGGGTGGGCACAAATACTGTTTAGAGAGTAAACCATATAAGCACACAAGAAGTATCTGATTAGTAAAGAATATACTCACAATCTAATATATACTTTGCCATGAGGACATTAGAGGGCTGCAATCTTGGAAGGAGAAAGCAAGGCCACCCTGTTAGAAGATGGATTCACTATTTTGGAATAAGTAACAGGCCATTAAAAATTTTTATTCTAACAGGGCGAATAAAGATAGCGTATGCGAAATACTCAAAGCCCATATGACTCTACTACTTTCAAGTTAATCTTTCTAATTAGATGACTTACACTGAGGACAGTCCATCCATTTTCACTCTGATTTATTTATGTAATTTCTTCCATCCTCTAAGAATACAATAAAAAATGTTTTTTAATAAATAAAGAGTTCTGAAGTTCTTTCACTATTGTGCACTATATTCAAGAATATTAGGTTTTTAATCAACTACGGGGGGGGGGGTATAAACTGACGTCCTGAGAAAAAAAAAACATCATGTTGCAATACTCTGTGAGGATATACCTTAAATGTGTCTGTATATAGCTACCCAGTGGTTGTGATATGAATTAAACCTTATTTAAGTTTTTGCTAAGATGTTGTGATATTGTATTGAATTTGTATCTTGAGAAATGGAAACCTTAACTAAAGAGTCGACACATTTATTAATTGAGAAAATTTTTACAGTGTACACCTATGATGTAGGGTTGCTGTATATACCACTGCATAAGACCACCACCGTGAAGGCTATTGCCAATAAGGAGTTATTGCCTACAGGGGCTCCTGCCTACAGAAGGCTGTTACCTGTAGGCAGTAATCCCCCACCTCCAGTAAGCAGTAATCGTAACCCCCCTCCCCCAATAGGCAGTAATCCCACCTCTCTAATAGTGTTGAGCGCGAATATTTGAAATGCAAATTTTACCGCGAATATCAACACTTCGTGATTTCACGAATATTTTGAATATAGTGATAGATATTTGTAATGATGAATATTTGTTTTTGTTTTCTTTTTCTTTTTTTTTTTTTTTTTTAGAATATGTGAATATATGCTAATATGCAAATATTCGCGAATATCGGCTCTTCCAGTCAGAGGACACTGATCCCTCCCTTCTTTTAGGAGAAAGATATAATCCCGCATGCACACTATGCAAATTTCATTACAAATTTTCGCATGGAAAAAAAAGAGAATGAACATAGCGAATATGTGAATTTCGCGAACTATCAGGAATTCAAATATGGCCTATCCTCTCCTCACTAGTAGGCAAGTGGGCAATAGTGTTGAGCCCGAATATTTGAAACGCAAATTTTTACTGCGAATATCTAAATTTCGTGATTTCACGAATATTTTTAATATAGTGATAGATATTCGTAATGATGAATATTTTTTTTTTGTTTTCTTTTTATTTATTTATTTTTTTCAAATTTGCGAATATGCAAATATTCACGAATATCGGCTCTTCCAGTCAGAGGACACTGATCCCTCCCTTCTTTTAGGAGAAAGATATAATCGCGCATGCACACTATGCAAATTTCATTACAAATTTTCGCATGGGTAAAAAAAGAGAACGAACATAGCGAATATGTGAATTTCGTGAAATATCGGGAATTCAAATATGGCCTATACCGCCCCTCACTAGTAGGCAATAATCCCCTCCACCCAAGTTGGCAGTAATCCCTCCCCCAAAATAAGGAAGTAAAATCTCTCCCCAAGTAGCCAGTAATCCCCCTCCCCCAAGTAGAATGTAATATTACCCCCCCCCTCAAGTTGGCAGTTATTTGCCCCAGAAACAAATATGATAAAAATAAATAGAAAATACATATACTTCTGTCCTACCACGTTCCATTCAGGTGTGGGCTGAAGCTGTCTTCAGGCCATGTTCTACACCATTGCTGACCAGAGGATCTTGGACAAGTGTCCCTAAGCACATTATAATGTGAGCATTAGAAAGTCCAACAAACCACCCACATTATCCTCTGGGACATTAAGTTGATCATTGAATAATCTTATTATCAAAAGGAATATGCCTTAGCGCATAAATAAAATGGATGATAAAACTGACAATGTACTGCTACTCTAATGTGCATTTAACAAATAATTCCCTTTCTGTATTATTGTGTTTCCCTGTCGCTTCACTAAATAAAATAAAATAAATAAAATATGCTGCACAGCAGGGCAGAAACAATTATTTAATAATATAGCGGTGCTGCAACAAAAACAAAGCGTTGAATATTCATCAATTATGCTCAATATATCATCTACATTTGCTACTAAAAAGGTGGATAAAGTTCTTTACTTTTATAAATAATTGAAAGACTGGAGAAAACCAGTTAAATGAGAAATGACTTTAATTTTCTTTTGTATGCTCCAAAATACACATCCCTCACCTTGGGATTAGTACCTATTTTAAAATTGCTGATTTGGGCTGCTGAAATTTGTGGATTCTGGTGAGATTCCATACACAGGCATATAATTAAAGCCAGATGAGTGCATCTCCTAGTTTATTGCTTTAATTTTATTTCACAAAAGTTGGCAAGATATCTATATGGCTCCATTATAGTGCACTATAAAACATTCACACATTTTGTGGAAGCCAGCATAAAAGCAGGATTATAATGTGCACGTGATTCACATCCTATAAAATAACACAGTCAACCTAGAATGCAATTGTTCCTTTCAAACTGAGCCGTGACTGGCATTACTTTGCTAAGATACTTCACTTAAAGGCAATAGACTTTTAAAAGAATTCTGTATAAACCATTAATTCAATCCACCCATAAGGCATAAAAACACAATAGCTAATTTAGTTAAAAATGTTATTAAAAGTTAAGAAAAGTAAAGAGAGTCTATAAATAAAGTAGAATAACAATTACACACTTTGCAGACTTTCTGAACTGTATGTTCTCCTCAAGTGCGATTTGTTTTCACGTTTTTCAGTTAGCCATAAAAAGGTTTCAACTTCTGAGAACTCTAAGGGGGGGGGGGGGGGGGGTTGTTATTAAAGGATTTGGAAAGGTTTTCTTGCAGGTGTTTGTCACATTATTATAAGTTGTGCAACATTTCATTTGGAAGTTAATTCAATTGTCATGTAGTTATATTGAATGGGGTGATACCGAAAGTGGATGTTGCGGTTTTTAAAGGGGTACTCCATCCCTAGAAATCTTATCCCCTATCCAAAGGATAGGGGATAAGATGTCTGAATGGCACAAGGGGGCCCCCGCGATCTTGTTGCTGCACCCAGTGCTCGTTAAGAGCATTGGGTTCAGCGCCGTAGGCTCCGGACATCACGGCCACGCCCCACTAGTGATGTCACAGCCCCGCCCCCTCAATGCAAGTCTATGGGAGGGTGTGTGGCAGCTGCCACGCCCCCTTCCATAGACTTGCATTGATGGGGCATGGCCATGATGTCACAAGCCTCCGCCCCATATCACCAGTCATCCGGCACAGAGCAAAGTTCGCTCTATGAACCAGATGTCTGGGGTGCCACAGCCGAGATCGCTGGGGTCCCACGTGATCAGACATCTTATTCCCTATCCTTTGGGGATAAGATGACTAGGGGCGGAGTACCCCTTTAAGCTTATTTATGCATATCATTTTATCTCCCAGAGATAAGTTGATGTAGTAGACGTTCCAGTTGGGCTTCTGGCATCAACAGAAGGCCTATGGGGGTTCATCAGAAAGGAAAGAGTTAATATGAAAACCATTCATTTAGCCTTTTAATTCCTGGAAGAAGGAGACTAGTGATCAACTATAGACCTAAAGAACATGTACCTGTATCTTCCTTTATGCAGAAACTATTGCAGATTTCTGTTTATTGTGACCTGCTCCTCCTCCAGTCCACTTCCCTTCAGGATTTCTTGTGCATTTAATATGTTTACCAAAGTGGTTGCTGCCTTGTCAAATGAAACCAGTAAGAAAGAAAACTTCCTGCACTCACCAGTCTTGCATGTGTACGGAGGGTTTACTCATCCACATATCGTATATCAAGTAGACATCACCCAGTGCAGGGAGATAGAATGGCACAGAGCCGTGAGCAGGGGTGTCTAAATGAACAACAGTCTGTTTTGCTTAATTGACGCATCTTTTCGTTCATGGAGCAGTGATGCTAATGGACTTGTATAAATAGGACAGGGAGTGACCCATCCCCACTAATACAAGACATATTAAATATATATGGAAAAAATATAAATATAATAGCATCAATACTTTCTGCATTGTACAATCCTTCTCTACCTGGAAGAAGGACTTTTAAAGCCAATTCATTGAAGACTAACAGTAAATCTTCACACCATACTTTCTTATATGCAGTTTCTGGGGTGGATAGTTAACCAGGAAAAATCACAGCTTAGGGAATGCAGTTCCTGGGGTTTCTTTTAAACACCCGTGTCTCTTCCACCAAAAAATGTAAACACTGTTAGAGGTGTGAAAACACAAGCTACGGTCTCTTTGTCAAATGACAAAGATCTTATTGTTTTGGCCATCAATGATAACATGTGTCTTTAAAGCAGGAGAGCCTGCAGAATTAGGACTGTGATTTAGACACTCTGGACACTGTGACCATTGTTTCCAGAGAAACAAGAAACTCCCTGGTGGAATATAGAACACCTACATGGTAGGGAAGAGGGTGAAGGGGAAATGATCTCTGACAGAGATCAACAAATATAACCCATTAATGTATGCTCTTTGCCAGTAATATTGTCATATCGGTCAGGGATAGAGTGCAGCCCTGAGCTTGCCCACTCCCTCTGTCCCTGCCTACTTGCATACCCGCCCTAGGTAGCGGGTCCACAACCAGGGTTCCGGTCCCTTCCTATATAAGTGATGGGAGTCAGTTGTCAAAATAATAAACCACAAAAAACAGACAAAAGGTCAGGAGCAGCTGGAGGCACGCAAACTAACAGAAAACAACCTAAACACGCACACAATACGAAGTCAACAAGCCAAGTCTAAGCCAGGAGGGTACGGAGTATATAAACAGAGAGCAAAAGAGTAGTTACAAGCCAAGCCAAAAAGTATCAGAACCAGACAGACAATAATACAGAATAAGCTAGTGAGGTTGCAAGAACTTTCACAGGCAAGGAATTAATGAATGAATGAATGAATGAATGAATGAAGGAGGCTTACTTATATGTGATGCAAGCAGGAGGATCCTAATAGACTCAGCAACCTGAACCCCATCCAGAAGCACAGGCATAGTCCCAGCAACCAAATATACAACAGAACTAGAAAGATTTAACCCTACGGGTTCTGGCAGAACCAGTCATCACAAATATCTTGCCAGTAGGAATCTTTGTTGCCCATATCAACCAATCAGAGGTCATATTTTATTTCTTAAACTGCTCTGTAAAAATGAAAGCTGAACTATGGATTATAGCTGAGCTATGAGCTATGATAGCTGAGCTATGGATAACAAAGACAGGGTTTCTTTTAGACAAATTTGATAAATCTGCTTAACTAGTGTGTGCATTTTCTGAGGCAAATATATACCAGTCGTATTCAAAGCATACAATTTAGTTGTGGTCTTTGGTGGATAATTGATTCAGAATATACACACACACGGTCTTTGTCTCTTACAGTTAACAATCAGAGCTAAGCTTTCATATGTCAAACTGGTTAGGTAAAATGAAAGATAATTTCTGATAGGTTGCTATAGGCAACAAAAAGAATTTTACGGTAGGATCACTTGTAGTGTATACGTAGGGTATTTCAAGTTGTGAGAAATATGCTGTGTATTCTCTTCTGAGCAGACACAAGGCTACCAGCAGCAGCCCTGTGTGCACAGTGAGTTCGGAGGCAGGGACACTTGTACAACAGAAATTGGGCTCTGATATAATCCGAGTGGAATTCCACTTGCAGTAGGCTCTCATTGTTCTCAATGGGATTCGCCTCTGCGGCTCTGTGCACACAGTAAAATGTAAATTCTGGACATAGCCAAAAGAATGGACAATTAATTCATTCTTTCAGCTGAATTCTCCAAAGACTGCATTGCTGTCAATGGGGATGGTGCAGGTCCTTGCGGTCATTCAGACGATTAATATCAGCATTCACTGATGCATTAAGAATGTCCACAGTGTACATTGGCCCTTAGAGAGATTCTGAATATCTTCCCCACCAATCTTATAATTGAATTATTATGGTAAACCTGTTTTTATTGTAGGCAATCAAACAAACGCGACTGAACTAAAACATACGAGAACACCCCCTAACTGATTTGTTTGACCTCTTAAGGACAATGGACATAAATACTTAAAGTACCAGGACATAGCTTTATGTCCTAAGTGGAGGTCCGACTATGAAGTGAGTGCAGGAGCTGCACTCGCTTTATTGACTGTAAGTGACGGCTGCACATTGTCACGTGTGGTACCATTGTTCCTGCTTGCTCTAATCATTTGTCAGGTCATCCTGGAAGTTGTATTTCCACACCTATACAGGCATAGGAATTATCCATACAAAAAATATAGTGAAAAGCTGTTTTATTTCATAACCCTTCAAAGTCAAGGAGACAATCCCTCTGTCTAGAGGAAAGGAGGTTCAATCTCCAGCCGTCTTAACCATAAGAATTGTGAATCTCTGAACTACCTCAGGAGCTGTACACAGCAATAGCATGTGAGGATTTCATAAAAGGTTTAGATGATTTCTTAGAACAAAATAACATTAATATACAGTGGTCTCCCGACATATGATGGCCCGACATACGATAGTTTCAACATATGATGGCCTCTCAGAGCCCATCATATGTTGAAGGCAGCATCAACATATGATGCTGCTGTGTGTCTGGGCCATCTCTAAGGCTCGGTTCACACCGCGTTTTTGCAATACAGTTCTCGTATCCGGTTTTCGATAAAAAACGGATTCCTCAAAACCTGACTAAATCAAAATGTGTGTACAAATTTTAATCCATATTCGGTTGAAAACCGTATATGGTTTGAAAAATGATGTCCAGTTGCATCCGTATTTTAAGAAAAAAAATGTATATGTTTTTAACTTTTCATTCCATTATGAATAAAGTTTCCATTATTTGATTGAAATTCCAAGAAAAAAACAGTGCAAAGTAAAAAATCGGATGGTGAAAACCGGATGGAACCGTGCACACATATGGTTCTGTACGGTTACCATTGACTCTCATCTTAAAAAAAAAAAAATTTCAATACGGTTTTTCCCCTGGACCATGTATGGGAAAAAACTGAGTATGGGAAAAAACTGAGTATGGGAAAAAAAATGGGTACGGGAAAAAACTGAGAAAACCATACAGGGTGCAAAACGGACACAATCTGATGCATTTTTGGGTATACAGTTTTCAATGGAGAGTCAATGCATATGGTTTTCAATACTATTCCGTACGGTTTTCCAATTGAAAACGTATACAGGAACTGTATTGCAAAAATGTGGTGGGATCCCAGCCTAAAACAGCTATCCAGCAGCGTCGATAGCTTCAGCAGCTGCCGGATAGCCGTTTAACTGGTTGCCATCTGATTTCTGTAGCTGGGGGCTGCCATTAATAGCCGACATGCGGCAATCACCGTAGCTAGCTATTAACCATTTAGATCACTGAAAGCAGCATCTAAAAGGACATGTAAATGCTCCCTGGTGGTCCAATGGGGAATATCATTTCCTCCTAAAAGACCCCTAAGGGGTCTAATAAAGTGTAAAGAAAAAAAAAGTTAAATAAAAGTAAAAAAAAACAAAAAAAACACATTAACCCCTTCTTTATTAAAAGTTTAAATCACCCCCCTTTCCCCAAATTCCATATAAAAATATGTAAACAAAGTAAAAATAAACATCTGTGGTATTGTCATCTGCGTAAAGGTCCAAGCTATAAAAATAAAATGTTGATTAACCTCTTCAGGACATAGGGCGTATGGATACGCCCTGAATCCCGAGTCCTTAAGGACCGAGGGCGTATCCATACGCCCGTGGGAATTCCGGCTCCCACCGCTAGCCGGTTGGGGACCGGAGCCGGATGCCTGCTGAAATCGTTCAGCAGGCATCCCGGCATATCGCCCAGGGGGGTCATTATGCCCCCCCATGTCGGCGATCGCCGCAGATCGCTGGACAATTCAGTCCAGCGATCTGCGGCGATTCCGGGTCAATCGGGTCTCCAGTGACCCGGTGACCCGGAATTACTGGCTGTTCGGGGCCGTCTCTGACGGCCCCGAACAGCCAGAGCCTGCAGGGGTGAGGTGGCACTGGTGCCACCTCCCGATCGCCCTGATTCGTCGGCCGGATTACCGGCCGACCAATCAGGACGCCTGCTGCGGGTGTCACTCCCGCACCCGCTCCGCCCCTCTTCTGGAGGACGTGAGCGGGTGCGGGAAGACGACCCCCGGTGCTGGGGACCCCGATCCCCGGCGCCCCTGTTGGGATCGGGGCCCCAGGAGCAGCTGCGGCGGCGGGACTGACCTGCAGCGTCTGGATCGTTGGAGGTGAGTGACAGCCTCCTGCTGTTGCTTAGCAACAGCTCCCAGCATGCAAAAAGGGCATGCTGGGAGCTGTAGTTATGCAACAGCAGGAGGCAGACCACCACAACTCCCAGCATTCCCTTATGGGCATGCTGGGACTTATGGTTTTGCAACAGCTGGAGGCACATTCTTTCTATGGAAAAGTGTATCTTCAGCTGTTGTATAACTACAACTCCCAGCTTGCACAAACAGCTAAAGTGCATGCTGGGAGTTGTAGTGGTGCATCTGCTGGTTGCATAACTAAAACTCCCAGCATGCCCGTTGGCTGTCGGTGACTGCTGAGAGTTGTAGTTTTGCAACAGCTGAAGGCACACTGGTTGTGAAACTCAGAGTTTTTTTTTACCTAACTCAGTGTTTCACGACCGGTGTGCCTCCAGCTGTTGCAAACTACAACTCTCAGCAGTCACCGTACACCATGCACCGTACATGCTGGGAGTTGTAGTTTTGCAACAGCTGGAGGCACACTGGTTGTGAAACACTGAGTTAGGTCACAAACTCAGTGATACATAACCAGTGTGCCTACAGTTGTTGCAAAACTGCAACTCTCAGCAGTCACCGACAGCCAACGGGCATGCTGGGAGTTGTAGTTATGCAACAGCTGAATGTCCCCCCCCCCCCAATGTGAACGTACAGGGTACACTCACATGGGCGGAGGATTACAGTAAGTATCTGGCTGCAAATTTGAGCTGCCGCAAACTTTCTGCTGCAGCTCAAATTGCCAGCGAGAAACTACTGTGAACCCCCACACGTGTGACTGTACCCTAAAAACACTACACTACACTAACACAAAAAATAAAATAAAAAGTAAAAAACACTACATATACACATACCCCTACACAGCCCCCCTCCCCTCCCCAATAAAAATGAAAAACATCTGGTACGCCACTGTTTCCAGAACGGAGCCTCCAGCTGTTGCAAAACAACTCCCAGTATTGTCGGACAGCCGTTGACTGTCCAGGCATGCTGGGAGTTTTGCAACAGCTGGAGGCACCCTGTTTGGGAATCACTGGCGTAGAATACCCCTATGTCCACCCCTATGCAATCCCTAATTTAGGCCTCAAATGCGCATGGCGCTCTCACTTTGGAGCCCTGTCGTATTTCAAGGCAACAGTTTAGGGTCACATATGGGGTATCGCCGTACTCGGGAGAAATTGTGTTACAAATTTTGGGGGGTATTTTCTGCTTTTACCCTTTTTAAAAATGTAAAATTTTTGGGAAAACAAGCATTTTAGGTAAAAAAAAAAAAATTTTTTTTACATATGCAAAAATCGTGAAACACCTGTGGGGTATAAAGGTTCACTTAACCCCTTGTTACGTTCCCCGAGGGGTCTAGTTTCCGAAATGGTATGCCATGTGGTTTTTTTTTGCTGTCCTGGCACCATAGGGGCTTCCTAAATGTGGCATGCCCCCAGAGCAAAATTTGCGTTCAAAAAGCCAAATGTGACTCCTTCTCTTCTGAGACCTGTAGTGCGCCAGCAGAGCACTTTTCACCCCCATATGGGGTGTTTTCTGAATCGGGAGAAATTGGGCTTAAAATTTTTAGGGGTATTTTCTGCTATTACCCTTTTTAAAAATAAAAAATTTTTGGGAAAACAAGCATTTTAGGTAAAAAATGTTTATTTTTTTTTTACATTTGCAAAAGTCGTGAAACACCTGTGGGGTATTAAGGTTCACTTTATCCCATGTTACATTCCCCGAGGGGTCTAGTTTCCAAAACGGTATGCCATGTGTTTTTTTTTTTGCTGTTCTGGCACCATAAGGGCTTCCTAAAGGTAACATGCCCCCCAAAAACCATTTCAGAAAAACGTACTCTCCAAAATCCCCTTGTCGCTCCTTCCCTTCTGAGCCCTCTACTGCGCCCGCCGAACACTTTACATAGACATATGAGGAATGTGCTTACTCGAGAGAAATTGGGCTACAAATACAAGTAAAAATTTTGTCCTTTTACCCCTTGTAAAAATTCTAAAATTGGGTCTACAAGAACATGTGAGTGTAAAAAATGAAGATTGTGAATTTTCTCCTTCACTTTGCTGCTATTCGTGTGAAACACCTAAAGGGTTAAAACGCTGACTGAATGTCATTTTGAATACTTTGGGGGGTTTAGTTTTTATAATGGGGTCATTTATGGGGTATTTCTAATATGAAGACCCTTCAAATCCACTTCAAACCTGAACTGGTCCCTGAAAAATACTGAGTTTGAAAATTTTGTGAAAAATCGGAAAATTGCTGCTGAACTTTGAAGCCCTCTGGTGTCTTCCAAAAGTAAAAACACGTCAATTTTATGATGCAAACATAAAGTAGACATATTGTATATGTGAACCAAAAAAAAATGTATTCGTAATATCCATTTTCCTTACAAGCAGAGAGCTTCAAAGTTAGAAAAATGCTAAATTTTCAAATTTTTCATCAAATTTATGGATTTTTCACCAAAAAAGGATGCAAGTATCGACAAAAATTTACCACTATGTTAAAGTAGAATATGTCACGAAAAAACAATCTCGGAATCAGAATGATAACTAAAAGCATTCCAGAGTTATTAATGTTTAAAGTGACAGTGGTCAGATGTGCAAAAAACGCTCCGGTCCTTAAGGCCAAAATGGGCTCCGTCCTGAAGGGGTTAAACTGCACAGTCAATGGCGTATACATAAAAAAATACCAAAGTCAAAAATTACGTATTTTTGGTCTCTTTGTATACCATAAAAAATGTGTAAAAAGCAATCAAAAGTTCCACCAAAACAAAAATGGTGTAGAAGTAAAACAAAATCGAACCTATATAAGTTGGGTATCAAAACCAATTACCAGTTTTCCATAGACCTTTGTACTCAACATATGAGGGTTTCAACATACAATGGTCCTCCTGAAACCAATTAATATCAGATGTTGAGGGACCACTGTATGTGTAAAAAATGTGGTGCGAATACTGATTCAGTCTTATCGGCACTTGGGATCAGGAGGAAAATGTTCTATCTAATACCTTATGGGTTTCTTATTTTCCTTTGTAGGTATAGGGAAGAAACAAAGTTCTAAAGTTCCTCTTCATCCACATTTTCTTCCCGCCCTTAGCTGAAATTGATGGACATACTGTATGTGTTTTTTTACAACCATACCATGTAACTTTGTAACAAGAGCAGTGAGTATGTACCTGATAAGAGCTAAAGTATTCCAAGGCCATGTTACAGAACAGTTCAGTGTCATGACAAATCATAAAGTGTCCATGACTTATTTCTCTACACATATACTATTTACTTATTTGCTCACCTAATAGAAAAATAATTTAACTGTAAAGTATACAAAACAGTCTTACGTAATATTCAGACTATGTACCCTTATCCAGTAGTAAGCTTACTTATATATGTGGCTGACATCTAACCTAGATGAATTTCCTTCTGTAAAAACCTGAGATTCCATTAATTTGTGATGGCAGTTTACACCTATTATAAGTGTTTGTTCTTATCTTCCTGCATTGCAGTTGTTGTGTTATATGTAAATGCAGAATAATGTGGGACGGCTGTTCTGTAAATAATGTCATTTGTTTTTCTTAGCAATGTGTGCTAATGCCTAATAGCCGCTTCTCACATTTTTTACATCGTTTATTAGCTGTTTATAAAAAATATAATAATTTTACACTAATAAGAAAATAACAAACTAGATTTATGGCACATATGCCCATATTATGATATCATTTGCATACTCAATGTAAATATATTTCCCCATAGCTTGTAGCTGGCTTGAGAACTGCAATGTATTTAAAAGCTATATGTTTACAAAATGTCATGTTATTTCACAAATAAGTACACAGACTCACTACGATTTTATATAAGTGAACCACCTATAAATGGCACTGTATGATGCCTCAAGGTCGCACCATATTGTCCTATATAATATCTCTGGCATTTGATGGAGCATGCCAAGGTTTTTTTCTCATGAATGAAATTGTGTGTATTCAGAAATATAAAGGGATCAATACTACATGTATCTGTAATAAGGTTGAGTACATAAGTCTAAATAAAAGGTTAAAAATAATTTCAGTCCAACCACTGGGACCCTTATCAATCCTGTGTTCAGAAGTCACATTGGCAGTGAATGGAGTGGGGATCGAGCATATGCTCTGCGTTCACTTTGAGGACAAGGGACCTTCATTCTGGTGGTCAGGTCTAACTGCATTGGCCCCACTGATAAGTTAGTTATGACCTATCCTGTATATTGGTGATAACTGTGACACTAGGGATAACCCCTCAATGATAAAGAACAGAAGCAAACCATAGAGCCCATTATTGAATAGCCAGCACCAACACAATAATGATCTCCCCTACATCTTACAATCACTCACTTTGTGCTACTTTTTATTGTGCAACTAAGGGTAAATGAGGCCGGATGAAGTGGGTTGATCCCGCGAAACTACTGGTGTAGCCTCCAAGCGCTCCTTGAAGACGCCGATTCCATCGATGTCCCCAGGCTCCGATGAATGACAGCCATAGCCTAGTGGTGAGTGCATACTACCTTTCTTTTTCAAAGTAAATGACCATATGCCTTGTGGTCTATGGGGAAGAATGGGTTAATATGTATTGACCAGGTGATCTATGACAGGGGTTACTTATTAACTTGTACCTGATGCCCAACAGTCCTCACTGCAAAAAAAAAAAAACATTCTGAAATATATGTTTGTGGTGTCAGCGCTATTGCTATGATAGTATTGATTTGATTATAGATATCCTGCTGTGCTCCGGTTAATAAAAAGGCTGCAGGTAATAGTGTGGTTTGATTAACCTGGTGGTTATTACTTATTTCATATTTTATGCAGAGTGGTATGCCGTGCATAAAAATGATACAATGAGATGTTACTTATTGTATTATATAGTTTTCCACTTGTTGTTGTAGCGGTGGCCATGCCGATGTTTTCAATTCGGTAAGTCTTTCAGTAAGATTGCTGTTGGCGTTCCTGTTGTAGTATCTCAGTTGGCATGCGTTGGGAGACTGCCCCGACCGGCGACATCTGCAACCGGCTGCTCACGCTCCGATGTGGTAACTTGAATGATCTATGACTGTTAGTGACATCACTACAGTGCACAGTATGGTTCAATTAAACGTGTTTCGGAAATGGCGATTTCCTTCCTCAGAGGTTGTAGCTGTAGGTATTCACTGTCTCATTTACTACATTTTCCAGCAATCCTTCTTATGTTGAACAGGTGAGTTTATTATAAACGTCCGTTATTGATGTTTAGTTTGCCTGAAAGTACAATGGTGAGACTGTCCATAGGTTTCCACTAATTGCCATGCTACACAGTGCAGTGTTCTGTATTTAATACATCCGTTGGTATAGACGATAGAATGGGTGATTTATTCTTCACAGGCATTCAGTTACATCAGTAATCTATTGTATATGGGAATGCTAACAGGCATTTCATTTTTCTTTCATCTTTTCATTTTTTCATTCATTCAGTAGTCCGGCACACTACAGTTACGGGAATATGAAAAGTTACATTCTTTACCACTGAACTACTAAGTGGGAAAGTGTTATGTCTTGTTTGCTAGAATGCATCCATGCTTTTTACACTGTCCATTACTGACAGTGTGGCTTTATTTCAAGAATGCATATAATTCAAAATCCCCGTTGAGTCCCCCTGGAACCATCGTGTCAAATTCAAAGATCAATTTGCTTTCCTCCTGTGACGTTTGGGAAATATAATCTCCACCTCTCCAATGTTTTTTTACTTCCTCAATACCGAAGAATTTATATCCTTCGAACAGCACTTGATGGTGCTCAGTATAGTGTTTGGAGAGGGGGTGTCCCTGGAAATTCCTCTCTATATTGTATATATGTTCCCTTACTCCTTTAGCATTAGCCGTACAAAAAGAATTCTAAAGGAAGCTCTGCAAATGAAAAATAAAATTGGTATTTATTGTTTTGTGTTTATGTCAGAACCACTGTAAAATCAGCCACCCCTGTGCAAATCACCAATTTAGACATCAAATGTACATGGCACGCTCTCACTCTGAAGCCATGTTGTGTGCCCGCAGAGCACTTTACGACCACATATGGGGTAGTTCTGTACTCAGGAGAAATTGTGTTACAAATTTTGGTGTTTTTTTTTTTTACTTTTATCTCCTGTGAAAATTAAAAGAATGGGGCAACACCAGCATGTTAGTGTAAAAATTATACTTTTTTACACTAACATGCTAGTGTAGACCCCAACTTTACCCTTTTCATAAGGGGTAAAAGGAGAAAAAGCCCCCAAAATTTGTAATGCAATTTCTCCCGAGTACGGAGATACCTCATATGTGACCCTAAACTGTTTCCTTGAAATACGACAGGGCGAAGAAATGAGACAGAGCCATGTGCATTTGAGGCCTAGATTGGGGATTTGAATACCCACAAAAATACCCTATGGCAGTGTTTCCCAAATGGGGTGTCCCCAGCTGTTGCAAAACTCCCAGCATGCCTGGACAGTCAGTGGCTGTCCGGCTATACTGGGAGTTGTTGTTTTTCAACAGCTGGAGGCTCAGTTTTGGAAACAGTGCCGTACAAGACTTTATTTTTTATGGGGGGGATGGGACTGTGTAGGGGTATGTGCATATGTAGTGTTTTACTTTTTATTTTGTGTAGGTGTAGTGTAGTGTTTTTAGGGTACGTTCACATGGGCGGGTTTACGATGAGTTTCTTGCTGGGAATTTGAGCTGCGGCGGAAAATTTGCCACATCTCAAACTTGCAGCAGAAAACTAGCTGTAAACCCGCCTATGTGAATGTACCCTGTACATTTACATGGGGGGGACCTTCAGCTGTTGCAAAACTACAACTCCCAGCATGCACTGACAGATAATACATGCTGGGAGTTGTAGTTATGCAACAGCTGGAGGCACATTGGTTGCGAAACACTGAGAGTTTGTTACTTAACTCAGTGTTTCGCAACCAGTGTGCCTCCAGCTGTTCCAAAACTAGAATTCCCAGCATGTACAGTCTCTCAGTGCATGCTGGGAGTTGTATTTTTGCAACAGCTGGAGGCCCACTGGTTGCAAAACACTGAGTTAGGTAACAAACTCGGTTTCGCAACCAATGTGTCTCCAGCTGTTGCAAAACTGCGATAATCAGCATGCATTGACAGCCGAAGGGTATGCTGAGAGTTGTAGTTTTGCAACAGCTGGAGGCACACTGCTACAACTCCCAGTATGCTCTTTGGTAGTCTGTGCATGTTGGACGTTGTAGTTATGCAACAGCTGGATGTACACTTTTTCATAGAAAAAAATGTGCCTTCAGCTGTTGCATAACTATAACCCCCAGCATGCACAGACTACTAAAGGGCATGATGGGAGTTGGAACTCCAGCTGTTGCAAAACTACAACTCCCAGCATGCCCTTTGGCTTTGCATGCTGAGAGTTGTTGCTAAGCAACAGCAGGAGGTAAACAGGCCTCACCTCCTGCTGTATCCTGCCGCCGGGACCGCCGCCGCTGCTGCCAACGATCCTGCTGCTCCTGTCGCTGCCACTCCTTAGGGGACCCCCGCCGGACCAGGGCAAGGTAGGAGACCCCTGCCGGCCCCGATCATCGCCATGATCACTGTCCCGATCACCGCCCAGCAGGGCCATGATTGGTCAGTCGTTCCGAGTGCCACCTCACTCCTGCTGGGTAAAGGTGAATGGGGCTGTCTCGGACAGCCCCATTCCACCTTTTTTTCCGGGTCACCAGAAACCCGATTGACCCAAAATAACCGCACATGACCTCAGGACACCCCCCCCCACCCCCCCACCCCCACCCCCGGGCGATATGCCGGGATGACTGCTGAACGATATCAGCAGGCATCGTGGTCCGGTCCCTGTCCGGCGAGCGGCAGGGGCCAGAAGAACGCAGGGCGTACCCATGCGCCCTGAGTCTTTAAGGACTCGGAAACGGGGACATATGGATACGCCCTGTGTCCTTAAGGGGGTTAAGCAAAGTTGGAAGGTGGCAGCTGTCCATTCTTATAAAGCTATTGCTATCTGTAGGTTAAGAATAGGATTTTGTGTATAGCCGCTTCTCTTTGATATAAATAGTGATGTCTAAAAAATGTATTTCTGACTGACTGGTGTTCAGAGTAAAATTCAAATAAAATTCATTTTTATTAAGATTAATTAAAAATTCCCTTAGGCTCTCTTAAGATCCTTGCCAAATTAATAATATACGGTATTGTCAATAAAACATTTCCATAAATTGAGGCCACTAGCTAGGGATCCTCCTGGGAAAATGGTTATTTGTTCCCAGTACCCCATCAAAACACTCCAAAAGAACCACAATATAACCATAAGGCTAGGTTCAGACTACAGAATTTCCGACAGAAATTTAGTTTTAAAATTTCCGTCCGAAGTTCCGCTTGCTAAAAAGTACATGCGAGTCGATGGGATTACCGTGCACCTGTTCATACCTCGGATTTTTTCACTCGGAATTTGTATGTCTAATTTCCGCTAGAAAATTTTCGCATGAAGAAAGGAGGTGCTCTTTCTTCAGACGGATTTCCGCAGCAGAATCCCATTGACTTCAATGGGACTCTCATTTCCCGGCGGATTTTTGTTCAAACACGGAATGTAGGCAGATTGAAAGCGGATTACATGCGGAAAATCCGTACGGATTTGAGTCAGAAATTAAAATATGATCAGTCCACATTGAAAAAATTGACTGACCTGGTTTGGGTCATGTGATCACATGGTCCAAAAGGGGCTGAAATTGGTTTTATCTTTAAAAAAAAAACTCTAATTTGGGTAGTATGGTGGCACCCACAGTCAAACATTCTTCAAACAAAAAAGGACAGGTGTGTTTCCAAAAAAATAGTTTTTTACTGTGCCATTCATGCAAAGGCTGCACCATCACAAAAGAAAAATCACCAATTTTGGTATCAAAAAATAATGAACAGGAGAAGAAAATTCAGACACACATTACCTGCAAAACGAAAGGATTAATATATAGCATCATCTGCCAATGCAGAAAAATGTACATTGGCCGTACAAAAAGAATGCTAAAGGGACGAGTAAGGGAACATATATACAATATAGAGAAGAATTTCCAGGGACACCCCCTCTCCAAACACTATACTGAGCACCATCAAGCAGTGTTCATAGGATCTAATATCTTCGGTATTGAGGAAGTAAAAAAACATTGGAGAGGTGGAGATTATATCTCCCAAATGTCACAGGCGAAAAGCAAATTGATTTTTGGATTTGACACGATGGTCCTACGGGGACTCAACGTGGATTTTGAATTATTTGCATTTTTTAAATAAAGCCACACTGGCTAGCAAACAAAACATAATACTTTCACACTTAGTAGAACAGTGGTAAAGAATGTATCAGATCACACAAACTGTAACTTTTCATATTCCCGTAGCTGTAGTGTGCCAGACTACTGAATGAATGAAAAAATGAAAAAAAATGGAAAGATAAAAGAAAACTGAAATATCAAATAGGTGCAAATAAACCAGAATATAGCCTGTTAGCATTCCCATATACAATAGATTACTGATGTAACTGAATGCCTGTGAAGAATAAATCACCTATTCTATCGTCTATACCAACGGATGTATTAAATACAGAACGCTACACTGTGTAGCATGGGTACTGTGTACCATTGTACTTACGGACAAACTAAACACCAATAACGGACGTTTATAATAAACTCACCTGTTCAACATAAGAAGGATTGCTGGAACCTGTAGTATAAAAGACAGAGAATACCTATGGCTACCACCTCTGAGGAAGGAAATCACCATTTACGAAACGCGTTAGATTGACCCATACTGGGCACTGTAGTGATGTCCCTAACAGTCTTAGGTCATTCAGGTTACCCCATCGAAGCATGAGCAGCCGGTTGCAGACACCGCCGGCCGGGGCTGTCTCTCGGCGCACACCAACTGAGATATTACAACAGGAACGCCAACAGCGATCTTACTGAAAGAACATACCGAATTGAAAGCATCAGCACTGCCACCGCTACAACAACATTGTAAGTGGAAAACGATATAATACAATAAGTAACATCTCATTCTATCATTTTTATGCCCAGCATACCACTCTGCATAAAATATGAAATAAGTAATAACCACCAGGTTAATCAAACCACACGATTATTTGCAGCATTTTTTATGAACCGGAGCACAGCAGGATATCTATGATCAAATCAATACTATCATAGCAATAGCGCTGACACCACAAACATATTCTGTCCCACTAGTGGGTGTCGTAGCAGCTGTTATTTATCCATAAGCACCAGTATTCAATATCCATTTGTAGTTCATCCAGATTCTGAAATATAACTTCTAATAACTGACATATAAAAAGAAGTCCCAAACTCCATTTCAACAAAATAATTACCTATTAGGTCAAAACAGTCTTAGACATAGTTTTGATGATCAAAAAAAAAATCTTTCAAATATACAGCATTTTTCAACATTACAACTGTAATATCCGTTTATCTGTATTTTGTATTTTCTGCTTTGGGTCCTGTCCAGACATTGTTTATGTCTGAACAGTTTCTGTGTTACAGGACAACTAAAGTGAAAAATGTAGCCCTGTCCTTAAGCCCTGTGCCGGGTTGCAAAAACGAAAAAAACAAACTTTAACTCACCTTCCTACGTTCCCCCAATGCGCTAATATCGGCGTGCCGGTCCTCTGGTGCTGGTCTTCTTCCTGCTTCCTGGGGACGGTGAGTAGTACTGTGCTCAGCGTCTTGCCGGCCGCAGCAATGTCCCGCTTTCACCAGTGATAGGCTGAGCATAATGTCATGTAAGGAGCCCGTGCAGCAGGGTGAAGGCAGGGCCCAGGCTCCTTACATGACAGGGTGGGACATCGCTGCAGCCAGCGATACGCTGAGCACAGTATGACTCACCATCCCCAGGAAGCAGGAAAAAGACCATCACCGAAGCACTGGCACAAGGAACATTTTTCACTGCAGTTTTCCTTTACTTCTCCCTGGGATGGTAAGAGTTGACCTTCCTGACTTCAGCACTTGGAGGATATATATATATATATATATATATATATATATATATATATATATATATAAGGCCTCTTTGGGTGCTGTTCTGGGCTGGTTATTAAACCTGTACTCTGACTATGTCTTGTTAATGATGCACCTTAGCTTTTGTTCTGTCTGAGAACATGTCCTGAGTTTTAACCATGGCTATCTGTCCTGTCTGATATATAGATTTTAGACTGCTTTGTTTGTGTACTTTGTCAGGTTTTAGTATTCTTGTATTTGTTCTGCTTTGTGTTTCTTTAGTCTGTATTAACACTGTGCATTTTGTCAGTCCTGTTTTGACCTTATTTGATCATGGATCTCCTAAGATAGAATCCTGTTCTGAACCTTATGCTAATCAGTCTATCTAAGAGTGAGTTTGTCTTGTGTCTGCACCGTGTTTGCTTGTAGGCTAGTATCCTCTTGATACAGTGTAGTGTGCCCACTAGCTAGGAGCAAATTTGGCTTTGGCATTGATGTCCCTCTATGATTGGAATGGGGTGTCCTGTGTGTTACTTGTTCTGAGTCCAGTGTGAACTGTGCTCTTGATTTCCTGACCCATTTAGTGTTCTGACATTCAGTTAACCTGTCCATCCCCTTCATCTCCTGGTTTTGTCAGCTGTAAACGTATCCTTATATCTAGTCTTGTTTATATTATCATATCTGCTGTTAATCTTGATTCTGGTTTCTGAACTGTATGTTAGTATGTTATATCCTGCCTTGTTTGTATTTATATATCTGTTTGTTGGTTATTGTATTCCTGTTATGTTCCAGACTTGTTCCCGACTTTGTACAGTTCTGTTTGTTTAGTTGACTTAGACACCCATGCACTTTAACGCAAGGAAGGGACCGGCTCCAAGTTGTTGATCTGTCATATAGGGCGGATGGACAAGTAGGCAGGGAAAGTGGTTTTTAGGGACAGCTTTAGGGCTCCCTTCTCCCTACTCCCTTTCATGACAAGAGCATTACAATGTATAATACTCTCTCACCAAATTTGCCAAATAATGAACTATTGGTTGCTCAGATTGCCATGTCTTCTGGATCCTAGATGCACACATGTAGCCACAATACCTAACATAATAATCTCTCTATGGGTATATTCCCTACATTCAGTGATCCCTCAACTTACAATGGCCTCAACCTACAATATTTTCAACATACAATGGTCTTTTCTGGACCATTGTAACTTGAAACCAAACTCCTCAAACAATGCTATGGACAGTCCAGATTTGCGAAACATGTCACTGGCTAGAACAGCTGACTAATCAGAATGGGTATTCACTGGTAAAACACCTGTATTCCTTAAGTGTTTGCACTGACTGGCTGTCTGGTAGCACCCCCTACAGTAGGATAGCTGCTCCAGGTGAGGGTTGCTCCATTACTTTTTAGGACATTGTGTGTATTGTACAGGACCCTGAAGAAGATTTTTGGATGACATTTTGGGGGCTTCAGAACTAATTGCCAGGTTCCCATAGAGATATGGTCTCAACATACAATGGTTTCAACATACAATGGTCGTCCTGGAACCAATTAATATTTTAACTTGAGGGACCACTGTATATCCTATATGATATATTTATGCAGTGACTAAACAAAAAAAAAGAGATACACTCCAAGATACGACTATCCATCTCTATAAAGATATTAGAAGGACCAGCTTGGTCTCCATAAAGCACACAGATTTCAGCAAAGCGCAACCTAACCAATGCTTTTGCTGCAAATTAGCAAAAACAATACAAATGCATGGTAGACTGCTATGCCAACACCCAGTGACACACAATGATAAAGTGTAAGAAAATCAAAACATCTTAAAAAAAACCTGAAGCACCCCCCCCCCCCCACCCCCACCTCCTCACCCCCCGACGCCTCTCACCCCCTCCATTAATCTAAGGGGTTCTCATGGGACATAAATACAAAGCCAAACAGTATGGACTCAATACATGACAATTCTTAGGTGGAAGAGGAAAAAAAAGCTGAACACACATCTTATTTAGCTTTCCTCCCTTCACTGGTCATAGAGATACATGCAGAGCAGTGAGAAAGAACATTGTTGATCTGTGATTGAGCAGTCATACAGTTCCCTCTATAATTAAGCAAAGTGCTTTATAAGAGTCTGTAAAAGAGCAGTCTTTTACCTGGGAGTTTATTAGCTACATGGGTGTCCCAAAGAGACTACATCTTTTTTTTTTTTCATTCTAGCAGCTATTCAGTATTATTGTTTCCAATCCTTCTAAGGTTAACACAGAACCATAATTAAAACATAAAAGTAAAAATTACTTTAACACCATGCCTATACACTGTTAACCTATTATAATCCAAAAGCCGTCAAGTCCCAAATACTAAGCTCTTGTAAAACAGTTATTTTTAGTTCATTATATATACAGACTGTGTCTTTCAATGTTTTTAACAAGTTTTGTATTAGGAAGCCAGGTCTACATTTTATAAGCTATTTATTGTAGCTTATCAAAATAACTATCGATAGAACTTTAGCCAGACACTAGACAGAACATATGTCACATAAAACCGAACACAGAAGAAAAATAAACCGTTAGCTACAAACATTAAATTCTAGCTATTTTTAAAGAAACATTACATTTTATTGAACTTCCTTATCTTCTTTCCGCATGAAAAGTAAATTTTTTATTAAACGCTCTGATAACAGTAATTTCCAGGATAGTCAAAGGTCCAAGGGGAAAAAAACTATGTTAAAATAAATAAGGCACAAAATAGCAATTCCTTTCTCTATCACCTACTGACTAATTTGTTCTGCTAGTGCTAAATGCATCACTAAGCCAGTTTAAATGAACAAATGTAACAATAGACGTCCTGGCAAAAACAATTAGAAGCCAGTTAAGGTTCATTTTCTGGCAGTTATTTGTTAACTCACCTTTTTACAGAAGTGACTGCTGGTAATTAAAAGTGTGAACAGAAGCGCCTGCTGTTATTTCATTTTACCATGTTGCACTTTTCAGGTCACTTTGTTCTTTGTTTAGCTGTCAACATCGCAGAGCTTTACAAGATGCCACAATAGCTGAATTATACATAGATTGTTTATCGGTAGAAATGTTACTTTAGTTCTCACACTTTTAAAGTGTAAATAAATAAATAAGATACAGAACTGTCATTAGCACTTTCCATTCTGTTCTAGTTCAGAAATACAAGCGCAAGAAAGCAGAGGGGAAAAAAATAGGCAATTGGTGTCTTTTCGAAACCACTAGGATTTTTGCCAAAACTATTTATGCCACATGTAATGGAACACAAAGGCTTCTAATTGAGGGCATTACTTTACAGATGAAGGGTTAATTATACTGTTATAAAGACCTCCCTGCCATTCAACTGGGAAAGTAAGCAATGAAAATGAGTATATATTCTGTAATCTACCATAATGTGCCTTGCCAAAATAGAGACCAAAAATGCTAAATGTTCTCTTGAGTAGAATAAAAGAACTAAACAAAATAGATGCAGCACAGTTACCCAGCATGATCGAGAAAGGGGTAGGGGTCTGATGATTTGCGGGTTAAATATCTAAACTGTTTTCTCAGCAGTAAACAGTCATACGTCTTTAGTCAACAAATATGCTAAATAAGCCACTGCCGGAAAATACTAGAAGCAGTTTATCTCCTACAGAAAGAAATGGGAAATTATTAAATATAATATGCCTCATCCTTCTTTTTCCTCTGACATCTGCCATCAGAAGAGAGTTAGGACCCAACTAAAGGGCTCTTCGTTTCAAACTACCCAAATCCTTCAGTTTCACTTATCCCCCAACATGCTGTGAATTCAAATGGGTGAAAAATTTGGGGGACGTTCTTACTAAAAGTTAATTCTCTTCTAGTAAACATAACCCGAATTGGTTAAAATCAAGAAGCCCGAAGGGTAATTATAACTGTGGAGCGTGCAAATGGTGTCCCTCTTTGATTTGTAATAAAGTTATAACAATTGGAGGTGTGGAGATTGAATGCAGGGATGTTTTCTGTTGCAAGACGAAATTTGTGGTGTATGGCCTGGTGTGCGATTGTGGCCGATTTTACGTCGGTAGCACTACCAGACCAATGCACCACAGATTTCGGGAACATTTGTATTCCATCAAGTCAAGAAAGGGATCACCAAGAGTGATCGATCATGTAATTAATATGCATGCAGGGGACCCAAAATCACTAAAATTCTTTGGGATTGAGAGAATTGACAGCATAGACGGTTCTGACAGACACAAGTTGCTGGTTCAAGCTGAGGCCCAGTGGAAAATGCGCATGAACGCACAAGGGGACCTCGGCTTGAACGAGAAACTTGATTTAAGTATATTCCTTTAACCCTGTTTTTGCCACAGTATTGTGAATCCTGGCTAGTTTCTGTTTTTAAATGTTTTTTTATACATTTTGTATTTTTGCACTTGCACTTACACGTATCACAGAAATGACGGCCCACGGGTGGAGCCTAACAGGTATTTACCTGGTGAGCTCTAAGTGGACGAGATGGTCTGACGAAGTGCGGAAGCACGATACGGCTGTGACCAGTCTGCCGGATTCTCCGGTGTTCCTGTCTCCCTGCACCTGTATGTTTTATTCCACGTTAAATAAAGAAGTTGTCCCTAGCTTGGACTTGGCGAGTGCCGCTTATTTTCTAACGCTCTCCTGCACGTTTGATGCTGTAAATTTTAGTTGTAGGCAAACCCCCTATAAAATAATCAGTTTTATACTTTACGAAGATACATATCATGTCAGGTCAATTTAATTTAATACAACATCAGAAAGGTTTTGGACAAAAGTTGGCTTTGTATAATTTATGTTTTGCAGATGTAAAAGTTGTACTGCGCTTACCATTTATTAAGTCATTGCCAAGCCTAATGCTGTATTCTCAGGATTTTATGCTGCAGATTTTAATGTAAACTAAATGATGGAAAACAGCTTCAAATCCTGTGCATCAAATCCGCGCAGAATACTGTATGTGTGAATAGAGGCCATAAGGGGATTTTAGTACATACCTGGCAGACAGTAATGGAAATGCTTGGGAAGGATCTGAGCTTGTATTGGAGCTAAATGGCTATTTTGTGACATTACCATAACACTGTGGCTATTTTTTGTTGGAGTTCATTCCCTCAAACTACAAGTACCACGATTCCTTGTTTGTAAGTGTGAGGTCACTTTTCTCCCTTCTATACATCAGCCACCCAAACCATTGAAACACACCTGTGATCCTTTCCGTGCAATAGACCAGTGTTTTATGACTAGGGTGCCTCCAGCTATTGCAAAACTACAATTCTTGCAGAATGATCTCCCTCGCAACCCAGTGGTCACTCCACCCATAGAAGCAAAGACAGGCTCCCTCTGAACACTTGACTAGGGATGCCTCGGGCTGCACTGCAACCTTGGAAAACTGGAGACAACAGTCATTTTGTATGCTGTTAAAAATAAACATTGGGGCAAAAATCACAAAAGAATTGTGAGACCACCATGAAACACAGATACAGACACTATATTATGAACTACAATAAATTTACAGCCCATGTAGCAAAGTCAAATAAAAAAAAATCCCAGAATACTCCTTTAACTGGATTTTCCCACAATAGCATGTGATTGCATATAGCTATCATAGGTGGTCTCCTTGTTGCTTAAAGGGGTACTCCGCCCCTGGCATCTTATCCCCTATCCAAAGGATAGGGGATAAGATGTTAGATCGCCGCGGTCCCGCTGCTGGGGACCCGGAGATCGCCGCTGCGGCACCCCTCCATCATTACTGCACAGAGCGAGTTCGCTCAGTGCGTAATGACGGGCGATACAGGGGCCAGAGCAGCGTCACGTCATGGCTCCGCCCCTCATGACATCACGGCCCGTCCCCTTAATGCAAGTCTATGGCAGGGGGCATGACTACCTACCGCCACGCCCCCTTCCCATAGACGTGTATTAATGGGGCGGACTGTGACGTCACGAGGGGCGGAGCCATGATGTAACGATGCTCCGGCCTCTGTATTGCCCGTCATTACGTGCAGAGCGATCTCGCTCTGCGCAGTAATGATGGCAGGGTGCCGCAGCGGCGATCCCGGGGGTCCCCAGCAGCGGGACCCCAGTGATCTGACATCTTATCCCCTATCCTTTGTATAGGGGATAAGAGGTCTAGGGGCGGAGTACCCCTTTAAGAACAAAATCAGTCAATCACTGGGCAGGTAACTATAACACAAGTTCCCATATTGTTATTATCCGCACACTGGCAGTCCTGACCTGAGTGACTTCAATTCCTTGTTCTTTGGATCGGCGAGCATCCCAGAGGTGGCATCCCCACCAATTAGAATGTTATGGCATTTCCAAGCAGAACACCAAAACACTCTATAAAGGTAATATCACTTTAGTATTTCTATAATAGTCAGCTTACAATAGCCTTGCCTTGGGCAGATAATGCTGCATGAGCATCCTGTAGTTTGTACCAGAATCCCCTATCACAGTCCATAGGACTAGGGGAGTAAAGTACCTCCTAGAGGAGACTGCCAAGCTAGTGTCATTCTCCTTGGGAACAAAGTATGCAAAGTAGCTCTCCTCCAGAGCAAAAGGAGCTTGCTCAAGAATTGATTTACAGGGTTACTACCTCTAATTGCCAACTATTAGAGGTAGTATCCCTGTAAGTCAATGTTTGACCTCTTAACCCCTTAAGGGCCAAGCGTTCTTCTGTTTTTGCACTTTAGTTTTTTCCTCCTTACAATTAAAAAATCATAACTCTTTAAATTTTGCACCTACAAATCCATATGATGGCTTATTTTTTGCACCACCAATTCTACTTTGTAATGACATCAGTCATTTTACCCAAAAATCTACGGCAAAATGGGAAAAAAAGTCATTGTGCGACAAAATTGAAGAAAAAGCACAATTTTGTAAACTTTGGGGGCTTCCGTTTCTAAGCAGTACATTTTTCGGTAAAAATGACACTTTATCTTTATTCTGTAGGTCCATACCATTCAAATGATACCCTACTTATATAGGTTTGATTTTGTGGTACTTTTGGAAAAAATCATAACTACATGCACAAAAATGTATACATTTAAAATTGTCCTTTTCTGAACCCTATAACTTTTTTATCTTTCTGCATATGGGGCTATATGAGGGCTCATATTTTGCACCGTGATCTAAAGCTTTAATGAGTACAATTTTTGTTTTGATCTGACTTTTTGATCGCTTTTTATTCATTTTTTATGGTATAAAAAGTGACCCAAAATATCCTATTTTGGACTTTGGAATTTTTTTGCCTGTAAGTTATTGAACTTGCGGTTTAATGAACAATATATTTTTATAGTTCGGATATTTACGCACGCAGCGATACTATATATATATATGTTTATTTTTATTATGTTTTTATATTTTTTATATGGAATTTGGGGAAAGGGAGGTGTTTTTAACTTTTAATAAGGAAGGGGTTAATGTGTGTGCTTTTTTTTTTTACTTTTATTAAACTTTTTTTTTACAATTTATTAGTCCCCTTAGGGGACTTATAGGAGGAATCATTAGATTTCTCATACAGATCAATATGGTTCCATAGAACCACATTGATCTGTGTGATCTGCACGCGATTGATGAAGCCTGGTCCTGCCAAGGTTTATCAATGCGAGAGTCGGGACCTGCACGGAAGGAGAGGTAAGCCCTTCGTGTACCTCCATAGTGTATCGACCCCCCGCGATCGTGCTGCTGGGGGGGCAATCCACCCCACTGGACCACCAAGGAGCGTTTACAGGGTTCTTTAGACGCCGCTGTCAACTTTGACAGCGGCGATCTAAAGGGTTAATAGCCGGGTGCGGCAATCGCCGCATGTCAACTATTAATGCCAGCCCTCAGCTACAAGAATCAGAATCAAGAGGGCCAGCCGGTATGATGCGGGCTCGAGTCGGGAGCCCGCGTCATACCCGGTAAATGGCACATGGACGAGTATATACATCCATGGTCGTTAACCAGTTAAAGGGGTACACCAGTGGAAAACTATTTTTTTTAATAAATCAACTGGTGCCAAAAAGTTAAACAGATTTGTAAATTAATTCTACTTAAAAATCTTAATCCTTCCAGTACTTTTCAGCTGCTGTATACTACAGAGGAAGTTGTATTTATATCTGGAATGCTTTTCATATGACCACAGTGCTCTCTGCTGACATCTCTGTCCATATGAGGAACTGTCCAGAGCAAGAGAGGTTTGCTATGGGGATTTGCTTGTACTCTGGACAGTTCCTGACATGGACAGAGGTTTCACCAGAGAGCACTGTGGTCAGACTGAAAAGAATTCCACAAAGAAATACAACTTCATGTGGAGCATACAGCAGCTGATAAGTACTGGACGGACTAAGATTTTTAAATAGAAGTAATTTAGAAATCTAGAAAGTAGATACAGACAGCTCCAAACCTCCCACTGCTGCACGTGTGCACGGAATGGCGTATTGGCATATCCCGCCATACTCGGCATACAGAAAAGGAATATCCAGCACACAGTGTACGATGCTTCTTGGGTTTATACGGCATAAAATCAAATACAGAGCGAATAGCCTACGCGTTTTGGGTATTGCTACCCTTAATCATGGCATAAGACACATTAAAAGAATGAAAGATTTTATAACACACACATTGGTCATGTGATTCTTTCATTGATGTCAAACACAAAAGGTTAGGAATAGGAGACATGTTTCAGATTGTAAAATAGTCAGTTTAATATTTTGGCTCTGTCCAGACATTTTAGAGATCAACATCAGGGGAACGCTGATTCCCTAAGAGTAATAGGGATAGAGAGAGTTAGAAGACCAATTTGTGGGGGGGATCAGAGACGACCCCTTCTAAATAAGGAGTCATTTTGGATTTTCCTTTTGGGAACGAGACAGCCGAAGGGTTTAAATTCACGTCAGGATCTTATGATCTTATACTGACTTATTGAAGAATGTGATATAAGGATACAAATTGATGATATAGTTTAGCTGATTTACATATATGGATATTGATGAATACTATAAGTTTTGTATATATATATGTACGTCCATGTTTTGTTGTTGGGTTCTCTCTTTTTCTTTTCACCCCCCCCCCCCCACCCCTTTGTATTACCAACCTGCATCCCAGTCTGTGGGATTATGAAAATAATGTTACTTATACTTGATCCGGTTTACGCATTCTGTGTTTGACTTCCGCATTTTGTGTTTGACTTCAATGAATGAATCACATGACCAATGTGTGTGTTATAGAATGTTTCATTCTTTTAATGTGTCTTATGCCATAATTAAAGGTAGCAATACCCGAAACGCGTATTCGCTCTGTATTTGATTTCATGCCGAATAAACCAAAGAAGCATCGTACACTGTGTGCTGGATATTCCTTTTCTAATTTACAAATCTGTTTATCTTTATGGCACCAGTTTATTTACTTAAGGATGGAGGGTTTTTCAGTTTTTTAATTTTCGTTTTTTCCTCATCACCTAAAAATAATAACCTAAAAATAATAACACTTTTAATGTTGCACCTAAAAATCCATATGATGGCCTAGTTTTTGCCCCAACAATTCTACTTTGTAATGACATCAGTCAATTTACCCCAAAATCTACAGCGAAACGGAAAAAAAATCATTGTGCGACAAAATGACAAAATTTGGGGGCTTCCGTTTCTACACAGTACATTTTTTGGTAAAAATGACACATTATCTTTATTCTGTAGGTCCATACAGTTAAAATGATACCCTACTTATATAGGTTTTATTTTGTATTACTTCTGAAAAAAATAATAACTACATGCAGGAAAATGTATATGTTTAATTAAAATTGTCCTATTCTGACCCCTATTACTTTTTTATTTTTCGGGGTTGTATGAGGGCTCATTTTTTGCGCCGTGATCTGAATTTTTTATCAGTACCATTTTTGTTTCGATCGGAATTTTTGATCGCTTTTTATTAATTTTTGTATAGTATAAAAAGTGACCAATAATACGCTATTTTGGAATGTTTTTTTTTTTTTTGCACGTACGCCATTGACCTTTCGGTTTAATTAACAATATATATCTTTTTTTTTTATTGAGAAAAGGGGGTGATTCAAACTTTTATTAGGGAAGGGGTTAAATGATCTTTATTAACTTTTTTTTTTTTTCACTTTTTTTTTGCAATGTTATAGCTCCCATAGGGGACTATAACAAGCAGTACATTGATTCAAAACACTGCCATCGCATTGCAATGGCAGGGATCAGTGTTATCGGCGGTTGATTGCTCAAGCCTGGATTTCAGGCTTGGAGCAATTAATCGCTGATCGGACGCAGGAGGCAGGTAAGGCACCCTCCTGTTGCGTTCTAGCTGATCGGGACATCGCGATTTTACTGCGATGGTCCCGATCAGCCCGACTGAGCTGCCGTGAAGCTTTTACTTTCACTTTAGATGCGGCAATCAACTTTGATCGCTGCGTCTAAAGAGTTAATGCCGGACATCAGCACGATCGGCTTATAGCAACCGTGACCCACCGGGTATGATGCGTGCTCACCTGCTGAACGTGCATCATACCTCAGGAGACGCTTATGGACATTTATAAACGTCCAAATGCGGCAAGGGGTTAAGGAGCCTTGAAACATGACTAGCCAGAATCTCCTTTCTTAATATATTTTATATAGTACCCTCAGAGATGTGACGCCCTCTTGGTGCTGATTTATGTACAATCTGCAATAGAAACCGCACCTGTGCTGAACTTTAAGTTCAAGTGGAAAGAAAACAATAAAGGTTTTATGGTATTTAGAGTTCATTTAATGTACTGTACTATGTAAGATCCTGTATTAAATATTATCAGAAAGAATGCTTTTAATATACATTTTACATTAACTACCTCTTGAGATGGTGTCTTAGCCATGGCATTAGCATGTTAATGAATTTAACCCCTTAAGGACTGACCCATTTTTTACCTCTATGACCAGGCTCTTTTTTTTTTTATTTGACTTGTATCTCTTTAAATGGTAATAACTTTAGAACACTATTTCTGAGCAGAGCAATTTTGAGATTGATTTTTCGTGACATATTGTACTTTATATAACTGGTGCATTTTTGTTGAGACATGAAGCATTTTTTAGTGAAAAACTTGAAAATATTGTTAAAAACTGGAAAATGTCTGGCTTTTTTTTATTTAGATTTTTTATGGTGTACACTGTGCGGTAAAAGTGATGTTATATTTATTCTGTGGGTCAGTACGATTATGGCGATACCCATCTTATATAGCTTTCTATGTTCTTTTCCTTTTCTGAGCAAAATTCTTTTTCTGCCATTCATTTTCCAACAGCCGTAACTTTTTTATTTTTCGTCCAAAGCCATTGAGCAAGGGCATATTTTTTGTGGGATGAGCTGTACTTTTTATTGGTATCATTTTTGTGCTACATGCTACCTTTTGATCTTATTTATTCTGCTATTTGTACCAACATTGGCGAATTTTGCGCTTTTTTTTCCGTGCGGGAAAATTTACATTATAGTTTTACAGTACACATCATTATGGAAGTGGCAATACCTATTATGTATATGATTTGTGTTTTTGATCTTTTTTGTGATAATACAGGGCTTTAATTGGGAAAGGGGCATTTTTTTTTCTTTACACTTCATACTATTATTGAAGAACTTTTTATTAAATTTTTTACACTTTTTACAGTTGTAGTGCAGCACAGTTTTTTTGTAGTGCAGCACAGTATAACCTGATGAGGTGCAGACACTACAGCCTGTGCGATCCTCTGGCTGGATCTCACAGGCTTCTGTAGCAGACATACAGGAGGTCATGATCTGACCTCCTGCTACCATAGCAACCAACAGCGACCCGCGATTGTATCGCGGCACCGCCATTGGAGAACAGGGGGAGAGCGCTCCCCTTGTCAACACCATAGATGCCGTGATCAGGATTGATCACGGCATCTATGGGGTTAATGCTACCAGGACCGGCGCAATCGCGGCTCCGGCAGCTGCGGCGGGACTCCGGCTGTTATTGAAAGCCAGGTCCTGTCGCCAATGTCCTGCGCTGCCCGCGGCAGTGCCGGAGATCGCTATGAGGTATGCATACGTCCAATTGCGCGAACGTGTCGGATGATTGGACGTATGCATACGCATAGAAAAAGTAAATATTAGAACATAAGTAGAAATGAGAACATGACGAAACAAAATATTTAATTAAAGGAACATAATATTGTTTTGAAAATTGTAGGTAACAAGAAGAGTTTTTGTGGGAAGGACGACTGGATAACTGAAAGCCGCCTGCTCCGTGATAGTGAAACATATGTTCTTTTAAGTGGCAATCCGACTAGATCATTTAGCTTGAAATTGAAAGAGCTCGGTGATGATGGAAAGGTGAATACTGTAATTAATCAAACGGAAGGTGGCTCCATGAATCATTTTCAACCAAGAATATCAGCTCTCTTTTCATATAACAATATTATATAACACACCGAGTTTTTCCCCATCATTCACTACATAATAAGGCTGCTTTTTCAAGTTAAAAAAATGCACTTTATCCAATAAGATACCTAACAATAGATCACCATACTCCGGCAAAGAATGAGGAGCAGGGATTATAATAAACCTGAATACAGTAGATTTTAGCAATATACAAAGCAATAAATTTACAATGGGTCCACTAAGTAACATAGAACAATACTCTGCAGTTTTTAATTACTGTATTATAAATTACATCAAACAAATGGGAAAATCTAAGCTAGCAAGGGTGGCTTTTGTCAAATGGAGAAAAAGAATGTATATTTTCTCCAAGGCCATTTACTCAGTTCATGATTTTGGGCTTCCCCTTTCTGTGTTAAAAAGTACCGTATTTTTCGCCCTATAGGACTCACCGGCATATAAGACGCACCCAATTTTAAAGGTGCAAAATCTAGAAAAAAAAGATTCTGCACCAAACAGTGATTTTCAACCTGCGGCCCTCCAGATGTTGCAAAACTACAACTCCCAGCATGCCCGGACAGCCAACAGCTGTCCGGGCATGCTGGGAGTTGTAGTTTTGCAACATCGGGAGGGCCGCAGGTTCAAGACCAATGGATAGGAGGTAATACTCACGTGTCCCCACTGCTCCGGACCCGTCACCGCCACCCTGGATGTCGCTCCATCGCTGTCGCCGCGTCCCCGGGGTGTCCCCGACGCTCCGGTCATGTTCTTCCCCGGGATCCACGTTCTCCGTCGCCATCATCACGTCGCTACGCACGCCGCTCCTATTGGATGATGGGACGGCTTGCGCGATGACATGATGACGTCGAAGGAGAGCGCCGCCATGAAGGAAATCCTGGCATGGAGCAGACACCGAGGAGGCAGGTAAGTTCCCTCCCGGTGTCCTGTAAGCTGAGCAGCCGGGTTACTGTCACTTTCGCCTCAGACACGGCGGTCAGCTTTGATCACCATGTCTGAAGGGTTAATACTGGGCATCACCGCGATGGGTAATCTCCTGTATTAGCCGCGGATCCCGGCCGTTGATGGCCGCAGAGACCGGCCCGATAGGTGTGTATTCGCCGTATAAGACGCACCAACTTCCCCCCCCCCCCCCCCCCCCCCCAGTTTTGGGGAAGAAAAAGTGTGTCTTATACGGTGAAAAATACGGTACCTATCATCAAAAAAAAATTTATATTTTGTTAATCAATGTATTAGAAACAACTTTCTAATACCATGCGATTAATAAAAATTTATATTTACATATATATTTTTTTCACTTTTAAAAACTGACTACTAGGGGTCTCCCTAAATGTCCTGGCTCATTGATTTCGGACTCATGCCGGACTGGCAGCATGAGTCCAAACTCTCAGTCCAGCCTGGACACAGAAAAGCACAGCGCAGCTCCCTGCCTGTCAATCAGACAGGCGGGAGCAGCGCTGTGCACGGACGGTAGGCAGGCAGGACGGCTGCTGTGCCTGCCAGTTATAACAATAACTGCCCTGCAGCGCCGCAGGAATACAGTGCCCGATACAGGATCACAGCTCACCCCCCCCCCCCCTGCCGCTGCCGATTACAAGTAGGGTCACAGCACCGGGTCACAGCGCTTAGGACAGGTAGGCCGGTCCAAAGCAGAGGGTGAGGCCGGGTTTACCTGGGAAGGGGGTTGTATAGGCAATGATACAGTGATATTCTACCCCCCCCCCCATTACCTGATCGCAGTGCCCACAGAGGAAGGGCGGAAGTGAGCCCAGCCAGGCTTAGGCTGATGTCACGCCTGCTGGGCCCCTCCCCCCTTCCTCTCTCACAGAGGCAGCAAAACTGAGTAACCAGCAAGGAATTTATAGAGGTAGGAAAAAGGTAGGATTTGAGTCAGGAAGAGTCAGGGACAGATGAGGGGGATTAGGGACAGATGAGTTCATAATAGGTACTCTTTAATGAAATTATGACTATTCTTTGTGCAAGATGATGGGGGATCATAGAAAGGCTACGTTAATAAAGTATGGTCTACACATCTTCAATGATACAAAGAAATTAGGCAGAATTAGTATACAAACATTACAGCTCTATTGGAAGATCTCAATATCACTTGTGATGGTGCATGAGGCTAGCCATATTAGCGAATATTTTTTCTTTACTTTAGTCATTTATATAGCGCTGACATATTTCACAGAGCTATACAGAGATTGTCATTATTCCTATCATTTCCTGTAGCCCTAACAATTTAAATTCCTGAACATAATGTTTCTTTAATGTAGTAGGAAACTAGAGTATGTGGACAAAAGTCACACAAAAAAGAGAGCATAAAAAATTTAGGCCAAATGTGGGATGTACCAATAGCAGCCATGTTCAGTTAAAGGGGTACTCAGCTGGAAAACATTTTTTTTTTTTTAGTCAACTGGTGCAAGAAAGTTTAACAGATTTGTAAATTACTTCTATTTGAAAATCTTAATCCTTCCAGTACTTATCAGTAGCTGTATGCTCCACAGGAAGTTCTTTTCATTTAGAATTTCCTTTCTGCCTAACCACAGTGCTCTCTGCTAACACCGCTGTCCATGTCAGTTCCTGACATGGACAGAGGTGTCAGCAGAGAGCACTGTGGTTAGACACAAAAGAAATTCATAAAGTAAAGAACTTCCTGTTGAGCATACAACAGTTGATAAGTACTCGAAGAATTAAGATTTTTAAAGTTATTAACAAATCTGTTTAACTTTCTGGCACCAGTTGATTAAAAAAAAATGTTTTCCATCCGAGTACCCCTTTAAGATGAAAAGCAGACAACTATGTTGGAATCACTCTTCTAACATTATGGTAGTGGTACTGCTTGTAAATAAACTGAAGCTGAATTTTATTTTAATTAAAAATATTTAAAATTTATAACACTGACATGTTATAGTAGAGGGAAATTATTATTATAATCTGCCCTACCACTAAATTTACAGTACATGAGAAAAGGAACAGAAAGTTAGGAGAGAGAATTTGCAAACAAGAATAGAAAGAGAACAATGAAGCATCCTCTAACTCAATATATCAATTAGAAGCATCATGAATGTAGTTACAAGTATGTCTAGAGCAGTGTTTCCCAATTAATGTGCCTCCATCTGTTGCAAAAGTACAACTTCCAGTATGCTGAAGGCACTCTGGTTGGAAACACTGTCCAAGAGCATTGAAGGAAATCTGTCACCGGTGTCACCTGCACTAACCTGTCGGTACCACTTATGACAACTGATCCCGTTCCGTGCAGAGGATCTACTGTAATCTTCTCTGTTAGCTTCAGCTCCGGGCACGGCTTGGGGCATGGGCTGAGCTGAGTGACTTCCCCGATGCTGTTCTCTAGCAGGGGGACCCAGCAGAGGTGACATCACTAAGCTCCGCCCATGCCCCAAATCGGGCCTGAAGCTTAAGCTAACGGAGAAGATTACCGTAGATACGCTGCACGCAACAGGACAAAGTAAGTACCATTGACATCAGTGTCACCTGCACTACCTATCGGTATCGACAGGTTAGTGCAAGTGACACTGGTGACAGATTTCCTTTAAATAAAGAGGTTGAGGTGCTTGCTTCTTCAAATGGGTATTCTGGCCATAGACATCTTTTCCCTTATCCAAAGGATAGGGGATACGATTTCTGATCGCGGGAGGCCCGCCGCTGAGACCCCCCGCGATCTCCGTGCAGCACGGAGATTGCAGGGGGGTTCCCCCTTTAATTCCACTTTAATTACCCATAATAGAATGTTACATAAAAATATGTATACAAGAAACATGTAACAAGAAAGGAGTTTTTCTTGTTTGTTTAGTTATCAATAGTGTTGAGCGGCATAGGCCATATTCGAATTTGCGAATATTCGCGAATATATGGACGAATATTCGTCATATATTTGCGAATATTCGCATATTCGTTATTCGCGTATGCGAAAATTAACACGGGAAAATAGCATATACAAAACTAACATACGCGAAAATTCGCATATACGAAAATTAGCATATGCGAAAATTAGTATATGCGAATTTTCGCATATGCGAATTTTCGCACGCCAGTCTCACACAGTAGTATTACAGCCTTCTTTACACCACACAAGCTGGAAGCAGAGAGGGATGATCACTGTGATGTGTACTGTAAGAAAAAAAAACGAATATTCGTAATTACGAATATATAGCGCTATATTCGCGAAATTCGCGAATTCGCGAATATGCGATATTCGCGAATAATATTCGAATTGCGAATATTCGCGAGCAACACTAGTTATCAATATGCATTGAGGATCAGCACCCTATGGGGGACTAATCTGACTGCTCTCCAAAGCAGTGATGCAATTTGTCCAAGAAATCTGTTGAAAATGTGACCTAAAAGTGGGAGTACAAAACATATGATACATGCAATACAACAAGCAAACATCCATGCCTACTAAACATCTTGGGATCCAACATTGCAAGGACAAAGCTTTATACCCCTAATAAGGAAAGCTATTACACAATAGTAAAGGCCATATTTGAAAAAATTAGAAATTTTAAATGGTCATTCAAACCAATTGTTGTTAACTCAACATGATTAGAGAATATTAAAAAGTATCAGTTAATGAGCAAATTAATGTCTACAAAAATGCTAAATTGTAGACATAGAATCTTCAGAATAAATAAAAAAAAATACATTATTCATAAATGTTATAACCCAGAGTGCAGTTATCTACGTGATTGATGAGCAACATTATATTGTGTAGGGCTCTCTTAATAGGGCTACTGCATGTGTGAAAGATGTTATCCTTCAATATAGTTGTTTTCATTTTATAGTTGTTTACAGTCTTAACTACTTAACAACCAAGCCATTATTTGCCTTAGACTCTTTTCAAACAACATTAGTGGAGTCTGTTTGCTGTATGCATCAGGAAAGCTCCCAACGCATACAGCAAATGTATCCAAAGACCTCAGTCAAGAAGATCAAGGCCTGCATATGTGTGGTTGCCGAATATATATTTTTGGGGCTAAAACTGAAAAAATAATAAATAAAAATAAAAACATGCCATTTTGCAACATTAGGGGGCTTCTGTTTTTAAGCTCATACGATTGAAATAATACCCAAGTTAAATACGTTTTGTTTTATTTTAATAGTTTTAAAAAATGATTACTTTTTGTATGAAAATTAGTATGCTTAAAGTTGTCCTCTTCTAACCTTTTCACGCTATGGAATTTCTGAGCAGAATTCCATTTTAAAATTCCGCTCGGAAACTCCGGTGCAGCAGAATCGCATTGCTGGCACAGTTGCAGAGTTTTCGAGGTGGACTTTCTGCCTGGAAAATTCCCATGGAAAATTCCACGAGAACAGTTAACATTTTCAATGTTCTGGCGGACCTCCACTCTGCAGATATTGCTATCTATGGGGATAGCAATGTCGGCCTAGTCCTAGCACAGACTGAGTCAGTGAGCTGATTCAGTGTACTGCCTGCACTCGGAATCTCCGGACGGATTTCGTTCGGCCGGAAATTCCGTAGTGTGAACCCGCTAGGCTCATTTTTGCTTTAATGGGACTTTTTGATAGCTATTAATAATTTTTTTTTCTGTTTTCTGAAGTGACCCAAAAAAACACAATTTTGGACTTTGGCATCTTTTTTTTAAGCTATGGACAGTGCAGCTTAATTAATGTTATATTTTAATAGTTCGGACATTTAGGGACATGGCGATACCACGTTTTTTTTTGTTTGCATTATTATATTTAAAAAAATGGAAAATGGGGAGTAATTTGAACCTTTGTTAGAGAAGGTGTTAATTCAAATGTATTAACTTTTTTTTCTTTTTTTTTTTAAACATTTTTTTCACTATTTTTTAGTCTTCATAGGAGACTATTACTTGCAATCTTTAGATTGCAAACACTGAACAATGCTGCTCCATAGAACAGCATTGATCAGTGATCCCACCATCTTAGCTAATCGGGACCCCCCCCCCCCCCCCAATTTTGCCACAGGTGTCCCGATCAGTTCGACTGAGCTACCACAGAGTAATTTTTCCCGTTTTAGACCACGCAAATAACTTTGGTGTATAAAGGGCTAATGACAGACATTAGCCTGATCCCTTGCCTCCTCAATATTCACCTCCTGGTCCGCCCCCTTGATGAATATGACAATTTATTTATGCTTGCCAGTATTTGAGCGATCTGCTCTTTAAGCAGAGCATATATGCCACTGCCTTGCTTACGTCCTACTGACATGAGAGAAGAAATTTGCCTATTCACCACGGGAGCAGGCTGGGCAGTGAATATTGAGAAGGCAGGGGTGCTTGTCGAAAAAAGGGGAGTGATTCGAACCTTTGTTAGAGAAGGCGTTAATTCAAATGTATTAACTTTCTTTATTTTTTTTAAAAAAAATTTCACTATTTTTTATCTAATTTTTTAGGCAGAATTATATTGTGCAGCAAGTAAGAACAAAGGAAAACATGAAGGCAATGAAAATAAACAATAGGGAAGACCCAGCAGGAATATTCAACATTCCTGGCGGCAGGCAGGGGTAGAGGTTCATCCTGCTTCACAGAGACTGCGGGAACAATGTCAGGCATATTGAAGCCCAATGTCCCCACACAGCCACCAGACACACTTAGCGAAGGAGTAAAGAACTGCTCAGGGAGAGCGCTGAGAACCCCTCCTGGAACTGGAGGGGCTATGAGGTCATCACCTAGATCATTGAGGACGAGGCATGGAAGGGTACAGGGGAACAGCAATGCCAGGAGGTTGTTCAGCAGTAGATTGGGAGAAGGGGTCCTTCAAAAGTTTGGTCCAGAGCGGAAGAGTCATGAGGGCGAGTCCCAGGGTCTGCAGAAACATCGGGAGGTCTGCGGGTTGCCACAAAGTCACAAGTTTGTCATCCATCCGGACAGACAAGGCAAATTGGAAACCCCAACGGTAGGGACTGTTGCAGGTCTGAAGGGCAGCTAGCAGGGGCTACACCTTCTATAACAAAGGTTCGAATCACTCTAACAAAGGTTAGAATCACTCCCCGTTGTAGAGTATGGCGGGAAAGATCTGGGAACAATTGGAGCCATACACCATCATATTCCAAGTAACATATTTCATAAGGTTGAAAAAAGACCATCGAGTTCAACCTATATCCCTAATGAGTCCCTACTGAGTTGATCCAGAGGAAGGCAAAAAACCCTCATACTAGAGGTAAAAAATCCTTGCCGACTCCAAATATGGCAGTCAGAATAAATCCCTGGATCAACTTTCTGTCCCTATAAATCTATTATCCATAACCTGTAATGTTATTACTCTACGAAAATGCATCCAGACCCCTTTTTAACTCATTTACCGAGTTCATCATGACCACCTCCTCAGGCAGAGAATTCCACAGTCTCATAGCTCTTACAGTAAAGAACCCCCATCTGTGCCAGTGTAGAAACCTTCTTTCCTCTAGACGTAGAGGATGCCCCCTTGTTATAGATACAGTCCTGGGTATAAATAGATCATGGGAGAGATCTCTGCACTTCCCCTGATATATTTATACATAGTTATTAGGTCTCCCCTAAGCCTTCTTTTTTCTAAAAATAAGTAACCCTAATTTTAACACTGGTTGCCCGCCTTTAAACATTCTCCAGCTCCACTATATCTTTCTTGTACACTGGTGTAGAGGGCTGCATTGGGATTGGGATCCTGCGGAACCCAACCCAAAACATGCAGGTGCGGGCAATCAGGCACTATGCCTGCGGGTCCTGCGAATCCCGCAAAATCCCCGCAGCAGCCTCTGTCTCAGCCTCACTGTCTCAATAACTGTGCCCTGGGCTGCCATCAGAAATTTTGGGGCCCCCTACACAGCTTGTAGTCTGGGCCCTTCCCCCTCCCCTCACTATGGCACACACTGGATTTTATCTTAGTATCGGGCTTAGAAACATAAAATAATATCGCCATTCCATATTAGTTCTGGAGTGACTCAATAATACCATCATACTGTAAGAAAATAAAAGCCACTATACGCAGACCAGTATCACTAACAACACCAAAATACAAGGGACATATAATTCTGCCACACCATGACTACTACCATTACCACTGACCAGTGGCGTTGCGACCCGGGTGCGGGGGGTGCGGCCCGCACCGGGTGACACCAACCTAATGGGGTGACACCAAGACGCTCCGTAGCCCCCCCCCCCCATCTGTGCCCGACCGGCCTCCCATCCGTCAGCACCCCCCCCCCCCCCCCGCGCTGTGTGGGCGGTGCGCCCGTCCGTCAGCAACCCCCCTCTTTCTCCTGCACTGTGCGCCCGTCCATCATCACACCCCCCCTCACCTTCACCAGCATTGTGCCCGGCCTCCGCTCCCACGTCTGCGCCGGCCTGACGTCACACCACATGGCCGCGCAGGAGGACGTCAGTTACGTCACTCGCACGGCGCCCGGTGAGAAGGAGCGCTGCGCTGGATGGGTGAGTGTGTGTGTCTGTCTCTATCTATGTTTGTGTATGTGACTGTGTGTGTGTATGAGACTCTGTGTGTGTGTGACTGTGTGACTCTGTGTGTGTGTGTGTGTGTGTGACTGTGTGTGTGTGTGTGACTGTGTGTGTGTGTGTGACTGTGTGTGTGTGACTGTGTGACTGTGTGTGTGTGTGTCTGTGAGTGTGTGTCTCTCTGACTGTGTGTGTGTGTTTGTGTGTGTGTCTCTCTGTGTTGTATGTGTTTTTTGTGTGTGTGTGTGTGGGGGGGGGGGTATAACCAGCAATCTATTGTGGGGAGACTTTGACCCATTGTGGGGAACCTGCAAGGGAACCTGCGGCCTAATGTGGGGAAACTACTACCAAGTGTGGGGAGTCTATGCTACCTTATGTGGGGAGTCTATGCTACCTTATGTGGGGAATCTGTGCTACCTAATGTGGGGAAATTGCTACCTAATGTGGGGAATCTGTGCTACCTAATGTGGGGAAATTGCTACCTAATGTGGGGTAACTGGTACCTACCTAATGTGGGGGAACTGGTACCAAATGTGGGGAATCTATGCTGCCTAATGTGGGGAATAGATGCTACCTAATGTGGGGAAACTGCGACCTACCTAATGTGGGGGAACTGCTGCCTACCTAATGCTCCCCCCCTGGCAGTAGCACCCTCATCATCCACCAGCAACCCCCCCCCCCCAGCAGCACCTCCATCAGCAGATCCTGATGGTGGATGATGGCGGTGCTCCTGCCAGGAGGATGATCCTGCCGATGGATGATGGGGATGATACTGCCAGGGAGGATGGCTAGTAGCACCCTCATCATCCTCCAGCAACACCCCCCGAGTAGTAGCACCCCCATCATCCACTAGCAACACCACCAATACTCCCCTCCCGTCGTAATAGCATCAGCTAACGGATGTTGAGGGGTGTTACTGCGGTTGTGGTATTATATTCAGAGGGTGCACTGTATGGCAACGTTATATTCAGAGGGCGCAGTTTGTGGTAGTATTATATTCAGAGGGCACAGTGGGTGGTAGTATTATATTCAGAGGGCGCAGTTTGTGGTAGTATTATATTCAGAGGGCGCAGTTTGTTGTAGTATTATATTCAGAGGGCGCAGTTTGTGGTAGTATTATTAGAGATGAGCGAACTTACAGTAAATTCGATTCGTCACAAACTTCTCGGCTCGGCAGTTGATGACTTATCCTGCGTAAATTAGTTCAGCCTTCAGGTGCTCCGGTGGGCTGGAAAAGGTGGATACATTCCTAGGAAAGAGTCTCCTAGGACTGTATCCACGTTTTCCAGCCCACCGGAGCACCTGAAAGCTGAACTAATTTATGCAGGAAAAGTCATCAACTGCCGAGCAGAGAAGTTTGTGACGAGTTGAATTTACTGTAGTTTGCTCATCTCTAAGTATTATATTCAGAGGGCGCAGTGGGTGGTAGTATTATATTCAGAGGGTACAGTATGTGGCGGTATTATATTCAGGGGTACAGTATGTGGCAGATTTATATTCAGGGGTACAGTATGTGGCAGATTTATATTCAGGGGTACAGTATGTGGCAGATTTATATTCAGGGGTACAGTATGTGGCAGATTTATATTCAGAGGGTACAGTATGTGGCGGATTTATATTCAGAGGGTACAGTATGTGGCAGATTTATATTCAGAGGGTACAGTATGTGGCAGATTTATATTCAGAGGGCGCAGTTTGTGGTAGTATTATATTCAGAGGGTACAGTATGTGGTAGTATTATATTCAGTGGGTACAGTGTGTGGCGGTATTATATTCAGGGGTACAGTATGTGGCAGATTTATATTCAGAGGGTACAGTATGTGTTGGTATTATATTCAGAATGTACAGTGTGTGGTAGTATTATATTTAGTGGGTATGGTGTATGGAAGGTTTATAATCAAAGAGTATAATGTATAGTAGTATTCTATTTAGAGGATACAGTGTCTGGCAGGTTTATAATAATAATTGTTTTCATATAGAGGATGAGAATGCGCTGACATAGAGAGGAGACGTCTGGGCGTCACATTCTGCAGAGAGAAGTTTTAGCTGGATCAAGTCCTGGCGGTATGTACCATCTGAATTAGATAAGGAAAGACTATAGAGAAGACGTCACCTGTAGTCACTGATATCATTGTACATTCTCCTCACTATAGAGAAGACGTCACCTGTAGTCACTGATATCATTGTACATTCTCCTAACTATAGAGAAGACGTCACCTGTAGTCACTGATATCATTGTGTATTCTCCTCACTATAGAAAAGACGTCACCTGTAGTCACTGATATCATTGTGTATTCTCCTCACTATAGAGAAGATGTCACCTGTAGTCACTGATATCATTGTGTATTCTCCTCACTATAGAGAAGACGTCACCTGTAGTCACTGATATCATTGTACATTCTCCTCACTATAGAGAAGACGTCACCTGTAGTCACTGATATCATTGTGTATTCTCCTCACTATAGAGAAGACGTCACCTGTAGTCACTGATATCATTGTGTATTCTCCTCACTATAGAGAAGACGTCACCTGTAGTCAGATATCATTGTGTATTCTCCTCACTATAGAGAAGATGTCACCTGTAGTCACTGATACCATTGTACATTCTCCTCTCTACATCAGAGCTGTAGTCACTTGTCAGTTCTACAGTTAGGTCAGTGAAACTACAGCTCCCAGCATAACCTCACCACTGCTCACAGGGGTACTCTACTGGAAAACATTTTTTTAATCAGCTGGTGCTACAAAGTTAAACAGATTTGTAAATTACTTCTATTTAAAAATCTTAATCCTTCCAGTACTTATTAGCTGCTGTATAAGCGATTCACAGGAAGTCATTTTCCTTTTTAATTTATTTTCTGTCTGACCACAGTGCTCTGTGCTGACACCTCTGTCCATGTCAAGAACTGTCCATAGTAGGAGCAAATCCCCATAACAAACCTATCCTGCTCTGGACAGTTCCTGACATGGACAGAGGTGTCAGCAAATAGCACTGTGGTCAGACTGGAAAGAACTACACAACTTCCTGTGGAGCATACACCAGCTTATAAGTACTGTAAGTATTAAGATTTAAATAGAAGTCATTTAAAAATCTGTTTAACTTTCTGGCACCAGTTGATATAAAAGTAAATGTTTTCCAGTGGAGTACCCCTTTAAGTAATTCTGGGAGCTGTATATTTCAATGGTGAAAACTTCTTTAACACTTTCCCATTCTGTGGCAACTGGTATATCTGATTGTTATACTGGAATTTCTCACAATGCGCTACAACAGTGGTGTCCGTCACAACAGGCTGAAAACTTACTAAGGGGGGGGGGGGTAGGTATGGGGGTGACACCATTTTCTACCGCACCGGGTGACACCAACCCTAGCAACGCCACTGCCACTGACTAACACTGCTATATTGTTATTTAATTAAAAAAATGTCTTCTCCATCAGTCCTGGGTCATCATGAAGATTGGTTCCACTCACAATTCATCTTCACCGAATCTGCCAGACAAACATTTTAGGCTCCTCACTACAGGAAAGTCCTCAACTGTATATAAACTCCCTATATGTATTACAATCTTTGCAGCTGTATAGTATTAGGCCCCAACAATGTCCTTATAGATTAGCAGGCTCAAACATTGCCACAATAGGTTTTTTGACCCTCACATTACCCCATAGTATATTATGCCCCTCATGTTGCCCTCCATTGTATATTATGCCCCTCATTTTGCCCTCATTGTATATTATCCCCTCATATTGCTCCCAATTGTATATTATCCCTCTCATTTTGTCCCCATTGTATATTATCTCCCTCATATTATCTCCCTCCCCTTTCTATATTATCCCCTCATATGGCCCCCATCATATATTATCCCCCTCATATTGCCCCCTTTCTATATTATCCACCTCATATTACCCCCATCGTATATTATCCCCCTCATATTGCCCCCATCGTATATTATCCCCTCATAGCATGAACAAAAAAAAATCACTCACCTCTCCTCCGTTCACCTGCAGCTCCTGTCGCTCCTCTTCTCACTGCTCCCTATGCGGACAGCCTCTTGCTAAGCTGCTGCCACACAGGAAGCCCAGGCTGGAGTGACAGGATGAAGCTGCTGGCTCCTTCCTGTCACTCCAGCCACCGGCGCATATTGTATACTGTGTGTCTTAAAGGCACACACAGCGAAGCCGGGCAGGAGCAGTGATGAAAGAAGCACTGTGTGAACTGCGCTTTTTCTTTTTAAAGCGGTGAGCAGGCAATAGAGTGGGGTGGGGGGGGGTAGTGATGGACCAGCCTGGCACAGGGAGAGATTTCTTTCAGGGCATGGAGCTGCACCCCATATAGAGCGATGCAGCCTATGCCTGGCACCAGGGGTGGGCACAGACAGAAGAGGGCCCCTGTGCAAAGAATGTGCCTAGGCCCCCACTCCCCCTCCCCAAAAAAAGAAAAAAGATTACTATGCCATAAAATTGCACTGCAAATCACATTAATCTGCATTAGGTAGGCAGCAGTTCCCCAACATTAGGTAGCATAGTTTCCCCACATTAGGTAGCGTAGCATAAATTCCCCACATTAGGTAGTGTAGCATAAATTCCCCACATTAGGAAGCAACCACCCCAACACATACACACACATACACTCACACTCTTACTCACACTCTCACACGGCCTGCGCTACTTACATATGTCTGCGAGAACTTCCTGGCAGAAGTGCGCTCTATAAGTGACATCATCGCACACGCCATGCAGGACGTTGGCGTCCCGGAATGGCGCTTGCGATGACGTCACTCACTCACCTCTGCCGGCAAGTCCCCACAGGCAGATGTAAGTACCAGTTTAGTGATGGGGTAAGACTGGTTGCCCCGTCATATGTGCACCGGGTCCCCTGGTAGGGCCAGCCCAGCATCTGAGGGAGCCCGCCACCTTTTGAAAGCATTCTGAATGATTGACTGACTGTATGTGGTCAGTCAATCATTCAGCGAGCAGTGTACAGTGTTGGGACTCCAGCGGTCAGTGAGTGACAGACACAGTCACTCACTGACAAGCTAAAAAAAAAAAAGGACAGGGCCGGCCGGGCCCCCCTGAAGCTCCGGGACCCTTACAGGTGTATGGGTTGTACCCCCCCCCCCCCGATGGTGGCCCTGACTGTGCCCCTTCCATGTCTGCTCCCCTGTTGCCACCGCCCCCGCCATTTTGTGAAGCCCACGTAGCCTGCCCTAGAGGATCGTGACTGTACCTGTACTGTAGTTCTTCATCGTGCTCTGCTAGCCCGGTAGGTAGGTCCACATAGCATGTTCACACACAGAGACGCTGTGCTCTCCACTTGTGTTGCGGCCCCGGCTGGGTCTGTAAGTGACCACATCTCAGCCACTAGAGTGCAATGCTCTGCACATACACCTACCTGTATAGGAATGTACATACACACACACATACTGCTACAGACATGGGGTTATGTGCAGACTGCAGAGCATTGCACCCTAGAGTCTTCTATAGACCCTAGAGTGCAATGCTCTGCAGTCTGCACATACCCTATGGAAGCTCCCTTTGGGGAGTGGTAGAAAGTGTAAAAAAAAATTAACCCCTTCCCATTAACCCCTTTCCCAGTAAAAGCTTGAATCCCCCATCCTTTCCCATTTTTTTAAAATAAAGAAATGTAAAAAATATAAATAAACATACTGTTTGTGGTATTGACATGTGCGTAAATGTCTGAACTATTAAAAAATAATGTTAATTAAATTGCACGTATGACGATGCATCAGTCAGTGACCCAGGGCCTCTCAGTCTGGCCAGTCACTGCTATTCACATCTGTACATACACTAGAGTGAAATGCTCTGCACATACCCCCCCCCCCCCCCATGTATAGCAGTATACATGGGGAGTATGTGCAGAGCATTGTACTCTAGTGCATGTACATTCCTATGTTAGCGGGAGCAGACGGGATTGGACAAACATTTTAGCGGGAGCGGGCGGGATTGGCCAAAAAAGTCATTGGGAGCGGGCAGGAGCGGGATTGAAAAACCAGTCCCACGCAGGGCTCTACACTGATGCCCAGTACTTTACACAGTATTCCATGTGTGGTCTGACTAGTGATTTGTACAGTGGTAGAATTATTTCCTTGTCGTGGGCATCTATGCCCCTTAAGATGCACCCCATGATTTTATTTGCCTTGGCAGCAGCTGCACGACACTGGTCACTACAGCTAAATTTGCTGTTAACTAAGACCCCTAAGTCCTATTCCATGTTAGTCGTCCCAAGTGTTCTTCCATTAAATACATAATCCAAGCCTGGATTTTTCCTCCCCATGTGCATTACTTTACATTCATCAGTATTGAACCTCATCTGCCACTTCCCAGCCCAAATCTCCAACCTATTCAGATCCATTTGTGCACAGTGCACAGTCCTCTATTGTGTTGACCACTTTTACAGAGTTTAGTATGCCGCATATGTCTGGCATTCCGCAATATGTTCTCCTTGAGCGAGTAGTAATCGATCCGGCAAATCACATCTCTAGGCTTAAGAGGGTCTTGGCTTTGGGGGCGCAAGGTTCGATGTGCCCTGTCTATCTCAACAGGCGTGTAACAGTGAGCGCTCCGGTCCCCTCCTCTGTGCCGGAGCGCACGCTGTCCCTGCCTCCGTCTATTGTATCTCGGTGCCTCCCGGTCAGACACACTGACCGAGAGCGCCGGGATTCCACCGGCAGGGATGCGGTTAGTTTGGCGGCTGATTCCCGCACACGCTCCGCATCCCGCATCCTCTCACCTGCAGCCCCGTCCTCCTGCGATGCTTCTGTCTCCCGGCGCGTGCGGCCCCGCTCCTTAGGGCGCGCGCGCGCCGGCTTCATGATATTTAAAGGGCCAGCGCACCATTGATTGGTGCCTGACCCTCACTGCCCATATAAATGTCTCCTGCCCCTTCCTGCCCTCGCCGGATCTTTAGTGCCTTGTGCCTAGTGAAAGTGTTCCCATTGTTCTGCGTTGCCCTTGCCTGTTGCCGACCCGTTGCCAGTGACTACCACTAGTGAACCCGTTCTGCCTGCCCTGACCTGTTGCCTGACTGTCGCCTGTGAACCTGTGCCGCCTGTCCTGACCTCTGCTACGTCTGACTACGCTTCTGCCTGCTCCTACTGTACCGCGCCATTCTCAGCTACCAGAGGGGTCGAGTCGCTTTTGGGTGGAACGACCTGGGGGCTACCTGCCACAGCAAGACCATCCCGCTTTGCGGTGGGCCCTGGTGAAGACCAGTAGTCCCTAAGACTCCGTTCCCCTGGTACGGCCCACGTCATCGCCCCTCTGGTTCAGTGGATCCACCTCCTGTCACCTGACCGGTACGTTACAGTAAGATCCGGCCATGGATCCCGCTGAGACGCCTCTTCCAAGTCTTGCGGATCTTACCACCGTAGTGGCTAAACAGAATCAGCAGATTGCCCAGCAAGGTCAACAGTTGGCCGCCATGATGCAGCAACTCCTGTCTGCTCAGCAACAGCCGTCACCTCCGCCTGCACCAGCTGCTCTATCACAGCCTGCAGTCGTCTCCAGTGCCAGAATCCGTTTGTCCTTGCCGGACAAGTATGACGGTGATCCGAAGCAGTGCCGTGGGTTCCTGTCACAGTGCTCTCTCCATCTTGAGTTACTGGCCAACCAGTTCCTGTCCGAATGAGCCAAGGTGGCTTTCATACTCAGCCTGCTCTCCGGGAACGCCCTGGCCTGGGCTACACCTTTGGGGGATCGCTTTGACCCAGCCACTACCTCTGTCCAGAGCTTCTGTCAAGAGTTCCGGTCTGTTTTTGAGGAACCTGCCCGGGTTACCTCCGCAGAATCTGGTTTGCTGAACCTGACCCAAGGAGGCTCTACTGTGGGTGAATACGCCATCCAATTCCGTACCCTCGCCTCCGAGTTGAATTGGAACAATGATGCCCTTTGTGCCACTTTCAAGAAGGGATTAAGCAGTGAAGTTAAAGACGTCCTAGCTGCACAGGAAATACCATCTACCCTCAGTGACCTTATTCTACTGGCCACTAGGATCGACAAACGTTTCGCCGAGAGGCAAGAGGAACTCCTTCAGGGGAATGAGAGAGCTTGTCCTAGATGCTATCCTCGTCTGACTCCCGTTTTTCAGCGTCCACCGCAACCCGTCTCTGGGCCTCCCACCGTGGAAGCCATGCAAGTGGACCGGTCTCGCCTGACCCCGCAGGAACGGAGCCGTCGCAGAGTCGAGAGCCTGTGTCTGTACTGTGCCAGTACCGAGCACTTCCTCAGAGACTGTCCTCTTTGTCCACCGCGTTCGGGAAACGCTCGCACCTAGTAAACATTGGAGAGGCGTTGCTAGGTGTGGATTCTTCCTCTCCACGTCTCATGGTATCAGTGCAACTTTCCGTTCCCTCCAAGTCTACCTTCACTGCCACCGCCTTCTTGGATTCTGGTTCTTCTGGCAATTTCATCCATGTTTCCTTGGTTGACAAGCATCAAATCCCTGTGGTCCGTTTGCCCAAGCCATTTTTCATTTCTACGGTCAACGGGGAGAGACTTTCTGCCACTGTACAGTACCGCACCTTGCCTTTACAGATGGGCATCGGATTTCTGCATTCTGAAACGCTGGAGTTTTTGGTCCTTCCCTTCTGCTCCACTGAACTCCTCTTGGGTTTGCCATGGCTTCAGCGCCATAGTCCCTGTTACGCCGAGCGCTCCGGGTCCCCGCTCCTCCCCGGAGCGCTCGCTTCACTCTCCCCGCGGCAGCGCTCCGGTCACGTCCTCTGACCCGGGGCGCTGCGATTCCGCTGCCAGCCGGGATGCGATTCGCGATGCGGGTAGCGCCCGCTCGCGATGCGCACCCCGGCTCCCCTACCTGACTCGCTCTCCGTCTGTTCTGTCCCGGCGCGCGCGGCCCCGCTCCCTAGGGTGCGCGCGCGCCGGGTCTCTGCGATTTAAAGGGCCACTGCGCCGCTGATTGGCGCAGTGGTTCCAATTAGTGTTTACACCTGTGCACTTCCCTATATCACCTCACTTCCCCTTCACTCCCTCGCCGGATCTTGTTGCCTTAGTGCCAGTGAAAGCGTTCCTTGTGTGTTCCTTGCCTGTGTTTCCAGACCTTCTGCCGTTGCCCCTGACTACGATCCTTGCTGCCTGCCCCGACCTTCTGCTACGTCCGACCTTGCTTTTGCCTACTCCCTTGTACCGCGCCTATCTTCAGCAGCCAGAGAGGTGAGCCGTTGCTAGTGGATACGACCTGGTCACTACCGCCGCAGCAAGACCATCCCGCTTTGCGGCGGGCTCTGGTGAAAACCAGTAGTGGCTTAGAACCGGTCCACTAGCACGGTCCACGCCAATTCCTCTCTGGCACAGAGGATCCACTACCTGCCAGCCGGCATCGTGACAGTAGATCCGGCCATGGATCCCGCTGAAGTTCCTCTGCCAGTTGTCGCTGACCTCACCACGGTGGTCGCCCAGCAGTCACAACAGATAGCGCAACAAGGCCAACAGCTGTCTCAACTGACCGTTATGCTACAACAGTTACTACCACAGCTTCAGCAGTCATCTCCTCCGCCAGCTCCTGCACCTCCTCCGCAGCGAGTGGCCGCTCCTGGGATACGCTTATCCTTGCCGGATAAATTTGATGGGGACTCTAAGTTTTGCCGTGGCTTTCTTTCCCAATGTTCCCTGCATCTGGAGATGATGTCGGACCTGTTTCCCACTGAAAGGTCTAAGGTGGCTTTCGTAGTCAGCCTTCTGTCCGGAAAAGCCCTGTCATGGGCCACACCGCTCTGGGACCGCAATGACCCCGTCACTGCCTCTGTACACTCCTTCTTCTCGGAAATCCGAAGTGTCTTTGAGGAACCTGCCCGAGCCTCTTCTGCTGAGACTGCCCTGTTGAACCTGGTCCAGGGTAATTCTTCCGTTGGCGAGTATGCCGTACAATTCCGTACTCTTGCTTCAGAATTGTCCTGGAATAATGAGGCCCTCTGCGCGACCTTCAAAAAAGGCCTATCCAGCAACATTAAAGATGTTCTGGCCGCACGAGAAATTCCTGCTAATCTACATGAACTTATTCACCTAGCCACTCGCATTGACATGCGTTTTTCCGAAAGGCGTCAGGAACTCCGCCAAGATATGGACTCTGTTCGCACGAGGCGTTTCTCCTCCTCGGCTCCTCTCTCCTCTGGTCCCCTGCAATCTGTTCCTGTGCCTCCCGCCGTGGAGGCTATGCAGGTCGACCGGTCTCGCCTGACACCTCAAGAGAGGACACGACGCCGTATGGAGAACCTCTGCCTGTACTGTGCTAGTACCGAACACTTCCTGAGAGATTGTCCTATCCGTCCTCCCCGCCTGGAGAGACGTACGCTGACTCCGCACAAAAGTGAGACAGTCCTTGATGTCTACTCTGCTTCTCCACGTCTTACTGTGCCTGTGCGGATGTCTGCCTCTGCCTTCTCCTTCTCTACAGTGGCCTTCTTGGACTCTGGATCTGCAGGAAATTTTATTTTGGCCTCTCTCGTCAACAGGTTCAACATCCCGGTGACCAGTCTCGCCAGACCCCTCTACATCAATTGTGTAAATAATGAAAGATTGGACTGTACCATACGTTTCCGCACGGAGCCCCTTCTTATGAGCATCGGATCTCATCATGAGAGGATTGAACTTTTGGTCCTCCCCAATTGCACCTCGGAAATTCTCCTTGGACTTCCCTGGCTTCAACTTCATTCCCCTACCCTGGATTGGTCCACTGGGGAGATCAAGAGTTGGGGGTCCTCTTGTTCCAAGAACTGTCTAAAACCGGTTCCCAGTAACCCTTGCCGTAACTCTGTGGTTCCTCCAGTAACCGGTCTCCCTAAGGCCTATATGGACTTCGCGGATGTTTTCTGCAAAAAACAAGCTGAGACTCTACCTCCTCACAGGCCTTATGATTGCCCTATCGACCTCCTCCCGGGCACTACTCCACCCCGGGGCAGAATTTATCCTCTCTCTGCCCCAGAGACTCTTGCCATGTCCGAATACGTCCAGGAGAATCTAAAAAAGGGCTTTATCCGTAAATCCTCCTCTCCTGCCGGAGCCGGATTTTTCTTTGTGTCCAAAAAGGATGGCTCCCTACGTCCTTGCATTGACTACCGCGGTCTTAATAAAATCACGGTTAAGAACCGCTACCCCTTACCCCTCATCTCTGAACTCTTTGATCGCCTCCAAGGTGCCCACATCTTCACTAAATTGGACTTAAGAGGCGCCTATAACCTCATCCGCATCAGAGAGGGGGACGAGTGGAAAACGGCATTTAACACCAGAGATGGACACTTTGAGTATCTGGTCATGCCCTTTGGACTGTGCAACGCCCCTGCCGTCTTCCAAGACTTTGTCAATGAAATTTTTCGTGATCTGTTATACTCCTGTGTTGTTGTATATCTGGACGATATCCTAATTTTTTCTGCCAATCTAGAAGAACACCGCCAGCATGTCCGTATGGTTCTTCAGAGACTTCGTGACAACCAACTCTATGCCAAAATTGAGAAATGTCTGTTTGAATGCCAATCTCTTCCTTTTCTAGGATATTTGGTCTCTGGCCAGGGACTACAGATGGATCCAGACAAACTCTCTGCCGTCTTAGATTGGCCACGCCCCTCCGGACTCCGTGCTATCCAACGCTTTTTGGGGTTCGCCAATTATTACAGGCAATTTATTCCACATTTTTCTACCATTGTGGCTCCTATCGTGGCTTTAACCAAAAAAAATGCTGATCCCAAGTCCTGGCCTCCTCAAGCAGAAGACGCCTTTAAACGACTCAAGTCTGCCTTTTCTTCGGCTCCCGTCCTCTCCAGACCTGACCCTTCCAAACCCTTCCTATTGGAGGTTGATGCCTCCTCAGTGGGAGCTGGAGCTGTTCTTCTACAAAAAAATTCTTCCGGGCATGCTGTCACTTGTGGTTTTTTCTCTAGGACCTTCTCTCCAGCGGAGAGGAACTACTCCATCGGGGATCGAGAGCTTCTAGCCATTAAATTAGCACTTGAGGAATGGAGACATCTGCTGGAGGGATCAAGTTCTCCTGTTATTATCTACACCGACCACAAGAACCTCTCCTACCTCCAGTCTGCCCAACGGCTGAATCCTCGCCAGGCCCGGTGGTCTCTGTTCTTTGCCCGATTTAATTTTGAGATTCACTTTCGTCCTGCCGATAAGAACATTAGGGCCGATGCTCTCTCTCGTTCCTCGGATGCCTCAGAAGTTGAACTCTCTCCGCAACACATCATTCCACCTGACTGCCTGATCTCCACTTCTCCTGTCTCCATCAGGCAGACTCCTCCAGGAAAGACCTTTGTTTCTCCTCGCCAACGCCTCGGAATCCTCAAATGGGGTCACTCCTCCCATCTCGCAGGTCATGCGGGTATCAAGAAATCTGTGCAACTCATCTCCCGCTTCTATTGGTGGCCGACTCTGGAGACGAATGTTGTGGACTTTGTGCGTGCCTGCACTATCTGTGCCCGGGATAAGACCCCTCGCCAGAAGCCCGCTGGTTTTCTTCATCCTCTGCCTGTCCCCGAACAGCCTTGGTCTCTGATTGGTATGGATTTTATTACTGATTTACCCCCTTCCCGTGGCAACACTGTTATTTGGGTGGTCGTTGATCGATTCTCCAAAATGGCACATTTCATCCCTCTTCCTGGTCTTCCTTCTGCACCTCAGTTGGCTAAACAATTTTTTGTACACATTTTTCGTCTTCACGGATTGCCTACGCAGATTGTCTCGGATAGAGGCGTCCAATTCGTGTCTAAATTCTGGAGGGCTCTCTGTAAACAACTCAAGATTAAATTAAATTTTTCTTCTGCATATCATCCCCAGTCCAATGGACAAGTAGAAAGGATTAACCAGATCTTGGGTGATTATTTGCGACATTTTGTTTCCTCCCGCCAGGATGACTGGGCAGATCTCCTCCCATGGGCCGAATTCTCGTATAACTTCAGGGTCTCTGAGTCTTCCTCCAAATCCCCATTTTTCGTGGTGTACGGCCGTCACCCTCTTCCCCCCCTCCCTACTCCCTTGCCCTCTGGTCTGCCCGCTGTGGATGAAATTTCTCGTGACCTTTCCATCATATGGAGAGAGACCCAAAATTCTCTCTTACAGGCTTCATCACGCATGAAGAAGTTCGCGGATAAGAAAAGAAGAGCTCCCCCCGTTTTTTCCCCTGGAGACAAGGTATGGCTCTCCGCTAAATATGTCCGCTTCCGTGTCCCTAGCTACAAGTTGGGACCACGCTATCTTGGTCCTTTCAAAATTTTGTGTCAAATTAATCCTGTCTCTTATAAACTTCTTCTTCCTCCCTCTCTTCGTATCCCTAATGCCTTTCACGTCTCTCTTCTCAAACCACTCATCCTCAACCGTTTTTCTCCCAAGTCTGTTCCTCCCACTCCTGTTTCCGGCTCCTCGGACATCTTCTCGGTCAAAGAAATTTTAGCTGCCAAAAAGGTCAGAGGGAAAAATTTTTTTTTAGTGGACTGGGAGGGTTGTGGTCCTGAAGAGAGATCCTGGGAACCTGAGGACAACATCCTAGACAAAAGTCTGCTCCTCAGGTTCTCAGGCTCTAAGAAGAGGGGGAGACCCAAGGGGGGGGGTACTGTTACGCCGAGCGCTCCGGGTCCCCGCTCCTCCCCGGAGCGCTCGCTTCACTCTCCCCGCGGCAGCGCTCCGGTCACGTCCTCTGACCCGGGGCGCTGCGATTCCGCTGCCAGCCGGGATGCGATTCGCGATGCGGGTAGCGCCCGCTCGCGATGCGCACCCCGGCTCCCCTACCTGACTCGCTCTCCGTCTGTTCTGTCCCGGCGCGCGCGGCCCCGCTCCCTAGGGCGCGCGCGCGCCGGGTCTCTGCGATTTAAAGGGCCACTGCGCCGCTGATTGGCGCAGTGGTTCCAATTAGTGTTTACACCTGTGCACTTCCCTATATCACCTCACTTCCCCTTCACTCCCTCGCCGGATCTTGTTGCCTTAGTGCCAGTGAAAGCGTTCCTTGTGTGTTCCTTGCCTGTGTTTCCAGACCTTCTGCCGTTGCCCCTGACTACGATCCTTGCTGCCTGCCCCGACCTTCTGCTACGTCCGACCTTGCTTTTGCCTACTCCCTTGTACCGCGCCTATCTTCAGCAGCCAGAGAGGTGAGCCGTTGCTAGTGGATACGACCTGGTCACTACCGCCGCAGCAAGACCATCCCGCTTTGCGGCGGGCTCTGGTGAAAACCAGTAGTGGCTTAGAACCGGTCCACTAGCACGGTCCACGCCAATTCCTCTCTGGCACAGAGGATCCACTACCTGCCAGCCGGCATCGTGACAGTCCCATCCTGGATTGGTTCTCTGGAGAGATCCTGAGGTGGGGTCCCTCCTGCTCCGGTCGCTGTCTCAAGTCTGTTCTTGTCAAACGGGACCCCGTTATTCCTCCGCCTCCTGGTCTCCCGGAGCCTTACCACTGCTTCGCTGAAGTTTTTTGTAAGAAGCAAGCCAAAGTTCTTCCACCTCATAGACCTTACGATTGTCCTATCGACTTTGTGCCCGGTACTACTCCACCCTGGGGTAGAATCTACCCACTCTCACCACCAGAGACTCTCGCCATGTCGGAGTACATTCGTGAAAATCTGCAGAGAGGCTTCATGAGGAAATCTTCCTCCCCCGCTGGGGCTGTTTTTTTCTTTGTTACCAAGAAGGACGGCTCTCTCCGGAATTTGTCAACGACATTTTCAGAGACTTGCTTTACACCTGCGTGGTCGTATACCTTGATGACATCCTCATCTTCTCCTCCAACCTGGACCAACACTGGGGCCATGTCTGTCAAGTTCTTGCACGCCTTAGGAAAAATCGCCTGTATGCTAAGATTGAGAAGTGCCTGTTCGAGCGGTCCAGTCTGCCCTTCCTAGGGTACATCATTTCAGCCCAGGGTCTACAGATGGACCCAGCCAAGCTCTCAGCTGTCCTGGACTGGCCACGCCCCTCTGGACTCCGTGCCATTCAAAGATTTTTGGGGTTCGCCAATTATTATAGGCAATTCATTCCCCATTATTCCACTCTGGTCTCACCCATTGTAGCTCTGACCAAAAAGGGGGCTAATCCCAAATCTTGGCCTTCTCAAGCTGAAGAGGCCTTCCAGTCATTGAAAGCCTCTTTTGCCTCTGCACCAGTACTCTCCAGACCTGATCCCACTAAGCCATTTTCCCTGGAAGTGGATGCCACCTCCGTGGGAGCTGGAGCCATACTTACCCAGAAGTCACCCAGGGGCAAGACACTTTCTTGCGGATTCTTCTCCAAGATCTTCACTCCCGCTGAGAGAAATTATTCTATTGGTGATAGGGAACTGTTGGCCATAAAATTGGCACTCGAGGAGTGGAGGCACCTTCTCGAGGGCTCCATCCACCCTGTGAGTATTTTCACGGACCACAAGAACCTTACCTATTTCCAATCTGCTCAAATGCTGAATCCACGTCAGGCTCGCTGGTCCTTGTTCTTTGCTCGTTTTAATTTTGTGATTCATTTTCGTCCTGCGAGCAAGAACATCAGGGCTGATGCCCTTTCCCACTCTTCCGACGTGCTGGGCGACGAGGTAACTCCTCAGCATATAATTCCGCCTGAGCGCCTAATTGCCGCTGCTCCAGTGGAACTGCACTCTCTTCCCCCAGGCAATTCCTATGTGCCTCCACGTCTGCGTCTACGAGTCCTCAAGTGGGGCCATGCCTCTTTATTCGCAGGTCATCCTGGAGTACAGAAGACTCTTCAACTCATCTCCCAAAGATACTGGTGGTCTACTATGGAGAGAGATGTCTCGGATTACGTCCAAGTTTGTATGATTTGTGCTCGGGACAAGTTGCCTCGCCAGAAGCCTGGTGGTCTCCTCTTGCCTCTCCCTATTCCTGAGGTCCCATGGTCCCACATCGCCATGGACTTTGTTACCGATCTCCCCTCCTCCCATGGAATGACGGTCATTTGGGTCGTAGTTGATCGCTTCTCGAAGATGGCTCACTTCATACCTCTGCCTGGTCTTCCATCTACACCAGTCTTAGCCAAACAGTTTTTTCCAGCATATTTTTCACCTCCACGGTCTTCCCAAGCACATTGTCTCTGACCGTGGGGTACAATTTGTCTCCAAATTTTGGAGGGCTCTTTGTGGTCAACTCGAGGTCAAGTTGGACTTCTCATCTTCCCATCATCCTCAGTCCAATGGCCAGGTGGAACGGGTGAATCAAATTTTGAAGACTATCTACGCCACTTCGTGTCCTCACACCACAGTGACTGGTCTGATCTGCTTCCCTGGGCAGAATTTTCTTATAATTACAAACATTCCTCTGCCTCTAACAAGTCTCCATTTTTTGTAGTTTTTGGTCGTCACCCTCTTCCACCTCTGCTGCTGTCCTCCTCTTCTCCCGTACCGGCTGTTGACGACCTTGTCCGAGATTTCGCTTCCATCTGGCGAGAGACCCGCTCTGCCCTCCTCAAAGCCTCTGCTTGTATGAAGTCCCAGGCAGACAAGAGACGCAGAGTCCCTCCGGAGTTTTTTCCTGGTGACAAAGTTTGTCTCCCCTCCAAATATATCCGATTCAGGGTTCCAAGCTACAAATTGGGTCCCCGCTACTTAGGACCCTATAAAATCAAGAATCGAATCAATCCAGTATCCTACCAACTCCATCTTCCTTCCTCCCTCAGGATCCCCAACTCGTTCCATGTCTCCCTCCTAAAACCTGCCATCTTTTATCGCTTCTCCCCCAAGGTTCCTATTCCTATCCCTGTGACCGGCACTACGGATGTATTCTCTGTCAAGGAGATTTTGGCATCTAAGTTCATTCGGGGGAGAAGATTTTTTCTGGTCGACTGAGAGGGCTGCGGTCCTGAGGAAAGATCTTGGGATCCTGAGGAAAACATCTTAGACCGCAGCCTCATCCTCAGTTTCCTTGGTACCAAAAGGAGGGGGAGACCAAAGGGGGGTACTGTAACAGTGAGCGCTCCGGTCCCCTCCTCTGTGCTGGAGCACTCGCTGTCCCTGCCTCTGTCTATTGTGCCCCGGCGCGTCCCGGTCAGACACTGATGGAGAGCACGGGGATTACGCCGGCAGGGATGCGGTTAGCATGGCGGCTGATTCCCGCACACGCTCCACATCCCGCATCCTCTCACCTGCAGCCCCGTCCTCCTGCGCTGCCTCTGTCTCCCGGCTTCATAATATTTAAAGGACCAGCGCACCATTGATTGGTGCCTGGCCCTCACTGCTCATATAAATGTCTCCTGCCCCTTCCTGCCCTCGCTGGATCTTTTGTACCTTGTGCCTAGTGAAAGCGTTCCCATTGTTCTGTGTTGCCCTTGCCTGTTGCCGACCCGTTGCCCGTGACTATCGCTAGTGAACCCGTTCTGCCTGCCCTGACCTGTTGCCTGACTGTCGCCTGTGAACCTGTGCCGCCTGCCCTGACCTCTGCTACATCTGACTATGCTTCTGCCTGCTCCTACTATACCGCGCCATTCTCAGCTACCAGAGGGGTCAAGTCGCTATCGGGTGGAACGACCTGGGGGCTACCTACCGCAGCAAGACCATCCCGCTTTGCGGCCGGCCCTGGTGAAGACCAGTAGTCCCTTAGACTCCGTTCCCCTGGTTTGGCCCATGTCATCGCCCCTCTGGTTCAGTGGATCCACCTCCTGTCACCTGACTGATACGTTACAAGGCGTACATGCAGGGTGATTCAGTATGGGATTGAAAATGGCCATGAGTACAGAGATAAGGTCCGGAGGGTGGACCGTTTCCGGGAGTCCCCTAAGCAGGATGTTATTCCTGTGATTCCAGTTTTCCAAGTTGTCAAACTGAGAATGAAGGAGCTGTTGATGGCGAGCCTGCTTCGTGACCACAACCTGAAGATCATCCACCATTTTCTGAATGGATAAGTGAAAGGCCTGAAGGTCTTGAACTGTAGAATTCAGGGCATCAACCTCCCATTGCACCTTTTGGAGGTCCTGCCGCCAGGCGGACTTTAACTCCATTGCCAGAGAAGAAAGGTCCTGCTTGGACGGGAGTAGAGCAAGCAGTGCCTGTACTTCTGGGTGTCTACTCGGAATCTGTATGGCTTCAGCTGGGGGCAGACCCTGAGAATGAGGCAGGGAGCGATGGTCAGCATGGTGACGGGATGGCCACGGCAGGGGCTTCTAGGGTGCAGGCATCGCCTCCTGAGGAGTTTGCACATTCGTGCCCATGGGGTCAGGGTCTGCCAAGACCCAGAAAGACAGGCTAAAGAAGCCCTAGGAGTGGTCAGGAGAGAGGTCAGGCCAGACTACAGGGGACCGTGGTGGGCAGAAGGGGTCAGAGTGGTGGATGTGGTGCCCAACAGCAGGAGATGAGCCAGCAGCCATCACATGCCCTGGGGGCGCACACCGGGCTCCAGATGCAGGGAGGACTCGGCAGCAGAGCCAAAGAGGAGAGGCTCCAGGAGAGTTGGTTCCTGGGGAGCATCCTGTGGCGGAGACTGTGGGGCCATCGCAGCCATTTCAGCAGCATCCTCCAGGTCCGACAGGAGTGATGGGAGGCAGCAGGAGGAAAAGGAGGGTGTCAGAACTGCAGGCTGAGAAACTGACTGGGCAGGGTGCTGGGAGGGTGAGACACACTGCACTGATCCACATGGAGTGGGTAATGGCGGCCAGTCCTGTGAGAGAGGAGGGGGCAGGGTTAACTGTCCCTCCTCCCGACATGGCAGCGGAGCTGGGGAACAGGCCAGAAGCAGAGCACAGCACTCCATGGGCTCCAGATCCAGCAGGTGGCCCAGTGCAGGAGACGATGGCCCAGTGCAGGAGATGCTGCGGGCAGCGCCAGGTCAGCGATCGGTAGCAGCAATGTGCGGGCTGGTGCCAGAGCAGACAAAGAGGAGGGCAGTGTGGAGGAAGATGGCGACGGTAGGGGGCTGCGCGTTTCAGGTGCCAACCGCTCAGCTGTCAGGGTAGTTGGAAAACGGAGCCCCTTGGAATGCAGGGCTTCTGGTGCTCTTGGGTGCCTTTTTGTAGCGTGTGAATATCATTGAGGCAGCTGGGAATCTCTCAGTGCAGCAGTCAGGGAGGGAGCTCAGGAGCACAGAAGCTGCACGTCTTCACTGTTGCATGGCTAGACACGCCCCCCCCCTTTTGCCCTTTTTTAAATAAAATGATGCAAACATAAATATATTTAAACATATGTGGTATTGCCGCGTGCGTTAATGTCCGAACTATTAAAATATAATGTTAAATAAACCGCATAGTCAATGGCATTAACGTAAAAAAAATTACTAATGTCAAGAATTATATATTTTTGATCACTTCCTTAATAAAAAGCAAACAAAAAGTCTCATAAAAACTAAAATGATATCAATAAAAACTGAAGACGATGGCACATAAAATGAGCCCTCATGTATCTTCCTATACAGAAAAATAATAAAGTTATGGGGTCAGAAGAGGACAATTTTAGGCATACTAATTATCGTACAGTAGTTGTAGTAGTAAATAAGTAAAATAAAACCTATATAAGTTGGATATCGTTGTATTTGTATAGACCTAGCGAATAAAGATAACGTCATTTGTATCAAAAAGTGCACTGCGTAGAAATGGAAGTCCCAAAAGTTAGCTAAATGATTTTTTTTCATTTCGCTAAAGTTTTGGTGGTAAAATGAGTGATGTTCTTACAATGTACAGGTGGTGGCACAAAAAACAAGCCCTCAAATGGGTCTGTTAGTGGAAAATTGAATGCTTTATGGCTACAAGAAGGTGAGGAGTAAAAATCCTATGTTTTTACAGGATGAGTTGTCAATTCATTGTCCAAACTTTTGGATCATTTTATGGTAGCAATTACTTACATGATTTTTTTTAAATATTGGAGAATCTATAAAAAAGAAGTTCCAACATTGTTTTTCCATTTTTTTAAGACATTCACCATTAAAACTATTAAATGTTATAAATTGTTAGTGTGTGGTTAGCTACAAAACATGTGTATAGTTTATATGTTTTCATGACATTTTAGTAATTAAAATTGATATTTTTTCTTCTAAATATTATTTATTGTTTTTAATTAAAATATTTTACATAATGCATAAATGTGTATAAGATACTGGAAGTTTATATCAAACGAGTGAATTGTACTACATTTACTGCATACACTGAGGTATTACAAAAGCATTTCTGCATTTCTGTATACACATGAATGATGCTTGTCCAACCTCCCTCTCCCAGAAGAAAAGGTGACCCCAAACCTGTTAACTATACTCAGCACTACTCCTTCTGGGAAGACTACTCAAGCTAAAGTCTAAGTCTGGCTTTTACCAGAGCATAACCTTCTAGTCCTGCTATTGTTAGGCATACCTACACCTAGGCCACATGTCTTCTACCCAGGTAAAATCCTGTCTACAATAAAGTCACTTTCATGTTTGTATTCCTGTCCAGGCTATGAAGCTATCATGATCAAGCTCTTCATCTCCATAAAAGAGTTTAATTCTTTAGTCAGAGAGAAAAAGACGGACTGCAATACACAAATTTCATTGGCCTCTGGATGGAGTTAACAGTGTCTGTCTGTCATGTCAGGAAAAGTCATTCTGCCATGTCCATCTGGGTATCGTATCGCAGAACCAGAATTGTGGGCTTACAGAAAAGTCTACACCTTGCACCACAGTAAGCCAACTTGTGAAGATCCTTATCAGTAGTTTCAGTAACTTTAGACTGAGTTAAAGTTGTTTCACCAATCCTAGTGTCCAGAGGTCCTGCACTTTGCAAATGAGAATGGCTACAATGCCATGTGACAAATCAAACAAAGTAATATCCAGTAGAATAAAAGCTGTGGGACTCACCACTTTTCATTGCTTCTTATTTATTAGAGTACATGCTCACAACACTAGAGGGGGAATGAGCACATCAAGACAGCAGGGGTGTACAGCTGAACAGAGTCTACAGCCCTTTTGCACTTTACAATACTCTACCGTAGAGGCCCGAAGAAGTACTGCAAAGTATGAAATGACCGTAGCCTTTGTTCAACTGTACACACCTGCTGTCTTGATGTGTTTGTTCCTCCCCATATTATTGCTTATGGATGCTTATATTTATTGGATGTTGCTTATGGATGCTTACATTTACTGAGCAACTCTAAACTTTATTGCTAGAGACTACATTTACTTTGAGTGAATCGGTATAAGCATTTTTATGCTGGTGATTGATGGTAGTAGTACCAGAAATTTCTTTTTTTATACATATCAGATAAATGACTAAATCTCTCAGTTGACCTGACCCCTAGTAATCTCTGACTCACTACAGATAGACAAACAGACAAAAAGATAGATGTGTATTTACTGTTTTTAAATGTTCAGTCAAAACTTGAGATCAAATCTCTTGATAGTAACCTTCCTGACCTGTCAAGTACAAAACTTGTAAACCCATTATAGAAAAGTCTCTGTGGCTCATAAAGGGTTATATTTATATGAAAGGATGTCGAAATTACATGAATCTTATAAAGATAGTTGCTCTTATATTTGTTTTATGGGGAAAACTACATACGTACAGTTTTAATAATATATTAAAGGCCTTTTCCACAGACCAAATCCTATTAAATAAAAATGAAGCATAAAACACGAGAGAACATTCAGTATAAAATCCTTCAGCATCTGACATATTAAAGATTCTGCGATGATGTTCATCCTGGTCATGGCTATGAAGCTGGATTCCCTTAATCCCTATGGAGATAAACTGAAATTCAAGGTTTAAGCATTCAAGAACCAATTTTCATACATAGATAACTTAGCATTTTTAGATTGAGGTCAGTCTATAACACCTGTATTTCTAAGATAATTGTTGTAGCTGAGTAAAATATTGTAGTCGTTTTTTGCAGCATATTGTTTAATTCATATCTTCGTATTTGAGAGACTTGATACAAATAGGCTGTATGTCTAAAAGTGTTTTCACATTTAAAAAGGAATTTCTTTTAACGTATGTTCCCATAGTGAATCATTATGAGTTGGTATATCAGAAAGCAGATTATAATGTTCAGCTTGAGAGATTCAAAGCAAATTGCATAGGGGAAGCTAAGGAAATGTACTGAAATAAGAAAAATACAAGCTAAATATTGACTGGTAATAGAAATACAGGTAAATCTATAATACATTCATGAAACTGAAACATTACCTTTAAAAGTCCTTAAAGTTTTGAAATTCTGAGAATTTCTTACTGATCGGTATTTTGACAGTTAACAAATTACAAATGATCATTTACTACATACAGGAGATGTGCACTATTGAAGCGTATGGAGATCAAGCACCTGATGAATAAAAAAGCATCTATTTTTTCAGGGGTTTACTGCCCTTTAGGGACTATAAACCAACCATAAACCATTTCTGTTACAAACATGAATGATGAGAGTAGTAACAGTAAAAAGAAAAAAAGTTGTTTTTGAAGGTTGACGATGACATTTTGAAATAACATTGCTGGAAACATAAGCATACAATATAAGCGTTTTGTAATTTTACCCCCTTCCTCATCCCTGTAAAGGAGAAGTATCAGGCTGAAAAAGTATCCCCCCCCCCCCTATAGGGGATAAGTTTTAGATCACGGGTGTCCCCAGGAACAAAGCGTCAAGAATAGAGATGAGCGAACTTTTGAAAAATTCGATTCGACCAATTCGCCAAATTTTTCGAAAAAATTTGGTTTGACACGGATTTGTTTGAGGTGAATCTATATTAAAAACTGCTATTTCTGGCCTACAGAGAGCATCAATAGGGGTATAGAACACTTTGCTGTGTTCTAACACGCATATGGAGTGTGCTGGATAGTGAAATAATACTGTTATTTAGTATAACATGCAGATTACAGGCATCGCTTTTAGAATCACTGCCGTAGAGCGGCACAATGACAGAGCCTGGAGGTGGCATCAGTAGGAGGAGACCATGTAGTGGCTAAATGACACAGCATGGAGTTGTTGGCAGCATGAGGAGACCATATAGTGGCTGAATGACACAGCGTGAAGGTGTTGGCAGCATGAGGAGACCATATAGTGGCTGAATGACACAGCTTGGATGAGGCTGAACATGAGGAGACCATAAAGTGGCTGAATGACACAGTGTGGAGGTGTTGGCAGCATGAGGATACCATATAGTGGCTGAATGACACAGCCTGGAGCTGGCAGCAGCATGAGTAGACACTAGGGCTTCACAATCCCTAAGATTAAAAGATGAATTTTGAAATTTAACCCCTTAAGGATGCAGGGTTTCTCCGTTTTTGCATTTTCATTTTTTTCCTCATCTCCTTCTAAAAATCATAACGCTTTAAATTTTGCACATAAAATTTCATATGATGTCCTATTTTTTGCACCACCAATTCTACTTTGCAGTGACAGTCATTTTACCAAAAAATCCTCGGAGAAACGGAAACAAAATTCATTGTGCGACAGAATTGAAGAAAAAAAATGAATTTTGTAACTTTTGGGGCTTCCGTTTCTACACAGTGCATTTTTCGGTAAAAATAATACATTATCTTTATTCTGTAGGTCCATACGTTTAAAATGATACCCTAGTTATATAGGTTGGATATCGTCGTACTTCAGAAAAAAATCATAACTACATGCAGGAAAATGTATACGTTAAAAATTCTCATCTTCTAACCCCTATAACTTTTTTATTTTTCTGTGTATGGGCCGGTATGAGGACTCATTTTTTGCATTTTTATCGTTACCATTTTTGTATTGATTGGACTTTTTGATCAATTTTTATTCATTTTTTCATGGTATAAAAGGTGAAAAAAATACGCTATGTTGGACTTTGGAATATTTTTGCACATACGCCATTGACCGTGCGGTTTAATTAACGAAATAATTTTATAGTTTGGACATTTCCACATGCAGCAATACCACATATGTTTATTTTTATTTACACAGTTTTTTTATGGGAAAAGGGGGGTGATTCAAACTTTTATTTGGGAAGAGGTTAAATGATCTTTGTTAACTTTTTTTTTTTTTTTTTGCAGTGGTATAGCTCCCATAGGGAACACAGCCTGTTGTTGGCAGCAGCATGAGTAGACACCAGGGCTTCACAATCCCTAAGAATAAAAGACAAATTTTGAAATTGAAATTGAAGATTTAGGATAGCTAGTGCTACCATAAAAAAAAATGTTTAGGCCCAGACGCAGCAGCATGAGTAAATCATATATTGCCTGATTGACATAGCCTGGAGATCGCTGAATAATGAGGAGACCATATAGTGTCTGAATGGCACAACCTGGAGTTGGCAGCAGCATGAGTAGACACTAGGGCTTCACAATCCCTAAGATTAAAAGATGAATTTTGAAATTTAAATTGAAGATTTATGGTAACTATTGTTACGATAAAAAAAAAATTTAGGTCAAGGCCCAGGCCCAGCAGCATCAATAAACCATATGCTGGCTGAATGACACAGCCAGGAGGTGACTGAAGCATGAGGAGACCATATAGAGTCTGAATGGCACAACCTGGAGTTGACAGCAGCATGGATAGACACCAGGGTTTAACAATCCCTAAGAATAAAAGATGAATTTTGAAATTTTAATTGAAGATTTAAACTAGCTAGTGCTACCATAAAAAATTTTTAGGCCCAGACCCAGGCCCAACAGCATCAGTAAACCATATATTGGCTTAATGACACAGCCTGGAGTTCACTGAAGCATGAGGAGACCATATAGTGTCTGAATGGCAAAGCCTGGAGTTGGCAGCAGCATGAGTAGACACTAGGGCTTCACAATCCCTAAGATTAAAAGATAAATTTTGAAATTTAAATTGAACATTTATGGTAACTAGTGCTACCATTAAAAAAATTTTAGATCAAGGCCCAGGCCCAGCAGCATCAGTAAACCATATATTGGCTGAATGACACAGCCTGGAGGTGGCTGAAGCACGAGGAGACCATATAGAGTCTGAATGGCACAGCCTGGAGTTGACAGCAGCATTAGTAGACATTAGGGCTTCACAATCCCTAAGAATAAAAGATGAATTTTGAAGTTTAAATTGAAGATTTAGGGTAGTTAGTGCTACCATAAAAAAAATTTGTCCCAGACCCAGCAGCATCAGTAAACCATATATTGGCTGAATGACACAGCCTGGAGTTGGCTGAAGCAAGAGGAAACCATATAGTGTCTGAATGGCACAGCCTGGAGTTGACAGCAGCATGAGTAGACACTAGGGCTTCACAATCCCTAAGAATAAAAGATGAATTTTGAAGTTTAAATTGAAGATTTAGGGTAGCTAGTGCTACCATAAAAAATGTTTAGGCCCAGACCCAGGCCCAGCAGCATCAGTAAACTATATATTGGCTGAATGACACAGCCTGGAGTTGGCTGAAGCATGAGGAAACCATATAGTCTCTGAATGACACAGCCTGGAGTTGCCAGCAGCATGAGTAGACACTAGGGCTTCACAATCCCTAAGATTAAAAGATGAATTCTGAAATTTAAACTGAAGATTTTGGGTAGCTATTGCTACCATAACAAAAATGTTATTTCCATATATTCCCATATATTGCCTGAATGACACAGCCTGGAGTTGGCTGAAGCAAGAGGAGACCATATAGTGTATGAATGGCACAGCCTGGAGTTGGCAGCAGCATGAGTAGACATTAGGGCTTCACAATCCCTAAGATTAAAAGATGAATTCTGAAAATGTATTTGAAGATTTAGAGTAACTAGTGCTACCATGAAAAATTTTTAAGACCCAGGCCCCGCAGCATCAGTAAAGCCATATATTGCCTGAATGACACAGCCTGGAGTTGGCTGAAGCATGAGGAGACCATATAGTGTCTGAATGGCGCAGCCTGAAGCCTGGAGTTGGCAGCAGTATGAGTAGACATTAGGGCTTCACAATCCCTTAGATTAAAATATTAATTCTGAAATTTTAATTGAAGATTTATGGTAACTAGTGCTACCTAAAAAAAAATTTAGGCCAAGACCCAGGCCCCGCAGCATCAGTAAACCATATATTGGCTGAATGACACAGCCTGGAATTGGCTGAAGCATGAGGAGACCATATAGTGTCTGAATGGCACAGCCTGGAGTGGCCAGAAGCATGAGGAGACCATTAAAATTTATGATTTTTTTTAATTTCAATTTAAGATTTTTAAATTGAAATTTTGAATTTTGAAATTTAAGTTAGAGATTGTGAGACAATAGGGCCTCACAATCTCTAAGAATGAATTTTGAAATTTCCATTGAAGATGTATAGTACCTAGTGCTACCATAAACATATATAGGTAATGTCCTAGGCCCAGCAGCATCACTAAACCATGTAGTTGCTGAATGACAAATACTGGAGCTGGCTGAAGCATCAGTAAACCATATATTGGATGAATGGCACAGCCTGGAGGTGGCTGAAGCATGAGGAGACCATATAGTGGCTGAATGACACAGCCTGGAGTTGGCTGAAGCATAAGAATAGACCATATAGTGGCTGAATGATACAGCCTGGAGGTGGCAGCAGCAGCATCAGGAGTCCTGAAAGTGACCGAGTGCTGCGGTGGGTGGAAATACCAGTACCCGGTGACGAAGGTGGGTGAAAAAAGGTCTGATGCGGAGGAATGTTTGTAACTGGGGAGCAGCACCTTAAATCTGTTTGGCACTATCCATATTTGTGAAGTGTTGGTGTGGCACCATGGTCAATCTACTCTCATGCATCGGGCATTGGTGGTTGGAAATCCTGGCTGATCCATGCCTGATTCATCTTCACAAAGGTCAGACTCTCCACATTTTTCGTGGACAGACGAGTTCTCCTTGGGGTGACTATGGCCCCCGCCACACTAAACACATGCTATGATGGCACACTACTGGCCGGGCAGGACAGCTTTTCCAGGGCAAACTCTGCTAGTTGTGGCCACAAATCAAGTTTGGCTGCCCAGAAGTCCAGCGGATCTTCAAGGTGTGTTGGCATGGGCATGTCAAGGTATGCCACCACCTGCTGGTTCAGGTCCTGCTCCAGGTGTGCCTGCTGCTGATGAGTGGCTTCACTATGTGGGTGAAGAAAGCTACTCATCAGCGACTGTAGACTCAGGCATCTGCAGGGGGAGCTGGTACTGCTCTTGAACCCACCCTTCTGAGCAGCCATGGCAGTGGAAGGTGAGCGCAGGGGGGCTCCCTGATTCAGACCTGCGAGAGGATGGACGATGGTGCTGATAGGTATCGGCCAACTGACTACTTAGAATGCCTCTGTAGAAGGTCATTTTGTCCTCCCTCTCAGTGGGTGTAAAAAAGGCCCCTCATTTTGTGGCGGTAGCGAGGGTCCAATAAGGTGGAGATCCAGAAGTCAACCCGCTGCCGAATGGTGACAATTCAGCTGTCACTACGTAAGCAAGTGAGCATGCTACGTGCCATTTGTGCAAGTGACTCGGAGGGACTCCCTGTCTCCATCTCCACTGCATACCGCCATGGTGTGTCTGGGTCCTCTGTCTCGCCTTCCTCCTCTCCTGTCAGATCACTAGAAAAACTGCCCATTTGGCGAAACCTAAAATGTGCTCCCCTGTGTCCCTCTCCCTCCTTCTCCTCCTCCTCCAGTTCAGCCCCCACAGGGCTCATGTGGCCGTGTAGGCGCCACGTCTCCAGTGCTCTGATCAGCCATTGTTTCCAACACGTGTTGTAAGAAATGAAGTAGTGAAATGACGTTCATCCCGTAATCCTGGCGGCTTACTAATAATGTGGCTTCCTCAAAGGGCCTGAGCAAACGGCAGGTGTCAGGTATGAGCTGCCACTGGTTCCCATTGAAGTTACACAGGGGAGTACCCCTATCCGCTTGGATCATCAAGAAATTTGTTATGGCTTTCCTCTGTTTGTACAGTCAGTCCATCATATGGAGGGTGAAATTCCAACCTGTGGCAACATCACAAATCAGACTGTGTTGGGAGATACCGTTCCGATGCTGCAGCTCAAGGAGGGTGTGCTTTGCGGTGTACGAGTGGCTGAAGTGCATACAAAGTTTCCTTTCCATAGTTAGGATGTCTTGCAAATGGGGGGAAGATTGAACCAGATTGAACACGTGTGCCATGCAGAGCGCATGGCTCAGCCTACCCAGTCGCAGTGCATACAAGATGTTCTTCTCGTTGTCAGTCACCATGGTTCCCATTTTCATTTTTTGTGGAGTAAGCATTGCGCCGATTTCTTTACGAATGACTTTTAGCAGTTCCTCCGCTGTGTGACTCTTTTCGCCAAGGCAAACCATGTGAAGAACAGCGTGACACCGCCGTGCCCTGCACACATGGTATGTTGATGGGCCACTGAGACTTGTCTGGGCAGTAAAGGATGAGGAGGCGGAGTCGCACACTGTCAAAGGACCAACGGCCTGAGAGCGTGGAGGAGCAAGCAGCGTGACCTGTCCAAGTTGGTGTTGTGGCTGTGCAGGAACCACATTAACCCAGTGAGCCGTAAAGGACATGTATTGTCCCTGACCGAAGTTACAGCTCCAGACGCCGGCGCTGCTGTGCACTTTGGTACACACTGACAGGCTCAAGGACTGGACCACCTTCTCTTCCACAAAATTGTGCAGGGCTGGTACTGCCTTCTTCGCCAAGAAATTACAGCTTGGCACTCTCCACCTCGCAAGCCATCAGTTCTCTGAAAGGTGCAGAGTCCACCTCTTGAAAAGGGAGGGACTGCAGCACCAGCAACTTAGACAGGAGCACATTCAGCTTCTGCGCCATTGAATGAGTGGGCACATACTGTTGTCTCTTGGACATGGCTTCACCGATGGATTGTTGACGGAATGGCTGCCTAAAAGTAGGAGGAGCAGGAGCATCTGGAGCGACAGAAGGAGTGTATGACACACAGCTCCCTTCGGTTGAAGTGGTGAAGCCTTGGCTGGCTGAAAGAGGGAGCGACGTGCCACTGGGTGATGCAGCAGGCTGGACCACTACATCAGAGCCACGGTTCTCCCAGTCCGCTTTATGGTGGCGAAGCATATGTTGATGCAGGGCCGTGGAGCAAACATTGGGACCCTGGCCCTGCTTCACCTTCTGCCAACATATCATACAGGTGGCTTTGTGAACCTCCTAGGGATGCTTGATGAATCGTCCTCAGTGAAAAGTGGAGCTGAACCCACAGTATAAGATACTTCTTTAGGGGAGGGAACAGCATAGGATAGAGGCAATGGGAGGACAGAGACTGCTCTTGGGCCATGCCAACTGAGGGTTGTGTCTGATGAACTGTTGACTGGGGGTGTCAGATGGCACTTGTGATGAAGTAGATGATCGTGTTAACCTATCGACGACGGCAGATGGGTTGCTGGTCGAGACACAACCGCTATCTGATACCAGGAGCTGAGGCCTCTCACTGCAACTCCTGCTGCCACTTGCCCCTAGTCTGCTGCGACCTCTGCCTGAAGGATTTACGCCTCTGCCACTCTTCTGTGCACGTCCTCTCACTTCTCTGCCTGACATACTTAGTGCATATATGAGGGGAGTACAATACACTTCACTACGCTTAACCCCTTAAGGACACAGCCCATTTTCACCTCTAGGACGCAGCCCTTTTTTGCACATCTGACCACTGTCACTTTAAACATTAATAACTCTGGAATGCTTTTACTTATCAATCTGATTCCGAGATTGTTTTTTCGTGACATATTCTACTTTAACATAGTGGTAAATTTTTGTGGTAACTTGCATCCTTTCTTGGTGAAAAATCCAAAAATTTGATGAAAAAATTGAAAATTTTGCATTTTTCTAACTTTGAAGCTCTCTGTTTGTAAGGAAAATGGATATTCCAAATATTTTTTTTTGGGATTCACATATACAATATGTCTACTTTATATTTTCATCATAAAATTTATGAGTTTTTACTTTTGGAAGACACCAGAGGGCTTCAAAGTTCAGCAGCAATTTTACAATTTTTCACAAAATTTTCACACTCGCTATTTTTCATGGACCAGTTCAGGTTTGAAGTGGATTTGAAGGGTCTTCATATTAAAAATACCCCATAAAAGACCACATTATAAAATCTACACCCCCCAAAGTATTCAAAATGACATTCAGTAAGCGTTTTAACCCTTTAGGTGTTTCACAGGAAAAGCAGCAAAGTGAAAGAGAAAATTCAAAATCTTCATTTTTTACACTTGCATGTTCTTGTAGACCCAATTTTTTAATTTTTACAAGGGGTAAAAGGATAAAATTTATACTTGAATTTGTAGCCCAATTTCTCTCGAGTAAGCACATACCTCATATGTCTCTGTAAATTGTTCGGCGGGCGCAGTAGAGGGCTCAGAAGCGAAGGAGCGACAAGGGGATTTTGGAGAGTACGTTTTTCTGAAATGGTTTTTTGGGGGCATGTTGCATTTAGGAAGCCCCTATGGTGCCAAAACAGCAAAAAAAAAAACATGGCATACCATTTTGGAAACTAGACCCCTTGAGGAACGTAACAAGGAATTAAGTGAGCCTTAATACCCCACAGGTGTTTCATGACTTTTGCATATGTAAAAAAAAAAAAAAAAAAAAATTTCACTAAAATGTGTGTTTCCCCCCAAATTTCACAATTTTGCAAGGGTTAATAGCAGAAAATACCCCCCAAAATTTGTAACCCCATCTCTTCTGAGTATGGAGGTACCCCATAAGTTGACCTGAAGTGCATTACGGGCGAACTACAATGCTCAGAAGAGAAGGAGTCATATTTGGCTTTTTGAGAGCAAATTTTGCTCGGGGGGCATGTCGCATTTAGGAAGCCCCTATGGTGCCAGGACAGCAAAAAAAAAATGACATGGCATACCATTTTGGAAACTAGACTCCTTGAGGAAAGTAACAAGGGATAATGTGAACCTTAATACCCCACAGGTGTTTCACGACTTTTGCATATGTAAAAAAAAAATTTTTTTTTTACCAAAAATGCTTGGTATAGCAAAAATTTTACATTTTTAAAAAAGGTAATAGCAGAAAATACCCCCCAAAATTTGAAGACCAATTTCTCCCGATTCAGAAAACACCCAATATGGGGATGAAAAGTGCTCTGCTGGCGCACTACAGGTCTCAGAAGAGAAGGAGTCACATTTGGCTTTTTGGAAGCAAATTTTGCTCTGGGGGCATGCCGCATTTATTAAGCACCTATGGTGCCAGGACAGAAAAAAAAAACACATGGCATACCATTTTGGAAACTAGACCCCTTGGGGAACGTAACAAGGGGTAAAGTGAACCTTAATACCCCACAGGTGTTTCACGACTTTTGCATATGTAAAAAAAAAAAATGTTTACACTAAAATGCTTGTTTTCCCCCAAATTTTACATTTTTACAAGGGATAATAGCAGAAAATACCCCCCAAAATTTGTAACCCCATCTCTTCTGAGTATGGAAATACCCAATAAGTGGACGTGAAGTGCACTGGGGGCGAACTACAATGCTCAGAAGAGAAGGAGCATCATTGAGCTTTTGGAGAGAGAATTTGGCCATGTGCATTTCCAAAGCCCCCCCGTGGTGCCAGAACAGTGAACCCCCCCACATGTGACCCCATTTTTAAAACTACACCCCTCACGGAAGGTAATAAGGGGTGCAGGGAGAATTTACACCCCACTGGCATTTGATGGATCTTTGGAACAGTGGGCTGTGCAAATTAAAAATTTTATTTTTCATTTTCACAGACCCCTGTTTCAAAGATCTGTCAGACACCTGTGGGGTGTAAATGCTCACTGTACCCCTTGTTACATTCCGTGAGGGGTGTAGTTTCCAAAATGGGGTCACATGTGGGTATTTATTGTTTTGCACTTATGTCAGAACCGCTGTAAAATCAGCCACCCCTGTGCAAATCACCAATTTAGACCTCAAATTTACATGGTGCACTCTCCCTTCTGAGCCTTGTTGTGCGCCCCCAGAACACTTTGCGCCCACATATGGGGTATCTCCGTCCTCAGGAGAAATTGCGTTACAAATTTTGGAGGCTTTTTTTCTTTTACCGCTTGTGAAATTTTAAAGTATGGGGCAACACCAGTATGTTAGTGTACAAAAATGTTTTTTTTTTTACACTAACATGCTGGTGTAGACCCCAACTTTACCTTTTCATAAGGGGTAAAAGGAGAAAAAGCCCCCCAAAATTTGTTAGGCAATTTCTCCCGAGTACGGCGATACCCCATATGTGGCCCTAAACTGTTGCCTTGAAATACGACAGGGCTCCAAAGTGAGAGCGCCATGTGCATTTGAGGCCTAAATTAGGGATTTGCATAGGGGTGGACATAGGGGTATTCTACACCAGTGATTCTCAAACAGGGTGCCTCCAGCTGTTGCTAAACTCTCAGCATGCTTGGACAGTCAATGGCTGTCCGGAAATGCTGGGAGTTTTTGTTTTGCAACAGCTGGAGGCTCCATTTTGGAAACACTGCTGTAGGATACGTTTTTCATTTTTATTGGGGGGGTAGGGGTGGTGGTGGGGGGGCAGTGTACGTGTGTATATGTAGTGTTTTACTCTTTATTTTATGTTAGTGTAGTGTAGTGTTTTTAGGTTACATTCACACTGACGGCGGTTTACACTGAGTCTCCCGCTAGGAGTTTGAGCTGCGGCTGCAGCTCAAACTTGAAGCAGGGAACTCACTGTAATCCGTCGCCAGTGTGAATGTAACCTGTACATTCACATGGGAGGGGGGGAACTACAACTCCCAGCATGCACTGACAGAACGTGCATGCTGGGAGTTGTAGTTTTGCAACAGCTGGAGGCACACTGGTTGGAAAATACTGAGTTAGGTAATAGAACTTATTACCTAACTCGGTATTTCCCAACCAGTGTGCCTCCAGCTGTTGCAGAACTACAACTCTCAGCATGTACTGATTGCCAAAGGGAATGCTGGGAGATGTAGTTATGCAACAGCTGGAGGCACGCAAGTACAACTTCCAGCATGCCGAGACAGCCATTTGCTGTTCCTGAATGCTGGGAGTTGTAGTTTTGCAAGATTTAGAGGGGTTCAGGCTAGAGATCACTGACAGTGGTCTCTAAACTGTGGCCCTCCAGATGTTTCAAAACTACAAATCTCAGCATGCTAAGACAGCAAACTGCTGTCTGGGCATGCTGGGAGTTGTAGTTTTGTAATATCTGGAGGGCTACAGTTTAGAGACCACTGTCAGTGATCTCCAGCCTGAACCTCTCTAAATCTTGCAAAACTACAACTCCCAGCATGCCAACACAGCAAACAGCTGTCAAGGCATGGTGGGAGTTGTAGTTTTGCAACATCTGGAGGGCGACAGTTTAGAGACCACTCTCTAAACTGTCGCCCTGCAGATGTTGCTAGGCAACAGACTCTGGACACGCGGCGTCATACTTACCTCCACCGCCGCCGTAATCACAGCCGCCGCCGGGTAAGTGGCGCCGCCGCTATTACACGGTTCCCCCCACTGTGCCCGGACACCGATGGGTGGGCATAGCGGGGGGAACCGAACTTTAACCCCCCCGCCCCCAGTCTGCTATTGGTCGGCCGCTCCGCCGATCAATAGCAGGGATAGGAGGGGTGGCAACCCTGCCACCTCACTCCTATCTCTTCTAGGGGGATCGAGGGTGTCTTGGACACCCCCGATCCCCCTTATTTTATCGCGGCGCTGCGATTGATGGGCAGGGGGAGAGTGCTCCCCCTGCAAACACCGTAGATGCCGTGATCAGAACTGATCACGGCATCTATGGGGTTAATGCTGCCGGGACCGGCGCGATCGCGGCCCCGGCAGCTGCGGTGGGACTCCGGCTGTGATTGACAGCATAGTCCCACCCGCGATCTCCTGCACTGCCCGGGGCAGAGCAGGAGATCGCTTGGACGTATGCATACGTCCATTTGCGCGAACGTGTAATTCGCCTGGACGTATGCATACGTCCAATAGCGGGAAGGGGTTAAAAAAGTATCTGAGTACAACACCAGCCGGTGAGTACTTTCACAGTATGTAGACCTTTGACAGATTAACAGGTAAAAAATAGTACACTACTTAGATGTATGTATGTGGTATCAGGTATGCACTTATTAGGGCAGAAAAATGCATTACAGTATGCTTACAAAAAGTATCTTAGTACAACACCAGCTGGTGAGTACTTTTGCCTGAACTTTCACAGTATGTAGGCCCTTGACAGATTATCAGGTACAGAATAGTACCCTACTTAGATGTACATATGCGTTATGCACTCATGAGGGTATAAAAATGCGCTACAGTTACCTTAAGAAAAACATATTTTTGTAAAACACCAGCAGTACACAACAGTGCTGCAGCACAAAAAAGCTGTGTACTAAACACAAAATTGCACTCTGTCAAACACTATTAGGAATGGACTGCTGTGTGTTATGCCGTCTACAGACTAGTATAACCAGCAGATGATTTTCTCTTGAAGAGACACTGAATTGCGCAGTAAAATTATTCCTGCCTCCTCTGCTAAGGTTTATGAAATTGAGACAGCTTGTTGAAATGTATGAGGCAACACACAGCTATCTGCCCTTCTCTGTAATACTATGCCGAAGAAAGTGACTGGGAGGTTAATGCCTGCAGCTGCAGTAAAAATCCTTTTCGGTGAAAAAAACAAAGCTCTCCGTCCACGAGAATGCTGATGTGACTAGGAAGATGTTAAACGCTGCTGGACTGTGCTTTTCTCTGCTGTCTCTGCTCTGCTGACCCTTCTGCAGTATATTGTAATGAAGTGAGGAGCAGGATTATGGCTGCTGATTATATAGGGCTGTGACATCACAGGGGTGACTGGCTGCTGATAGGCTGCATCCTGCATGTGATTCAGGATATTCCCACCTACTTCCCTTCCCGCCTTGCCTTCCCACCTTCCCAGCGTTCCTTGCCCCATGTACTGACATGTGGATCCGCCATTTTAGATGCCCGGAAGCTTGCATAGCTTAATGAAGCTATTCGTGCAATAGAATCGTGGCGATATTCGCATTCGTTGCAAATCAAATATTTCCTAAAATTTGTAACGAATTTGGGTTTGTCAGCTTCGATTTGCTCATCTCTAGTCAAGAGCCAAGCATGAAGCAACGGCCGACACATGCCCTCCATATATCTCTATGGGAGAGCCGAAGATAGCCGAACGGCTCTCGCATAGAGAAACATGAAGGAAGCATGTCCTCCGCCCTTCGTTCAGAGTTCGACACACCCAGCTGACAGGGAAAACCGGGGTCCCATACAGGAGATCGCGAAGGGTCCTAGCAGTCAGACCCCCCACAATCTAAAACTTATCTCCTATCCAACCAGGGTCCCCCACACTATCTACCTGTACATACTGGATAGCATGGTTGAGACTGCTATCAGTTTCCGTTTAACCCCTTAAGGACCTAGGGTGTATGGGCACACCCTGGGTCCTTGGTACTTAAGGACCCAAAGGGCCAAAGATTGGAGATCACAGTGCAGTGGTTTTTAAACCATGACCCTGTAAATCTTGCAAAACTACAATTCCCAGCATGTATGAACAGCAAACGGCTGTCTTGCCATCCTGGGAGTTGTAGTTTCGTACCTCCAGCTGTTGTATAACTACGTCGGAGATCAGTACATGCTGGGCATTGTACTTTTGCAACAGCTGGAGGCACACTGGTTGGAAAATACTGAGTTAGATAACAGAACTTAACTGAAGGTTTTCCAACCAGCGTGCCTCCAGCTGTTGCAAAAGTACAACTCCCAGCATGCACGATCTGTCAGTGAATGTTGGGAGTTGTAGTTTTGCAACAGCTGGAGGTTTTACACGGGCGGGTTTACAGTGAGTTTCCTGCTTCATGTTTGAAAGGTGGCAAATTTTCTGCCGCAGTGCAAACTCCTAGTGGGAAACTCACTGTAAACCCCCGCCCGTGTGTAGGGCTGCCATCAGAAATTTCGGGGCCCCTTACATAGCTTCAGGCCTGGGCCACCATCACCCCCCTCAGGTAGGTAATGCCCCCATTATACAGTGACCCCAGTAGATAGTTCCCCCATGTAGGTCATGCAGGTAGGTAATGCCATCCATGTAAGTAATAATGCCCCAAATTATACCCTGGGGTCACATTCAGTGTATCAATGGTGGGTAATAATGCCCCCAGCTAGTTCATAATATGCCCAGTTATGTAATAATGCCCCTCACATAGCAGGTAATGCCCCCAGTTATGTAATAATGCCCCTTACATAGCAGGTAATGTTCCAGTAGGCTAAAAAATGCACCATTTAGCAAATAATGCCCCCACATAGGTAAAAATTGCCCCCAAATATATTTTCTAAAACAATTAAAAAAAATCCACTCACCTTTCCGCCGATCCTGCGCTGAGGCTGGGCGATCAGCAGCCTCCAGGGCGGCGCAGGACTTCTCCGGCAGGCTGTGTGATGAAATTACATCATCACACAGTCTGCTGTGCAATGTATGCTCTTGTACGTACATTGCGTACGCTATTTGCGTAATGTATGTACAGGAGCCGGAAAATGCTATAGCCTGTACGTACATTATGTACGCAATTTGCGTACTGTAGGTCCAGAAGCAGTCTCTGGCTTCTGTACTTCCCTTGCCGCAGGGGGGTACAGCAGGGCCCGGGCCCCTTACTGGTGTACTGGCTGTACCCCCCTGACAGCGGCCCTGCCCGTGTGAATGTACCCAAAAAACACTACACTATACTAATACATAATAAAGGATAAAACACTACATATACACCCCCTTACACTGTTCTCCCCCCAATAAAAATGAAAAAAGTATCGTACGGCAGAGTTTCCAAAACTGAGCCTCCAGCTGTTGCAAAACAACAACTCCCAGCATTTCTGGACAGCCACTGACTGTCCAGGCATGCTGGAAGTTTAGCAACAACTGGAGGCACTCTGTTTGAGAATCACTGGATTAGAAGACCCCTATGTCCACCCCTATGCAGTCCCTATTAAGTCCTCAAATGCGCATGACGCTCTCTCACTTCAGATCCCTGTTGTATTTCAAGGAAACAGTTTAGGGCTACATATAGGGTAATTTCTTCGGAGAAATCGGGTTACAAATTTTGGGGCTGTTTCTCCTTTTACCCCTTATGAAAAGGAAAAGTTGGGGTCTACATCAGCCTGCTAGTGTAAAAAAAATATTTTTACACTAACATGCTCGTCTTGCCTCAGTACGGAAAGACCCCATATGTGGGCGTAAAACGCTCTGCGGGAGCACAACAAGGCTCAGGAGTGAGAACACCATGTACATTTTACGCCTAAATTGGTGATTTGCACAGGGGTGGCTGATTTTACAGCGGTTCTGACATAAAAGCAAAAAAAGAAATACCCACATGTGACCCCATTTTGGAAACTACGCCCCTCACGGAACACACATAACAGTACCCCCCCCCCCCTCCTTTGGTCTCTACCTCCTTTTATGATTCAGAAAACTCCTGAGAAGGTCACGGTCCAGGATATTCTCCTCAGGCTCCCAAGTTCTCTCCTCAGGACCGTAACCCTCACAGTGGACCAGAAAAAATAGTTTACCTCTCACGGTTTTAATGGCAAGAATCTCTTTAACTTTGTAGACATCAGAAGAGAAGGAGACAGGTGTGGGGACAAGATTATTTTGAGAAAACCAGTTTATGACAAGAGGCTTGAGGAGACAAATGTGGAAGGAATTGGGAATACCTAACATAGCAGGTAGACAGAGTTTGTAGGAGACAGGATACATTTTTTGTAGAATATAAAATGGACCAAGGTAGAGAGGACCAAGCTTGTAACAGGTTATCTTGAAGCAGATGTACTTGAATGAAAGCCACACCATGTCACCAGAAGAGAAGGACATAGGAGGTCTTCTACTCTTATCAGCTTGCGCCTTCATGCTTGAAGAAGCCTGGTATGACGACTGTCGGGTCTGTTGCCAGATGCTGGAGAAGTCAAGCACCAGCTCATCAGAGTCCGTAGACAAAAAAGGGAGACAAAAAAGGGAGATGACCTTGTGGACTCGGAATCCTTATGATTATATGAGAATTCAGCCCAGGGTAGAAGGTCGACCCAATCGTCTTGACGAGCTGAAATAAAATGCTGAAGATAAGTCTCTAGGATTTGATTAATCCTCTCCAACCTGACCATTGGACTGAGGGTGGTAGGCCGAGGAAAAGTCCAGATTGATGTCCAGACGGTTACAAAGGGCTCGCCAGAACTTAGAGACAAACTGCACACCACGATCTGAAACTATATGCTGAGGAAGACCATGTAAACGAAAGACATGCAACAAGAAGTACTTCGCCAGCTATGGGGCAGAAGAAAGACCTGGTAGAGGAATAAAATTAGCCATCTTGGAAAACCGATCTACAACTACCCAAATTACAGTGTTATTATGAAATGTTGGCAAATCGGTGATGAAATCCATGGCGATATGGGAACAGGGAGTCTCCGGAATGGGTAAAGGCTGTAAAAGTCTTACAGGTCTCTGTCGAGGAGTTTTGTCACGGGCACAAGTTTCACAGGAATGAACAACATCAGAAATATCACGTTCAAGATGGGGCCACCAGTAGCGCCAGGAGTTTAGAAGTAAAGTCTTGCGTATACCAGGATGACCTGCTGTTAAGGAAGAGTTACCCCATTTCAGTACCTTGTATCTCAATCTGGCGGGCACAAAGGATTTTCCTGGAGGAACTTGCTGAATTTCAGCAGGAGCGGCAGGAATCAAACGGTCAGGAGGAATAATATGCCTAGGCATGGAGTCCAAACCAATGATGTCAAAGAACCTGGAGAGAGCATCTGCCCTGATTTTCTTATCTGCCGGATGGAAGTGAATGAAGAAGTTGAACCTAGAAAAGAACAGTGACCACCTTGCCTGGCGGGGGTTCAAACGCTGAGCAGACTTAAGGTATAGAAGATTCTTATGGTCGGAGTAAATGCTGATCGGATGAGAAGAACCTTCCAATTAATGTTGCCATTCCTCCAGGGCTAGCTTGATAGGGAGGAGTTAACGATCTCCTATGGAGTAATTCCTCTCAGCAGGAGAGAAGGTCTTGGAGAAGAACCCATAAGTTACAGTCTTGCCCTTGGCGTTTTTCTGAGTAAGAATGGCACCCGCTCCAATAGATGAGGCATCAACTTCCAAAGCAAAGAGCCTCTCCAGATCTGGTCTTGTAAGCACGGGAGCAAAGGCAAATGCAGGCTTTAAACGGGAGAAGGCCTCTTCAGCCTCTTGAGGCCACGATTTAGGATTAGAAGTCTTCTTAGTGAGAGCCACAATTGGAGCAACCAAGGACGAAAAATGTGTGATAAATTGACGATAATAGTTAGCGATTCCCAGAAAGCGTTGAATAGCACGTAGGCCCGAAGGATGAGGCCAATCCAATACTGCAGATAATTTTTCTGGATCCATCGGCAGGCCCCGATGAGAGACAATGTAGCCAAGAAATGGAAGACTAGACTTCTCGAACAGGCATTTCTCCAGTTTGGCGTAGAGATGAAGAACCAGACGAACATGAGTACGATGTTCCTCTAAGTTGGAAGAGAAGATCAGGATGTAATCTAGGTATACGACAACACAGGTGTAGAGAAGATCACGGAAGATATCATTGACAAACTCTTGAAAAACGGCTGGAGCATTGCAGAGACCAAAAGGCATTACAAGATACTCAAAATGTCCCTCACGAGTATTGAAGGCCGTTTTCCATTTATTTCCCTTGCGGATACGAATGAGGTTTCTCCAACTTGGAGAAAACCTTGGCACCACGTAGACGGTCAAAAAGTTCTGAGAGGTAGTGGGTAACGGTTCTTGACTGTGATTTTGTTAAGTCCCCTGTAGTCAATGCATGGACAGAGTGAGCCATCCTTCTTCCCTACAAAGAAGAAACCAGCTCCAGCAGGAGAAGAGGACTTACGGATAAATCCCTTTTGGAGATTCTCCTTGATATACTCAACCATGGCTTTGGTCTCAGGGACCGATAGAGGGTATATCCTTCCACGAGGAGGAGTGGTACCAGCCAGAAAATCTATAGGGCAGTTGTAAGGATGATGTGGAGGCAGAGACTCAGCTTGAATCACCATCATATTTAGAAGGTAAAGGCAGACATAGCTGGGAGCCAGAAGACACTGGAGGAACTGGTGGTGGGAGTGGGCCAGGTTGCAGTACTTGCTGCTGTTGCTGCAAGGCCAATAGCTGTTGCATCATAGCAGACAGTTTGGTAAGTTGCTGCGCCTGTCACGCCAATTGCTAAGACTGACGTTCCACAATGGAGGGAAGATCCGTGACTTCATGCAGGGGTACCTCAGCGGGATCCATGACCGGATCTTGCTGTAAGACTCATGTTTCAGTAGACTGGAACACTGATGATAGTGGATCCACTGGACCTGTGTGGTAGATGACTCGGACCATACCAGGGAGCAGAGTCAAAGGTGCCGCTGGTTTTCACCAGAGCCCACCGCAAAGTGGGATAGACTTGCTGCGGCAGGGGGCACCCACCTGTACAGCTCATAGTCAGGATAGCAGAAGGTCAAGGCAGCAAGCACAGTAGCATAGTCAGGAACGTAACAAGTAGTCAGTAGGCAGGCGGCAAAGGAGCAAGGTCAGGTCACGGAGCAAGGGTATGATACACGGAAAGCCAACTCTCAGGAACACTTTCTCTCAGGCACTAGGGCAACAAAGATCCGGCAGAGAAGTGTGGGAGATGGAGGAATTTATCAATGAGCCACAGTTGTTACTTCACTAATGGGTGCACAGGGAGACAGGGAGATGCGCACCGGAGCAGAGAGGCAAAGGCGGGGGCAGGAGAAGCACAAGGTGAGTGAGGGGCTGAGATTCGCATGCGGGCACGTACTGCAATGCGAATCCCAGCCCCGTCGCCAGCACATAATGTAACAGTACATACGTGGTATGCCCTTATGAGGGGAGTACAATGCGCTCCATTATGCTTAAAACAGTATTTGTCTCGAACAGCAGCAGGTATGTACTTTTGGCTGGCCTTTCACAGTAACTATGCCCTTAGGACTTTAACAGGAACAAAATGGTACAAGACCAATGTACACACAGGTTACACTTAATAGAGGACAATACACTCCGCTACTCAACCAGCATAAATAGCAGGTGATTATGGCTTTTAGTGCTCTGCTCACCCTAACTGAGTGGCTACTATTAGCTTTTCAAATGTTGTACACACCAGTGCTGCAGCACACAGTCTCTGTGTACTACACCCAAAAATGCCCTTTCTCTCTCAATCTCTCTCCCTTCCCTACCAGTGCTTCTAGGCTGGATTTGGGCTTGAGATGAGTCGCTGCTGTAATACACACACAATTGCACTTTGTCTCTCAATCTCTCTTCCTTCCCTATCAATGCTTCTAGGCTGGATTTGGGCTTGAGGTGAATCGCTGCTGTTATACACCCACAATTACACTTTCTCTTTCAATCTCTCTCCCTTCCCTATCAGTGCTTCTAGGCTGGATTTGGGCTTGAGGTGAATTGCTGCTGTAAAAATGCTTTTCTTTGCAACACACTGCTCTCTGTCCCTCTCTCTCTGCAATAGAATGCTGATGTGAGTGGTGGCAAGATGGCTGCTGATTATATAGGGCTGTGACATCACAGGTGTGGCTGGCTGCTGATAGGCTGCATGTTGCATGTGATTCAGGGTCATCCCGCCTACCCTTGTTACCGCCTTCCCAGCATTCCTTGCCCCATGTCCTGACATGTGGAGCTACCATCTTAGATGCCCAGGAGCCTGGACCGCACTAAATGGAGTTTAATGAAGCGATTTGTGCAATTGAATCGCGGCGATATTCCCATTTGTTGCAAAGCAAATTTTTCCTGAAATTCATAAAGAATTCGAATTCATCAGATTCGATTCGCTCATCCCTAATTACAGTATACGCTATAGAAACTAAAAGAATATGTTACTCTCTAGCAGGCCTATTCACATGCATCGGGCAAGTTACTTGGTTTTGCTATAGTTGTAATTAAAACCAAGGTTGTCAGCAAACATCAATCTTTTTGTTTTTCGTAAGATCTGGGAAATATTTACTTTAAACATTGGCAATGCAGCTATTAATGCCGCAGGCATGGCATATCTAAAGACATATACAGTCTTTTGTTTTCTCAAAGGTTTGCAGCATCTGCTTTCACAGATTCTTTGGGGTAATAACAGCATAGAAAATGCATGTCTTCACTTAAAGGAATCTTCAATCTGTAGAATGTATTTGATCAAGGAATACATTGTCAAATAAATCTACCTTCCTCAATATGCACTTTCCCACATAATGAACTATAGAAGCTCGTGTTGAATATCTGCTGAGCTCTGCCACTCCATTGCCTTTAATCACCAGCACTTAACAGCTGTTAAATAACAATATAGTTTTCTAATTTGCATCATATATCATAAACTATAGTGATGATTATACTTTATGAATCCCTTAACTGAAACCTTAATACGCTTTCAACATGATTAACCGACAAATAAGACAGACAAAGTTAAGCGATTGAGATGCTTTTACTGCATAAATAAAACCGATACTTTGCAACGTAAAAGCGTTTCCAAGTGTCTTCATATATCTGGCCATTATGCTCCAGAGGAACACCGGGTCATTTACATGAATGGCAGAATATTCACTTTCTGTCTCATAATTTGTAATAAAATATTATAATCCCAGACGTAGTTATACCTAAGGAATTCTGTACTATTGATTTAAAAAGAAAGCAGCATATTTTAAAGTGAGAAAAGGCAGGCTATTTTCATTGTCCCATAGGAAGCATTACCCTTGCATATGTTAATGTGCCGCAGCATTCTGGTATGCCGTCTGTAATAGACGAAGATAAAGAAAGAATCTTAGATTACTAACAAAACCGGCAGAGGTATCATACTAGAATATTCCACAATATTACACAGTAACTGTATTTTGACATTGTGAAGAAGAAAATAATTGATTTTAGTAAGACTATATTTTTCTATACTACAGTATATATGATTTTTAGTAAGACTATATTCTACTACAGTGGAAAACAAGTATTACACTTCATTAGCTCAATAGTTCATTTTTTACTTAGTAAGCAAATAAGGTTTTAATGGTTTGTAACAGATTGCAAAAGTCTGTGGGAGGTCAAACATTACACATAGCTCTTCTGAATATAAGTACAGAGGAATAAGAGGTGGTAAGAGCCACCTTGCTGTGTAATGTGTTTGTTTTTTATTTTATAAAAGTAAATATTTATTCATAGATTCTAAATAAAATAATGAATATAGCAATGCATTGCCTACTTTAGGTAAATGAAAATATCACTTGTTTTGTCATACATTCAGCTTTATACTTCATATATATCTAATGGATCTCTCGATCAGATAGTTTATTTAGACTATTTGTATTAAACTATCTCTATAATCCTAAAACACTTGAATAGTATCTTAAATATTACATTATCATGGAGACAACCCTTTTTCCTTTGACAGACTGAAGCACATTGATGTCCCCTTCTTTTGACCCTTTTCTATTAGCCAGAATAGAATGCTGTTCTGTAAGAGCAACTCCCACTCTGAAAGACTCAAGCTGTCCAGTTATTATGGCAATGACCACTTGTATCAATATATTCTCAAATTTCCCTTGATGTAGCCAATGTCTCATGCACTATTTTCAATGAGCGCTTGCTTTTTTGTGGTACTAATTGTGTATATACCAATTAGTACTACTTTGATTTAGATGATTTTTTGATCAATTGTTATTCCAGAAGAGAAATTTTTTTTTTTATTCTGTAATTTTATGCTTTTTTTTTTCTCCATTTACACTGTTCACTGTGCAGGACCAATAATATTACAATATAAATCTGCCATAACAAATCAGATTTTTTACATTTTTGTTATTTGATAAATGGGAAATTGGGGTGATTACAATTTTTATCATGGGGGGAAACTTCTTTTCTTTTATTCTCTTTTAAATCTTTTAAATGTTTACTATAAACAATTTTTTACACATTTTTGGTCCCCTAAGGGACTTGTATGAGAAATCATTTGATTGCTCATACAGATAAATGCAGGACTATTGCACTGCACTGATCCATTCAATAGGTGATCTGCTAATACAGCCTTCCTATGGCCAATTATAAAAGGCAGATCAGTCTTTGCAGGCACCAAGGCCTTCAAATGGCCTTACATCATCACATATTGATTGAATGCCCTTATTATATTTAGCAGGAGCTTTTAAACAGTAAAATAACAGAAATCACCTCTGGAAATGAAGAGAGCTCCCAAGTCATTTACATTCACCTTCAATGGCTCATTTATTTTACAAACTGAATGCTCATGATCCCTTAGTCTAATTCATGTAATACTAATACTAGTGGCTATGCAAGAAGTAATAACTCAGTTCTCAATCATTATTTGTATATGGATAGACTGAAAACTAATTTGGGGATGGGGTGCTTCTTACACCTTTTACTGTTTGACTGTGCATTTTTACTGCCTTTTACTGTGCAGTCAAACTGACGTGTTATCTTGGTTCTTCAAGATTAGTACGATTACAACACCCAATTTACATAATTTACATAAGATTTTTATAAATAAGTATACCTAAATTTGCCCTGTTCTGAATTTTGTGCACCATGATTATAGATGAGTGAATTGAAACTAATGAACCCAAATTCGCTACGAATTTCATGAAATATATGACTCACAACGAATGTGAACATCGCATAAGTAACTTCATTAAACTCTGTTTACTGCGGTCCAGGCTCCAGGGCATCTAAAATGGCAGATCTGCATGTCAGTACATGGAGCAAGGAACGCTGGGAAGGTGGGAAGGCAAGGCGAGAAGCAAAGTAGGCGGGATGCCCCTGAATCACATGCAGCATGCATCCTATCATCAGCCAGTCACCCCTGTGATGTCACAGCCCTATATATTCGGCAGCCATTTTGCGGCTTGTCATATTATTCATTAGACTGCATACAGATAGGACGGACATCGCTGTGTGTGTGAGTTACACAGAAAAGCTCATTCCAGCAGCTTTTCACATCCTAGTCACATCAGCGTTCTGGTGGACAGAGAGCAGTGTTTTTTTCACTGAAAAGGATTTTTACAGCAGCCATTAACCTCCCAGTTACTTTCTTCAGCATTGTATTACATATAGGGGTAGATAGCTGTGTGTTGCTTCATACATTTCAACAAGCTGTCTCAACTTCATAAACCTTAGCAGAGGAGGCAGGAAGAATTTTTCAGCTCAATTCTGTGTCTTTGTTCCACAACAAATCATCTGCTGGTTATAGTAGTCTGTAGACTAACCCAGCAGTCCATACAAACATCTAAGTAGTGTACTATTTTGTACCTTTTAGTCTGTCAAGGGCCAACATACTGTGAAAGTCCAGGCAAAAGTAATCACCAGCTGGTGTTTTACGAAAATATTTTATTTAAACGTACTGTACCGCATTTTTATGCCCTCATAAGTGCATACCACATACCTACATCTAAGTGGTGTACTATGTTGTGTCTGTTAATCTGTCAAGGGCCTACATACCGTGAAAGGACAGCCAAAAGTAATCACCGGCTGGTGTTTTACTCAAATAATTTTTGAGGCATACAGTAGCGCATATTTCTGACCTCATAAGTGCATACCACATACCTACATCTAAGTAGTGTACTATTTTGTACCTGTTAATCTGTCAAGGACCTACATACTGTGAAAGTCCAGGTAAAAGTAATCACCAGCTGGTGTTTTACTAAAATATTTTTTTAAACGTACTGTACCGCATTTTTCTGCCCTCATAAGTGCATACCACATACCTACATCTAAGTGGTGTACTATTTTGTGCCTGTTAATCTGTCAAGGGCCTACATACTGTGAAAGGACAGCCAAAAGTAATCACCGGCTGGTGTTTTACTCAAATATTTTTGTAGCGTACAGTAGCGCATTTTTCTGCCCTCATAAGTGCATACCACATACCTACATCTAAGTAGTGTACTATTTGGTACCTGTTAAACTGTCAAGGGCCTACATACTGTGTAAGGACAGCCAAAAGTAATCACCGGCTGGTGTTTTACTCCAATAGTTTTTTTTTAAGCGTACTGTAGTGCATTTTTCTGCCCTCATAAGTGCATACCACATACCTACATTTAAGTAGTGTAATATTTTAAACCTGTCAATCTGTCAAGGGCCTAGATACTGTGAAAGTCCAGGCAAAACTACTCAGCGGCTTGTGTTTTTACTTTTTTAAGTGTACTGCAGTGCATTTTTCTGCCCTCATAAGTGCATACCACATACGTACATCTAAGTGGTGTACTATTTTATACCTGTTAATCTGTCAAGGGCCAACATACTGTGAAAGGACAGCCAAAAGTAATCACCGGCTGGTTTTTTACTCCAAAACGTTTATTAAGCGTACTGTAGCACATTTTTCTCCCCTCATAGGTGTAACAGGTAGTGTAATATTTTGTACCTGTTAATCTGTCAAGGGCCTAGATACTGTGAAATTCCAGGCAAAAAACACACCTGCTGCTATTCTAGACAAATAGAATTTTAAGCGTTGTGAAGCCTATTGTACTCTACTCATATACTCACTAAGTGTGTCAAGCAGAGAAGTGCCAGGACATGCAGAGAGGAGCGGCAGAGGCCTAAATTCATCAGGCAGAGGTCGCAGCAAACTAGGAGCGAGTAACAGCAGGAGCCACAATGTGAGGCCTGAGCTCCCGGTATCAGCTAGTGGACGTATCTCGACCAGAAACCCATCTGCCGTCATCGATTGGTTAACACGGTCATCCACTTTATCACAAGCGGTGGCTTTCTCAGACACAACCCTCAGTTGGCATGGCCCAGGAGCAGTCCCTGTCCTCCCATAGCCTCTGTCCTATGCTGTTCTCTCATCTACAGAAGTATCTTATTCTATGGGTTCAGCTCCACTATTCACTGAGGATGATCTAATAGAGGACAGTCAGCAGCTACTGCCCAACCAACAAGTGGAGGAGACATCTGCCGCTTCCTCCGCTAGGCGGGCAAGTAGTGATGACTAGAGTGAAGTGGGAGGCGGTGTTTCCAGGGTTCAGGGTCCTGTAGCAGACACTGTTGAGGAAACTGAGGAGGACATCAGTGACGTGCAGAAACTTGTTGATGATGATGAAGCTGATCGCAATTGGGAGACGGGTGCAGAAGGGGCTTCATCATCAGGAGAAGAGAGTTGCAGGTTGCCCGTAAGGCAGCAGCTGAGCCAGCAAGGTGGTAGCATGGTTGGCAGTCAGCATGGTGGCAGAAGTGCAAATTCTGGAGCCAAACTTGCCTGGGGGAGACCACCTGCTTCGCGGCAGCCTACCTTCCCGGAAGATAGTGGAACAGGGATTCCTGGAGACAGCGGCAGTAGCAGTCCATTAGTGCGGACTGTTAGTGAGAAAATCAGCTACGCGGCGGTGTGGCAGTTTTTCATCAAGCATCCGGAGGAGGTTCACATAGCCACATGCAAGATATGTCGGCAGAAGGTGAAGCGTGACCAGGGTCCCAATGTTGGCACCACGCCCCTGCGTCAACATATGTTTCGCCACCATAAAGCAGCCTGGGAGAACCGTGGCTCCGATGTAGTGGTCCAGCCTGCAGCATCACCCAGTGGCACGCCGCGCCTTCTTTCAGGCAGCCAAGGCTCCACCACCTCAGCCGAAGGGAGCTGTGTGTCATAACCTCCTTTTGTCGCTCCAGCTGTCAAGGGCCTAGATACTGTGAAAGTCCAGGCAAAAGTACACAACTGCTGCTATTCTAGAAAAATACTGTTTTATGTGTTGTGAAGCCTATGGTACTCCACTCATATAGACGCAGTAAATATGTCACGCAGAGAAAGGCCAGAACATGCACAGAGGAGCGACAGAGGCCTAAATTAATCAGGCAGAGGTTGCAGCCGACTAGGGGCGAGTGGCAGCAGGAGTCACAGCGTGAGGCCTGAGCTTCCGGTATCAGCTAGCGGTCATGTCTCAACCAGCAACCCATCTGCCATTATCGATTGGTTAACACGGTAATCCACTTCATCACAAGTGACATCTGATACCCCCAGTCAACAGTCGGTGGCTTCCTCAGACACAACCCTCAGTTGGCATGGCCCGGGATCAATCCCTGTCCTCCTATTGCCTCTGTCCTATGCTGTTCCCTCCCCTACAGAAGTATCTTATGCTGTGGGTTCAGCTCCACTATTCACTGAGGATGATCTAATAGAGGACAGTCAGCAGCTACTGCTCAGCCAACAAGTGGAGGAGACATCTGCCGCTTCCTCCGCTAGGTTCAATTTGGCCGGGAATTTGGCTAGGTTCAATTTGGCCGGGAATAGATAAGCACTGTATACCTGAAGAAGTCATTCTACTTCAACTATATAGTCTCCTCATGCTGCCAACACCTCCACGCTGTGTCATTCAGCAACCATATTGTGTCCTAATGCTTCAGCCACATCCAAGCTGTGTCATTCAGCCACTATATGGTTTCCTCATACTGTCAACACCTCCATGCTGTGTCATTCAGCCACTATATGGTCTCCTCATGCTGCCAACACCTCCACGCTGTGTCATTCAGCCACTATATGGTCTACTCATGCTTCAGCCACATCCAAGCTGTGCTATTCAGCCACTATATGGTCTCCTCATGCTGCCAACACCTCCACGCTGTGTCATTTAGCAGCTGTATGGTCTCCTCATGCTGCCAACACCTCCACACAGTGTCAATCAGCCACAATATGGCCTCCTCACACTGATGCCACCTCCAGGCTCTGTCATTGTGTCACTCTGCGGCAGTTATTCTAAAAGTGATGCCAGTAATCTGCATGTCATTCTGAATAACAGTATGATTTCACTACCCCAGCACTCCATATGCGTGTTAGAACAAATCAAAGTGTTCTACACCCCTATTGAGGCTCTGTGTAATCCAGAAATAGCTTTTTTCAATATAGATACACCGCAAATAAGTTCGGATCAAACCGAATTTTATCGAAAAATTCTGCGAATCGGCCGAACCCAAGTTCACTCATCTCTCATCATGATCTGTAGTTTTATTGGTACCTATTTACTTTGTGATCGCCCTTTTTTTTCTGGGATGTGATGTGACGGGGAAAATACGCAATTCTGCCATTTGTTTGTTTTTATTATTTACACAATTCACCATGTGGGATCAATAACGTTATACTTTAATAGTTCAGACAATTCTCCATGTGGTGACACCAAATATGCTTAGTTTAATTTTGTTTACATATTTTTATTTAGAAAATGTTAGTCTTTAACCCCTTAAAGACCAAGTCCATTTTGACCTTAAAGGGGTATTCCAGGAATTTTTTTTTTATTTGACTATGCTACAGGGGCTGTAAAGTTAGTGTAGTTCATAACATAGTGTCTGTACCTGTGTGAGACGGTTTTCTCACAATTCTTATTTGATTTTCACCCCAATATTTATTTTTTACCAGCATACAAAATGACTGTTGTCTCGGATTTTTCCCAGATTGCAATGCGGCCGAGACCTGACTCACTAGTCAGCTGATGACAGGGAGCCTGTCTGCTTCAATGGGTGGATGTGATCAATCTGCAACTAATGTAACAGCTGTTGGCACCCTGATTGAAAACCACAGGTCTTTTGTTTCAATGGGTGGGGTGGCTGATGTGTGAGAGGGAGGAAAATGGCATTGTGGGATTTGTAGTCAAAAAAACATAAGTCAAACAGGAAATACAAGTTCACAAAAAGCTTGCCACAGGGTTATGTTACAATATAGCCATTTAGCCCCAAGACAAGTGCAGATCCTTCCTAAGCATGTCCATTACTGTCTGCCAGGTACATACTAAAATCACCTTATGGTGGAAAACCCCTTTAAGGACCAGGCCAATTTTCGTTTTTGCACTTTCGTTTTTTTCTCTCCTTCTAAAAATCTTCTTTAAATTTTGTACCTACATACATTGGACCTATATAAGGGCTTGTTTTTTGCGCCAATTGTACTTTGTAATGACATCAATCATTTAATAACAAAATATACAACAAAACCACCCAAAAAATCTATATTTGTGGGATGAAATTGAAAAGAAAATAACATTTTGTAAATTTGGGGGCTTCTGTTTCTACACAGTACAATTTTCAGTAAAAAATGACATCTGATCTTTATTCGGTAGGTCCATACGGTTACAAGGATGCCCAATTTATGTAGGCTTTATTTTATTTTACTACTTTAAAAAAATCTTAACTACATGCATCAAAATTAGTATTTTTAAAATTGTCATCTTCTGACCCCTATAACTTTTTTAGTTTTCCGCATACGGGGCTATATGAGAGCTCATTTTTTGCATCATGGTCTGTAGTTTTTATCGGTATCATTTTTGTTTTGATGGGACTTTTTGATTGCTTTTTATTAGTTTTTTATGGTATATGAAGTGACCAGAAATGCAAATTTTTGGACTTTGGTATTTTTACGTGTACGCCATTGACCGTGCAGTTTGCATAACCTTATATTTTAATATGTTGGACATTTATGCACACGGCAGGACCAGAAATGATTATTTTTATTTTTTATTACATTATTTTATTTCATTTTTATTTTTATTTAAACTATTAATAGGGAAGAGGTGAATTCACTTTTATTGACTTTTATTTTTACACTTTTTTTTTTGCCCCCAAAAGGTGGCTATAACATGCAATCTTTTGATTGAATACACTGATCAATGCTATGCCATAGCATAGCATTGATCAGTGTTAACAACGCTCTGTCCAGCCTGCTGGGCTTGGGTGGGCTTGGGGCAGCATATCGCCAAACGGACGATGAAGAGGATGGTGAGGATTCTCTTGTCATCCAGTAAGCTGATAAGGACATCGCGATTTTGTCGAGATAGTCCCGATCAGCTCGGGTGAGCTGCCGGGATACTTTTGGTTTCATTTTAGATGCCATGATTTAACATTAGCCGTGAGTCCTGGCTTCCCGTAGCAACCGTGACCCACCGGGTTTAAGCCGTTCTCCGCTCGTGAGAACGGTATAAACCCTGTTAACAGGGACCAGGTCATACAGGTAGGCCCTGGGTCCTTAAGTACCAGGACATCAGGGCGCACCTGTACGCCCTGTGTCCTGGACAGGTTAAACTTTTATTGGGCACTGTCAAAATCCAAAACTTTTTACATGTTGTACATCTTGGTAAAACTTTAACCTTTCTAATTCAATTCTTAAAAAGTCATAGCTCATAAAAAAAAGATCACTAGTGGTCCCCATACCGTCCAGAACATGGACCTGTGTGGCAGCAGCATCCTCTTTGTCCAAGCTGAAGCACAGACAGGGACAAAGTCCAGTAAGTGAGGGTGGTACTAGCACTCCTTTGTGCTCACTCTTGTCCTGTCTATCAGACTCTTATCTGAAAACAAAGAGAGATCGAGGTTATAAAGCAGCCTTCAGCGATTGAATAAAGAGATTCAGCACAACACAGCAGACAGCAGAGAGAGGGACTGAATGCATGATGAGTGAGGGCAAGCTCAGTGCTTGCCTCGGGCATGTCCCTTCCTGAGCAGTGGATGTCAGCAGTACAGAGAGATTTGTGAGCCACATACAGAACCTATAGGCATGTTGAGCATTTTTTACTGTGATGTGACGGCTATGCTTTAAAGGGATACTCCGGTGGAAAAATGTTTTTTGAATCAACTGGGTCCAGAAAGTTAAACAGATTTGTAAATTATGAAACACAAAGAGAAAAAGAAACACAGCAGCACATCCACAATTTGTATTTTGATCTACTTGCTTTTCAGCATAAATTCAAAAACTAACAGGTTGTTTGTATACATTTTGATCAAAAAGTACAGGCCCACTCACCACATCAAGGCCACCTAATTAGAGTGGGTCCTAACCTTACACTGGCATAGTGCCAAGCGGTGACCACTGCCTCCGAGACACCATGCCCACAAGGGGAATGACCCTGTGGCCAGGCTGCCCCACTGCTACCCGACCAAGCCCCTGGCTCTGGGCCACTCCACCCCACAGACAAAGCATCACAGTAACAATGAACGCCGCAGTGCAACCACACCAGTGTGGACACCTACCATGTGCTCCCTGCCAGAGGGCTAAGAGAATGTTAGGAGGAAACACATATGCAGTCTCCTGCTGATTAAAAATACCTGGGCCAAATGAGTGGAGCTGAGCGCTGGCTATGAAGGAGAGAGACTACAATTGTAAAACACAAAGAGAAAAAGAAACACAGCCGCATATCCACAATATCCACAAATGTACAACACAACATTTGTATTTTGATCTACTTCTTTCTCAGCATAAATTCAAAAACTAACAGGTTGTTAGAATACATTTTGATCAAAAAGTACAAGCTGTGGCGAGTGGGATTGTACTTTTTGATCAAAATGTATATGTCACGATGCCGGCTGGCAGGTAGTGGATCCTCTGTGCCAGAGAGGGATTGGCGTGGACCGTGCTAGAGGATCGGTTCTAAGTCACTACTGGTTTTCACCAGAGCCCGCCGCAAAGCGGGATGGTCTTGCTGCGGCGGTAGTGACCAGGTCGTATCCCCTAGCAACGGCTCAACCTCTCTGGCTGCTGAAGATAGGCGCGGTACAAGGGAGTAGACAGAAGCAAGGTCGGACGTAGCAGAAGGTCGGGGCAGGCAGCAAGGATCGTAGTCAGGGGCAACGGCAGAAGGTCTGGAATCACAGGCAAGGAACACACAAGGAACGCTTTCACTGGCACTAGGGCAACAAGATCCGGCGAGGGAGTGAAGGGGAAGTGAGGTGATATAGGGAAGTGCACAGGTGTAAACACTAATTGGAACCACTGCACCAATCAGCGGTGCAGTGGCCCTTTAAATCGCAAAGACCCGGCGCGCGCGCGCCCTAGGGAGCGGGGCCGCGCGCGCCGGGACAGAACTGACGGGGAGCGAGTAAGGTACGGGAGCCGGGGTGCGCATCGCGAGCGGGCGCTACCCGCATCGCGAATCGCATCCCGGCCGGAGGTGGTAACGCAGCGCCCCGGGTCCGTGGAACCGACCGGGGCGCTGCAGTGAGGGAAGTGTAGCGAGCGCTCCGGGGAGGAGCGGGGACCCGGAGCGCTCGGCGTAACAGTACCCCCCCCCTTGGGTCTCCCCCTCTTCTTGGGGCCTGAGAACCTGAGGATCAGACTTTTGTCCAGGATATTGTCCTCAGGTTCCCAGGACCTCTCTTCTGGACCACAACCCTCCCAATCCACTAAAAAAAAAGTTCTTCCCCTGACCTTTTTAGAGGCCAAAATCTCTTTAACAGAGAAGATGTCCGAGGAGCCGGAAACAGGAGTGGGAGGAACAGATTTAGGAGAAAAACGGTTGAGGATGAGAGGTTTAAGAAGAGAGACGTGAAAGGCATTAGGGATACGAAGAGAAGGAGGAAGAAGAAGTTTGTAAGAGACAGGATTAATTTGACACAAAACTTTAAAAGGACCAAGATAGCGTGGTCCCAACTTATAGCTCGGGACACGGAAACGGACATATTTAGCGGAGAGCCATACCTTGTCTCCAGGGGAAAAAATGGGAGGAGCTCTTCTTTTCTTATCTGCGAATCTCTTCATGCGAGAAGAAGCCTGTAAGAGAGAATTTTGGGTCTCTTTCCATATGGTGGAAAGATCACGAGAAATTTCATCCACAGCGGGCAGACCAGAGGGCAAGGGGGTAGGGAGGGGGGGAAGAGGGTGACGGCCGTACACCACGAAAAACGGAGATTTGGAGGAAGATTCAGAGATTCTGAAATTATACGAGAATTCGGCCCAAGGTAGAAGATCTGCCCAGTCATCCTGGCGGGAGGAAACAAAATGTCGTAAATAGTCACCCAAGATCTGGTTAATTCTCTCTACTTGTCCATTGGATTGAGGATGGTATGCAGAAGAAAAATTTAATTTAATCTTGAGTTGTTTACAGAGAGCCCTCCAGAATTTAGACACAAATTGGACGCCTCTATCCGAGACGATCTGTGTAGGCAACCCGTGAAGACGAAAAATGTGTACAAAAAATTGTTTAGCCAACTGAGGCGCTGAAGGAAGACCAGGAAGAGGGATGAAATGTGCCATTTTGGAGAATCGATCAACGACCACCCAAATAACAGTGTTGCCATGGGATGGGGGTAAGTCAGTAATAAAATCCATACCAATCAGAGACCAAGGTTGTTCGGGGACAGGTAGAGGATGAAGAAAACCAGCGGGCTTCTGGCGAGGAGTCTTATCCCGGGCACAGATAGTGCAGGCTCGCACAAAGTCCACCACATCAGTCTCTAGAGTCGGCCACCAATAGAAGCGAGAGATGAGTTGCACAGATTTCTTGATGCCCGCATGACCTGCGAGATGGGAGGAGTGACCCCATTTGAGGATCCCAAGGCGTTGGCGTGGAGAAACAAAGGTCTTTCCTGGAGGAGTTTGCCTGATGGAGGCTGGAGAAGTGGAAATCAGGCAGTCAGGAGGAATGATGTGTTGAGGAGAGAGTTCAATTTCAGAGGCATCTGAGGAACGAGAGAGAGCATCGGCCCTAATGTTTTTATCAGCAGGCCGAAAGTGAATTTCAAAATTAAATCGGGCAAAGAACAGAGACCACCTGGCCTGACGAGGATTCAGCCGTTGGGCAGACTGGAGGTAGGAGAGGTTCTTGTGATCGGTGTAAATAATAACTGGAAATCTTGATCCCTCCAGCAGATGCCTCCATTCCTCAAGTGCTAATTTAATGGCTAGAAGCTCTCGATCCCCGATGGAGTAGTTCCTCTCCGCCGGAGAGAAGGTCCTGGAAAAAAAACCACAAGTAACAGCATGCCCGGAAGAGTTTTTTTGTAGAAGGACAGCTCCAGCTCCCACTGAGGAGGCATCAACCTCCAATAGGAAGGGTTTAGATGGGTCAGGTCTGGAGAGCACGGGAGCCGAAGAAAAGGCAGACTTGAGTCGTTTAAAGGCGTCTTCCGCTTGAGGAGGCCAAGACTTGGGATCGGCATTTTTTTTTGTTAAAGCCACAATAGGAGCCACAATGGTAGAAAAATGTGGAATAAATTGCCTGTAATAATTGGCGAACCCCAAAAAACGTTGGATGGCACGGAGTCCGGAGGGGCGTGGCCAATCTAAGACGGCAGAGAGTTTATCTGGGTCCATTTGTAGTCCCTGGCCAGAGACCAAGTATCCTAGAAAAGGAAGAGATTGGCATTCAAACAGACATTTCTCTATTTTGGCATAGAGTTGATTATCACGAAGTCTCTGAAGAACCATACGGACATGCTGGCGGTGTTCTTCAAGATTGGCAGAAAAAATCAGGATATCGTCCAGATATACAACAACACAGGAGTATAGTAGATCACGAAAAATTTCATTAACAAAGTCTTGGAAGACGGCAGGGGCGTTGCATAGACCAAAGGGCATGACCAGATACTCAAAGTGTCCATCTCTGGTGTTAAATGCCGTTTTCCATTCATCCCCCTCTCTGATGCGGATGAGATTATAAGCACCTCTTAAGTCCAGTTTGGTAAAAATATGGGCACCTTGGAGACGATCAAAGAGTTCAGAGATGAGGGGTAGGGGGTAGCGGTTCTTAACCGTGATTTTATTAAGACCGCGGTAGTCAATGCAAGGACGTAGAGAGCCATCTTTTTTGGACACAAAGAAAAATCCGGCTCCGGCAGGAGAGGAGGATTTACGGATAAAGCCCTTTTTTAAATTTTCTTGGACGTATTCAGACATGGCAAGAGTCTCTGGGACGGACAGAGGATAGATTCTGCCCCGGGGTGGAGTAGTGCCCGGGAGGAGGTCAATGGGACAATCATAAGGCCTGTGAGGAGGTAGAGTCTCAGCTTGTTTTTTGCAAAAAACGTCCGCAAAGTCCATATAGGCCTTAGGGAGACCGGTTACATGAGGAAGCACAGGGACACGGCAAGGTTTACTGGGAACCGGTTTTAAGCAGTCCTTGGAACAAGAGGGCCCCCAACTCTTGATCTCCCCAGTGGACCAATCCAGGATTGGGGAATGGAGTTGAAGCCAGGGAAGTCCAAGAAGGATTTCAGAAGTGCAATTGGGGAGGACCAACAGTTCAATCCTCTCGTGATGAGATCCGATGCACATTAGAAGGGGCTCCGTGCGGAAACGTATAGTACAGTCCAATCTTTCATTGTTTACACAATTGATGTAGAGGGGTCTGGCGAGACTGGTCACCGGGATGTTGAACCTGTTGACGAGAGAGGCTAAGATGAAATTTCCTGCAGATCCAGAGTCCAAGAAGGCCACAGCAGAGAAGGAGAAGGCAGAGGCAGACATCCGCACAGGCACAGTAAGACGTGGAGAAGCAGAGTAGACATCAAGGACTGTCTCACCTTTGTGCGGAGTCAGCGGACGTCTTTCCAGGCGGGGAGGACGGATAGGACAATCCTTCAGGAAGTGTTCGGTACTAGCACAGTACAGGCAGAGATTCTCCATGCGGCGTCGTGTCCTCTCTTGGGGTGTCAGGCGAGACCGGTCGACCTGCATAGCCTCCACGGCGGGAGGCACAGGAACAGATTGCAGGGGACCAGAGGAGAGAGGAGCCGGGGAGAAGAAACGCCTCGTGCGAACAGAGTCCATATCCTGGCGGAGCTCCTGACGCCGTTCGGAAAAACGCATGTCAATGCGAGTGGCAAGATGGATGAGTTCATGTAGGTTAGCAGGGATTTCTCGTGCGGCCAGAACATCTTTAATGTTGCTGGATAGGCCTTTTTTAAAGGTCGCGCAGAGTGCCTCATTATTCCAGGATAATTCTGAAGCAAGGGTACGGAACTGTACGGCATACTCGCCAACGGAAGAATTACCCTGGACCAGGTTCAACAGGGCAGTCTCAGCAGAAGAGGCTCGGGCAGGTTCCTCAAAGACACTTCGAATTTCCGAGAAGAAGGAGTGTACAGAGGCAGTGACGGGGTCATTGCGGTCCCAGAGCGGTGTGGCCCAAGCCAGGGCTTTTCCAGACAGCAGGCTGACTACGAAAGCCACCTTAGACCTTTCAGTGGGGAACTGGTCCGACATCATCTCCAAGTGTAATGAACATTGGGAAAGAAAGCCACGGCAAAACTTAGAGTCCCCATCAAATTTATCCGGCAAGGATAGTCGTATTCCAGAAGCGGCCACTCGCTGCGGAGGAGGTACAGGAGCTGGCGGAGGAGATGATTGCTGGAGCTGTGGTAGTAACTGTTGTAGCATAACAGTCAGTTGAGACAGCTGTTGGCCTTGTTGCGCAATCTGTTGTGACTGCTGGGCGACCACCGTGGTGAGGTCAGCGACAACTGGCAGAGGAACTTCAGCGGGATCCATGGCCGGATCTACTGTCACGATGCCGGCTGGCAGGTAGTGGATCCTCTGTGCCAGAGAGGGATTGGCGTGGACCGTGCTAGAGGATCGGTTCTAAGTCACTACTGGTTTTCACCAGAGCCCGCCGCAAAGCGGGATGGTCTTGCTGCGGCGGTAGTGACCAGGTCGTATCCCCTAGCAACGGCTCAACCTCTCTGGCTGCTGAAGATAGGCGCGGTACAAGGGAGTAGACAGAAGCAAGGTCGGACGTAGCAGAAGGTCGGGGCAGGCAGCAAGGATCGTAGTCAGGGGCAACGGCAGAAGGTCTGGAATCACAGGCAAGGAACACACAAGGAACGCTTTCACTGGCACTAGGGCAACAAGATCCGGCGAGGGAGTGAAGGGGAAGTGAGGTGATATAGGGAAGTGCACAGGTGTAAACACTAATTGGAACCACTGCACCAATCAGCGGTGCAGTGGCCCTTTAAATCGCAAAGACCCGGCGCGCGCGCGCCCTAGGGAGCGGGGCCGCGCGCGCCGGGACAGAACTGACGGGGAGCGAGTAAGGTACGGGAGCCGGGGTGCGCATCGCGAGCGGGCGCTACCCGCATCGCGAATCGCATCCCGGCCGGAGGTGGTAACGCAGCGCCCCGGGTCCGTGGAACCGACCGGGGCGCTGCAGTGAGGGAAGTGTAGCGAGCGCTCCGGGGAGGAGCGGGGACCCGGAGCGCTCGGCGTAACAGTATACTAACAACCTGTTAGTTTTTGAAATTATACTGAGAAGCAAGTAGATCAAAATACAAATGTTGTGTTGTACATTTGTAGTTTCTCCCTTCTTCCATGGCCAGCACTCAACTCCACCCATTCGGCCAAGGTGTTTTTAATTAGCAGGAGACTGTATAAGGGTTTGCTCCTAATTTTCTCCCATCGCTCTGGTAGGGAGCACATGGTAGGTGCTCACGCTGGTGTGTTACTCTGTGTTGGCCATTGTTTCTTTAATGCTTTGTTTGTGGGGTGGTGCAGTGGGGCTGCCTGGCTACTGGGTCGTCCCCCCTGTGGGCATGGTGTCTTGGAGGCAGTGGTCGCTGCCCGGCACTACGCCAGTGTAAGGTTAGGGACCCATTCTGAGGGACTCACTCTGACTAGGTGGCCTTGACGTGGCGAGTGGGCTTGTACTTTTTGATCAAAATGTATACTTACATCCTGTTAATTTCTGAAATTATACTGTGAAGCAAGTAGATCAAAATACAAATGGTGGATGTGCTGCTATGTTTCTCTATTTGTGTTGTACATTTGTAGTCTCTCCCTTCTTCCATGGCCAGCACTCCACTCCACCATTGTGTCCCAGGTGTTTTTAATTAGCAGGCGACTGCATAAGGGTTTTCTCCTAACATTCTCCCATCCCTCTAGTAGGCAGCACATGGTAGGTGTTCACAATGGTGTGGTGCTCTTTGGTAGCCATTGTTTCTTTGATGCTTTTGTTTGTGGGGTGGTGCGGCCCAGAGCCAGGGGCTTGGTCGGGCAGCAGTGGGGCTGCCTGGTCACTGGGTTGTCCCCCCTGTGGGCATGGTGTCTTGGAGGCAGTGGTCGCCGCTTGCACTATGCCAGTGTAAGGTTAGGGACCTATTCCGACTAGGTGGCATTGACGTGGCGAGTGGGCTTGTACTTTCTGATCAAAATGTATAATAACAACCTGCTAGTTTTTGAAATTATGCTGAGAAGCAAGTAGATCAAAATACAAATGGTGGATGTGTGGCTATGTTTCTTTATTTGTGTTGTAGATTTGTAAATTACTTCAATTTAAAAATCTTAATCCTTCCAGTACATATTAGCTGCTGTATGCTTCAGAGGAAGTTCTTTTCTTTTTGAATTTCTTTTCTGTCTGATCACAGTGCTCTCTGCTGACACATCTGTCCATGTCAAAAACTGTCCAGAGCAGAAGCAAATCCTCATAACAAACTTATGCTACTCTGGACAGCTCCCAACATGGACAGAGGTGTCAGAAGAGAGCACTGTAGTCAGACAGAAAAGAAATTAAAAAAGAAAAGAACATCCTCTGTAGCATACAACAGCTGATAAGTACAGGAAGGAGTAAGATTTTTTTAAATAGAATTTATTAACAAATCTGTTTAACTTTCTGACACCAGTTGATTTAAGGAGTAGCCCTTTAAGAAAGGGTTTAATGTATATGTTTCAATATAGTACATACATACTGCATTGACCTACAAGATCTGCACTCTATTGGTAGAGCCTGTCCTACATGTTCATTACCACTCAGCCTCTCTCTTGATGGTATTTTTGTCTGAGAAGCTTTTTCACTTTGTTATTTCACATTTTGAAAGTGTAAGTTATTTTTAAATATACAGTTGTTTTATAATAATAGAGTTTAAATGGGGTTGTCTAGGAATAGAAAAGCAGAGCTAATTTCTTAAAAAAAAAAAAAAAAAGCTCCATGTCTGTCCCCAGGTTGTGTGTGGTATTACAACTTTGATCCATTCACTTCAATGGAACTGGGCTGCAGAACCACACCCAACCTGGAGACAGACAGGAAGCGTTTTTTTAAAGAAATTAGCTCTGTTCCCCTCTAATATGAAAATCCCCATTTCTCCTCATAATTGTACTGACATTTTGGAACAAATTTACCATGTTCTCGAGAACAGTGGGGGTCCTAGCAGTCAGACTCCATGATCAGATGATCAGCTTGTCATTCCCTATCTTTAGAAGAGAGTACCCCATTAAAGGATCAGCTGCTATCAAGAGGACTTAGCCAAACATAACGTGGACATTGCAAGAATAGTGGCATATCATTCTAATAAGCTCTGTAATGAGATCCTAAACAACCTAAATACACTAATATAAAATTGTATTTTCCTTTAAACTGAGAGGACCAATTTAACTTTCCCTCTTTCTAAAAGCACATCAGGCTGGTCATGATGAATAATTTCAAGAAGTAACTTGAAGTTGTAATTTAGATTCTATAGACGAGATAACTATAATTATTTGCACACATCTATTCTTCTTTAGGTTTTTAGTGTTGAAATTCCATTAATACACAACGTCTCATCTAAAATACTGTACATGTAATTACTATAGCCTGTTGGGCTGTTTTTAAACCTTTGACAAAAGCTGTTATACAAATCTCTTAAGAAAAGAATCTGAATAATAATATTCAGAAAAGTCCTTGTAAAAAGAATGCACTGACCCAGTCAGATATGAAAAGTATTTTTCTAAAACATCATGTATATATAATTTTTCGGACACTTCCAAGAACATTGCCATGAAGCCATCATGTATAAAAGGAAGAAAATATGTCAATGGTTCATTTTTTTTTTAATTGTTAAATTTTTTACTTCTATCCACAATCATCATAGATCACAATATGCAAGAAAGTGTTGAGCAGATGAATGGGGCAATTTCTGCAACAAATTGCCACATCTGAACATACCATAAATTCCAATACAAATAACAAAAAATCTATCAAATTAATATTTAAGTTACATATAATTTAACTCCTTCAGGACGAAGGGCGTACCTGTACGCCCTACGCCCGGTCCCGATGTTTAAAACGGGGTCACACCGCTTAACACGCATCACACCGGGTCGGTCCCAGCTGCAAACAATAGCCAGGACCCTGGGCTAATAGCGTGCGGCACGGATCGTTATTAACCCTTCAGACTAAAAATGAAAGTAAACACTTTCCGGCAGCTCAGTCGGGCTGATCAGGACATTGTGATAAAATCGCGATGTCCTGATCACACCCCTTTACCTTGCTCCGTTGCATCCAATCGGCGTTTGATTGCTCCATGCCTAAGCTACAGGATGGAGCAATCGAGCCCCTATCTCGCTGATCCATGCAAAGCTATGGGTTTGCAGGGATCAGGGTAAGAGATCAGTGTGTGCAGTGTTATAGCCCCTATGGGAGCTATAACACTGGAAAAAAAAGTGAAAAAAAGTTAACAAAAGTCATTTAACCCCCTTCCCTAATAAAAGTTTGAATCACCCCCCTTTTCCCATAACAAAAAAAACTGTGTAAATAAAAATAAACATATATGTGGTATCGCCGCGTGCGGAAATGTCCAAACTATAAAAAATATATCATTAATTGAACCACACGGTCAATGGCGTATGTGCAAAAAAATCCAAAAAGTCCAACATAGCGTATTTTTGGTCACTTTTTCAAGAGTAAGATTTATTAAACTTTTGCATAGTAATAAAGTAAAAATACAAACACAAACAGATGCCAAAACACGCGCAGGTGTCTGGGCTCAGCATTTCTACAGTTAAGATGATAGCAATACATCTTAGCTCCAAGATGGAGAGTCAAAAAGACAGTTCTAAAGTGTGATCTGTGGCTTATCTACTATAATACGTGAACTATGACTACAACAGGTCCAACATGAGTAGGATAATACCGCAAATGGAGCATGACTAGGGAAAGCAGTAAGGGGGGGAGAAAGAGGAAAGAGGAAGAGAAAAGGGAGGGGAAGAGAGAAGAAAACATATGAAGGCATACCTCTCCGTAGGACGCGCAGGACGGACTCTCGGACATGGTGTGTCGGCATCAGGTAGCAACTGTATAGAAAACAGTATGAGGGGTCGAACACTAACCGATCAGCCATCAGGTAGGGAACACGGGGGGGGTCAGGTGTAGGTCTCTGTATTCAGTAGAGGAGAGAAAATTTATCCACGGGCCCCAGATGTGGTGGTGTCTGTCCACCAGTTGTCTGGAATCCGCAATCAGTTCCTCCATCCTGTGGAGGTGGGAGAGTTCTTGGAGCCACGACGAGAGTGATGGAGGGGTAGTGTTTTTCCACAGCCTGGGGATGACCGTCCTGGCCGCCAGTAGCATGAACCTAGCGAGACAGGCTGGCCACCTGGGCAGGTGGGGGGGAAGGATGGATAATAGTAAAGCGGCCGGCTCGATCTCTAATCTAATGGACGTCAGGCATTGAATTATATCCAAGATCTGCGTCCAAAAGTGACGTAAAAGAGGGCATCGGACCCAAATATGGGACATGGTTCCGCCAGGTTCGCCACATCTCCAGCATATGTCGGGGACCCCAGGGTAGAATTTGGATAGGAGAGCCGGAACCCGATACCATCTGGTTAAAATTTTGAAATTCGTCTCTTGGGCTTTACAGGAGGTAGAAACTCTATGGCAATAACGAATCGCCTGACCCCAGTCCGCATCCGAGAAATCGGTCGCCAGTTCCCTCTCCCATCCCCGTTTATACGGTAGAGGGTCGTTGCTGGAGTTATCAAGAAGGAGAGAGTAAATACTACTGATCGGGCGTGACGGTCTGGAGGCAGCGGCGCACAATCTCTCGAACGGGGACAAGGGGCGATGCAGGCGTAGTCTATGGTCGTGTTTTGAATAGAAAAATTTCAGTTGTGAGTATTGAAAGGAGTGCATAAATGTGAGGGGTGTGTCACCCACGATATCTTCTAGAGGGCGTAGGGAGGTCTGTGTTAAGAGGCTGGCAAAAGTAGGCGATGAATGTTTCGTCAGTCCCAGGAAGGAGGGAGTCCAGGAAGGAGGGAGTGGAGGTGGTAGCGGGGAATAGAGGATTGCCAAACAACGGGATTAATGGGCCATCCGGGGTGAAAAGGCCAGTGGCTGGTAAGTAAAGGTTCCCGACCTGGGTTAACGTGGCCAGAACCGGAGGTAGATCTGTCAAGGAGCGGTGTGGGGACAGCCCAGGAGGGAGCCACAGTAAGGTTTTAGGGTCTAAAAGCGAGGCGTCCTTTTCTAGGTTTACCCAAATTTTGGTTGGGGAGCGGCCATTACAGTCAAAAACTCTCGCCAGGACCGAGGCTAGGTGGTAGGAAAGGCAATCCGGGAGACCCAGACCCCCCTCAGATTTACGTCTAGTCAGTATTCTACGAGCTAATCTCGGGCGTCCGTGTATCCACACAAAGCCCGAGAGGAGCGCAGAGAGCCTCTGGAAGAAGGGTTTAGGCAAAAGAGCCGGTACAGTAGAGAACAAGTCAAGTAGAGGAGGCGTGGGAGGACATTCATTTTCAATATATTGATCCGCCCCAACCGGGAGAAGTCTCTGTGCTCCCATCTGGCCAAGTCAGATCTCAGGAGCTGTAATAGAGATGGGTAGTTAAGGGCAAAAGTGTCCGCCACATTAGAGGGAACCTGGATACCCAAATATGTAATTGACTTCTCGCACCATTTAAAAGGGTAGGTGTTACGGATATGAGCAATCACGCTCGCAGGGAGCGTCACATTGAGTGCCTCACTTTTCGTCAGGTTTATTTTGTCATTTCTGTATTGTGAGTATGTATGTATAGTGGACAATAGAGAGGGGAGGGTGGTGATCGGAGCGGAAAGAAAAAGCAGGATATCATCAGCAAAGGCCGAACATTTACAGTGGCACGAGGGGCTCTGTAAGCCCAAGATGTCCTGATTGTTACGGATTGCGTTGAGCAAGTGCTCCATGCAGAGTACATACAGGATAGGAGAGAGGGGACAGCCCTGCCGCGTGCCATTGCGAATGTGGAAAGAAGGGGAGAGTTGTCCATTAACTCGGACTTGGGCTTGGGGGTTTGAGTAAAGGGCCATGATGCGAGCCTTCATCAGGGTACCCAGGCCTATCTGGGAGAGAGTGGCCTCCAAGAAGCCCCAGTCCACCCGGTCAAAGGCTTTTTCAGCATCAAGGGATAAAAGGAAGAGGATAGAGTGGGTAAGGCCGTAGAGGTGATGTAGTGTTGTAGGGATACAGATGAGGGGGAGGTCGAGGATATAGAGGAAGGAGTTGGTAGATTATACAGGTCCGCATAGTATTGTCTAAAAGCAGTAAGAATATCAGTGGTTAGGTGAGATAGATAGCCCGAAGGGGTTTTAATAGAGGGGACAAAAAGAGAGGATCTCTTTTCTCTCAGTGCCCTCGCTAACAGTCTACCTGATTTATTGCCCCACTCATAGAAATAGCGTCCCGTAAGCTGTTTGTAATATCTATGTTTAGAGTTTAGCAGGGCTAGCAGTTCCTGTCTTACACGGATCAAGTCTCTCAATGTCTGTTCCTGTAAGGTCTGTTTATGTAAGGATTCTAGGGAGCAGAGTTCAGAGTTGAGGGAGGCAAGCTTAGCCGAGTTTTCTCTCTTCAGTCTAGCCCCATGTTTTACCAGTACACCACGGAGAACGCATTTTAAAGCTTCCCATTTGATCATCTGTGAGGAGTCGTCACTCACGTGATCATTACAGAAGTCAGTTATCACATTTTTGAGTTCCTGAGAGCAAGCCTCATCTAGGAGGAGAGCTTCGTTTAGGCGCCAGGTGGCATGGGGCTTGACAAGAGAGGACATGCAAAAGGAAAAGAAAGTAGGAGCGTGGTCTTAGAAGGTGATGGATCCAATGGAGGCAGAGGTGACAGAGGGTAGTAAGTAGTATGGACAGAAGGCGTAATCAATGCGGCTATACATTTGACCGGGGTGTGAGTAAAAAGTAAAATCACGTCCCTGGGGGTGCAACGTTCGCCAGACATCACTGAGCTGGAGGGAATGGAGTTTTTGTCGGATAATCCGTAATAGGCGATATGATAGGTAGGAGTGGCCGGTGGAAGTGTCAGAAAGAGGGGCCAGAGGAATGTTAAAATCTCCACAAAGGATGATGTGGCCCGTAGCGAAGGAAGACAGGGTCTCAAGGGTTGTGCAAAGGAAAGACATTTGACCTTGGTTAGGGGCATAAATAGACGCAATTGTGTAGTTTTGGCCGGATAGTTCGCAGTTAGCGAACAAATATCGTGCTCCAGGGTCTTTAGCAGTGTTTATGACTTTAATGGGTAGTGACTTATGAAAAGCCAGTGCAACCCCTTTGGTTTTAGATTCCGGATTAACACAGTCAATCCAGGTCGGGTAGTAGCGGTTATTAAATTTCGGGACGCGTCCCTCCATAAAATGAGTTTCCTGTAAAGCCAGAATATGCGTTCTCTGTCTATGGAGGGAGTACAGGATTTGGGATCGCTTTTCGGGAGTGTTCAAGCCCTTAACATTGAAAGAAGCTACCTTGATGTCAACTGCCATGTGGATGTGTGGGGTGATGAAAAGACTTACCACCACGCCGAGAGTCCGCCCGCGCAGTCACATGACGAGGCTTCAGATCAGTCCATGAGGCATACCTAGACAGGAGAGGTGAGAGATAGTGAGAAAAGGTTAAAGATGTGGGGAAGTAAGACAGTAGCGACCTAAAGGAGACAGCTACAAAGGGACTAAAAGAGGTGGTCATGAGGACCAAAAGTAGAGCCAGATCCAGTCTGGCAGTATCCCTAATAGGGGTGGTGTGGGAGGGGTGCCAAGAAGGCAGCCAAATGTCAACAACAAGGTGTAACATAAATAACGTAGGCACTAGTGCATTCGCAGTGTGAGCCTAAATTAGAACGAAAAATTAGACTCCGTCCATAGGTAAGGACTAGGAGTACGATAATGTAAGGGCATCACTTAGTCTAAGGATTGCGGTGGCAATCCAGTGAGTCAGGGGGTAGGGCGATGGATGTTTAACAGAAAATGAGAAAACAATAGCATAACAACTATCAGGCAGGTATCACATTATACGGGACATAGAATAATCTAGTAATAACAGGTTCCATAAGTAAAGTCCAGCAAAGTCGGTCTCGACAGTTTGAGGTCAACATGGGACTACAGTCCATGGAGGGAGTGAGAGTATTCGCTCTGTCAGGAACACAGGAGCCTCAGGTCTTGCGTTTCTGCCTTTGTGGAAGAGGTGCGGCAGGGGTAGTGTCCATTTCCTGAGGGGTCGGCAAGTTTTTCCAAGGGGTGCCAGGATGAATCGGGAATGTGGGCAGGTAGAATGACTCCCAATCTGGCAAAGCAACCGGTGGGAGTTTGAAGGTAGACAAAAATGCAGGGAGGTCTTTAGGGGACCTGAGGGTTGCTGTTGTACTGCCATGTCTGGAAGTAAGAGAAAAGGGGAAACCCCATTTATAGAGTATTCGGGCGTTTTGCAGAGTCTGTAGCAGGGGCTTAAGAGAGGCCCTAAGGCGTAGGGTACGGATTGAGAGATCTGGGTAGAGTTGAATCGCTGCGCCATTGTAGGTCAGATGTTTAAGATCTCTTGCTTTCTTCATGACGGCATCTTTAGTGGTATAGTGGTGTACCCTACAAATCACATCTCGGGGTTTGCTGGGGTCGGGGTTCTTTGCCTTAAGTGCTCTGTGAGCCCTGTCTAGCTCAATGGGGTTTTCAGCTGGTTTTTTGAGAACTTCATTAAATATGCGTTGGACCACTCCTTGGAGTTCCTGAGAGGAGACAGTTTCTGGGAGTCCCTTTATGCGGACATTGTTGCGTCGATTGCGATTGTCAATATCATCTAGATGCTCTACCATTGAGGCTTGAGACGCGTAGAGTGTGGTTGTGGCCGATTTGAGAACTTCAATCTCAGTAGATATATCAGTGCGGAAAGTCTCCATATCTTGCATCTTTTGGGTCAGTACAGCAACTTCTGATTTCACAGGATCCAAGTCTTTCTGCCAGGCAGATTTGAGATCAGTGGCTAAGGAGAGCAAGTCCATTTTCGTGGGCAGTAGTGCCAGGAGGGCTTGTAGCTCCGGATGATTCTTTAGAGTATGGACTGCCATCTCTGGTGTGGGGAGAGTGGGTTCCACAGTCGAGCTGTTGTGGGGAAAATCAGCATTCAAGACAGACGAAGAAGCAGGAGAACTGACGTCTTTGGGAGTACGCTTTTCTCTCCTCCGTGTATCTTCTGAGGAGGAATGGTCAGAGCGGGAGCGTTGGGATGGAGCAGCTCTCTGGGGGGTTCGGAAGAGCTTTTTCTTAGCAGGGGGGGGGCTGGCTCCCCAATATTCTGGAGGGCTATCCTCTCCTGTAGATCCTCCACTAGAGGCCGACGGCCCCGAGTCTGGCTGATGCAAGGCAGTGTGCTCTAGGGATGAAGCATGGTGAGAACATCGGGTCTGGGAGGACAGGGTAGTTGAGGGGTTAACAAATTGTGGAGGAGAGGCTGTGCTATGTTGGCTGGAAGGTTGTGATGGCCCTGACTCTTTAGGGGGCATTGGAGGGCATGGGCTATGCTCCCCAGCAATGACTTTTATAGTATAGTCTGACACAGGGGGATATTCCCCTGGAGCCTGGGTCGGCTGTGTGGCCACAGCACCGCAGGGAAGCTGTCTCTGTCCGGGAGGGAGAGCGGTTGGAGAAGCGCCGCCCGCCATCTTCAGTGATTTGGCACTCATAGAGAGAGACTCCGGGGCAGGTGAGTGCTCGTGTCTAGGGGAGATTGTACTTGCCGCTCCACCTGGGATGGTGTGGGGGGCTTCCACTCAATGTCCTGTCGCCGTAGTTGTAGTCTCCGACATCGCTGGCAGTGCAGCGGAGCTGTCGCACTGTGCAGGGGTCCCGGTCTGTGCAGGAGCCGAAGTGGCGGGCTGTAATGGCGCAGGGCCCTGCGGGAGGTGATGTGGATTCGGGGAGTCCGGTCTCTCCTCGTCGGGCTGCGGCCTAAAGAATGATGTGATGGCACGCAAGGAAGAACAGCTCTGGGGGTCAGGCTTCTGGTTTTTCTTGTGTTTGTTGCCCATAACCGTTGTTAGTAGCCCTTATATCAGAAGGCTCTGCAGCAGCACTAAGGAAACGCGGCCATCTTCCAGCGCGTCCAGGCCACGCCCCTTTTTGGTCACTTTTTATATCATGAAAAAATGAATAAACAGCGATCAAAAAGTCCAATCAATACAAAAATTGTAATGATAAAACTTCAGAACACGGCGCAAAAAAATTTGTACTCATACTGGCCTGTACGTGGAAAAATAAAAAAGTTATAGGGGTTAGATGAGAATTTTTAATGTATAAATGTTCCTGCATGTAGTTATGATTTTTTTCCGAAGTACAACATTATCCAACCTATATAAATAGGGAATCATTTTAACCGTATGGACCTACAGAATAAAGATAAGGTGTTATTTGTACCGAAAAATGTACTGCGTAGAAATGGAAGCCCCCAAAATTTACTAAATAAAAAATGTTCTTCAATTTTGTCGCACAATGAATTTTGTTTCCGTTTCGCCGTAGATTTTTTGTAAAATGACTTATGTCACTGCAAATTAGAATTGGTCCACACTTGCAAAACTGTACATAGCCTCCCAATTGAAATATTTCACCACTCTCAGAAAATCCCCAGTATTCTGGAGGTAAGATGGAACATTATCCAACAACGAGCGTAACACCCAGTCAAAATATCTGGATGCTAACTCGGTGACCGACCCCCTGCCCGCCACAATCGGCCGACTTATGAATTTTGGGTAACCAATGCCAGTAAGGGTGTGTAGGGGATTGCACTAACAGTTCTTCTGCAAATGTAGCTGATATACAACCCTGTTTAACACCCCTCCTAAGCACAGATCCTAATTTTGCAGTGTATTCACTTGTGGGATTAGACTTCAACTCCTCGTATGTGAATGGATCATTCAGTTGCCTAAAAACTTCTTCCAAATAATATCCCCAGGACAGTAGCACCACATTGTCTCCCTTGTCAGCTGGCTTCACAACTATTTCCTCACGTGATTGAAGACATTTCAAGGCCTTGATTTCATCAGCAGTAAGACTGTTCACATCTCTTGGATAAATAAGCGCCCCAACATTTACTGCTTCCATAAATTGTTCCAGAGGAGACCCAGCCGGCAAGGAGAGATTAAATGTGGAAGGATTCCAAACAGTGAATGTTACCTCAATATCATCCATCTCATCCATTGGTATACCTGTTATTTCACATAATGTCACCAGTATAGTACGATCATCTTAACGGGCTAACTCGAACAGGTCTCCCACCTTCTTGTCTAACATCAGTACCTTGTATATGATTCAGTGCAAAAAAGCAATGTAAATGTATCTTTCTAACAGCCTTGCGTATGCCTATTTCAAACCCCACAGGATCAAAGGTACTGGTTAAAGAAAAAAAGCAAGCCCTTTTCTAATAAAGCACTGTAATCTGCAGATATTGGTATGTCATTCAAATTGATAACATTGCATTTTTTCAATTCAGGGATAGTACTCACTTTTGTGGTGTCCGTAGAAGCTGGGGAACCTACTGCCGCCAGGTAACCTGCTTCCTCTTTACACCTGCTTTTGTTTTTCTTGGTGCGCCCCCTTCGCATCCTCCACCTAAAGGGGTCCCCTCACTCTCAGTCACCCGAATGGATAAGGTACTGGGATGATTTAGTCCTTCAGGATCACCTCCTCCACTCGAGTCTGACCCCGAATCAGTTGCCAAATATTCCATCTTTTTCCATGACTGTCGGGTATGTCTCTGTCTTCTAGGTTTCCTTTGTTGCCAATCAAATATTTTCCCCCCATCATAATCAATTTAGTCCCTTAAGAACTTATCTATCTTTTTTCTTTAAGTTAAGATTGCATGGGAATTAAACGGCATTCAGTGCGTTTCATTCAATTGCTATAGTGCAGCTCCATGAGGCATGTCTTAATCTCCTTTTTTGCTTTCAGTAAGTCTGTGGTCACACTTGCATATTCTTACTCAGTGTGGGAGAGGATAAGACACGTTAGTTTTAAAGTATGTTCTTGATGAATGTCCTTCCATTGTTGCAAGAATTCTGGGTCATCATAAAATTGGGAGATTTCCTTGTATGCCCTTAACCCCCGAGGGGCATGCTTACTACTGCTGTATAATGTTAAGGAGTTCACAGTCCAAAATAATTTGGTTTCCTTTTTGGCTAGAATGAACAGTCTGCGTTCCAATATTTTAGTGCTTAAGACCTGTAGCTCTTCTTTGGAGTTGTATTGGGTGAAAAACTCCTCTGCTCCCTCCCGACCTTGTGTCAATCCTTGGTTATCAATAGTAAGCTGGGATGTGACTGCTTCGGACATCTCTTCCTCCATAGTATGCTCAGACTGCTAACAGCAGAAGTCTTTGATTACACACTCAGTCAAAATGGTGCAGTCGGCACTGCCAAAAATCAATGCGCACCTGTGAGAGAGCACTGGGTTGCATCCGAGTCATACCAGCATTCTTTCGTGGTATTTCAGCGGTGCTCTGTAATTCGTAGATACCGTTTTCAAAGTTCCTCCATCACATGGAGATAGAAAGGATCACAAAACTCACATATCTCCGGTACAAAACTTCTTTATTCCAAATTGATTAAAACCAGCATCAGGAAGGAGCAGGATGACTGAACGACATACGTTTCACAGCTACTGCTGCTTCAACAGGTCCCTACATCATCCTTAGAACTCCACCTTTAAATACACACTTCACACAGTCCGTTCACAGCACAATACATAAGAATTGCTCAAGATGAAATTCTGCAGGACCTGGTGAAGAAAAAACCTATCATCGCATTCTGCAGAGCCCCTAGTCTCAGAGATAAAATTGTCAGAGGACGTGTTGAAACTTCACAAACCAACTGCTTAACAAAACATATCCCCTTAGGTAATTTTTGTTGCGGCTCATGTCATTGATGTAGCTTTTTGGTGCCTGGGCAGACGGTGCAGTTGGGAGGTACGACTTTTCATGTAAACCAGCATATTACATGCCGCACAAAGTTTGTTATATATACTATTTAGTGCACATGCGGCATGTTCTATGTTGGAAAGACCATTAGACAGATGTGCATTCGTTTCTCCGAGCATGCAATTTCTTTGAAAACAGGAAAAGGATCCCCATAATTAATTAAGCATCTGCAAGAAGTCCACAAAGGTAAAGTGGAACATATGAGCTTCATGGGCATATTCCATTTAAATGGGTACTCCGGCAGATAGGGGATAAGATGCCTGATTGCTGGGGTGCCCCCGCTGAGGACCCCCGTGATCTTCCTCCGCCCCCTCAATGCAAGCCTATGGAGGGGCGTGACAGCTGCCACGCACCCTCCCATAGGCTTGCATTGAGGGGGCGGGGCGTGATGTCACACGGGGGCAGAGCCTTGATGTCACTATGCTCCGCCCCCGTGATAGCCAGTAATCAGACCCGGAGCGAGCACGCTCCGGGGACTGATTCTAACGGTGTGCAGCGTGGAAGATCACAGGGGTCCCCAGCGGCGGGACCCCTGCGATCAGGCATCTTATCCCCTATCCTTTGGATAGGGGATAAGATGGCTTAGCGGTGGAGCACCCCTTTAAATGGATCCATGGGAGGGGGGGTATAAATAAAATGCTACTGGAAAAATAAACTGCTATAATTATTAAAACTCAAGCCTTAGGAGCTTTAGGCTTGAATGAAGGGAGTTATATTAATATATTTAGTCTTTGAATGCTTGTAGTCACCTGTATATATTGCTGTTTTTCTACACCCCCCTTTTTTTGTTTTCTCTACACATTATACATTGTACTATGTAACTAAAGTGTTACTTTGTGTGTTTTTATATGTGCGTTTGCAAGGAAAGTGCTGTTTGTATATACTATCGGAATAACGAAGAGTTAATCTGTGAATGGGCTTGTAATGTCCGTTTATTTGATTTTTTGTTTTTATGTCTTGGGGTCTGTTCGGACATTAGTTTTTGTTTGAGCAGTTTGCTATTCTCCCCGGCTGGGGAATAGTGAATGCTCTGAGCCAATTGTAACTCAGGTGTGGCTTTAAAACCCTAGCTCTGCTTCGCTCTGGTTGCTGGTGTTTTGTGCAATTCTTACTATGTCTGCTTAATCATGCTTTTTGTATTTATCTTGTAATATTTCAGAGTTTTAACTATGGTTAATAGTCCTGTTTATTATAGATTTTAGTCTGTGGTACATTTGTCGGTTTTTCGGATTATTGTATGTCTGGTCTGCTTTTGCCTCGTATCTTAGTTTGTGTTCACACTGTGAGTATCCTCACCTGTGTCCCTTCACTTTTTGGAGTATGATTTTGTGGAGTCTGTTCAGACTCATCCGTTTCTCAGTCTAGTTTTTGTTACGCCTAGCGCTCCGGGTCCCCGCTCCTCCCCGGAGCGCTCACGGCGTCTCTCTCCCCGCAGCGCCCCGGTCAGTCCCGCTGACCGGGAGCGCTGCACTGTCATGGCCGTCGGGGATGCGATTCGCACAGCGGGACGCGCCCGCTCGCGAATCGCATCCCAGGTCACTTACCCGTCCCGGTCCCCTGCTGTCATGTGCTGGCGCGCGCGGCTCCGCTCTCTAGGGCGCGCGCGCGCCAGCTCTCTGAGACTTAAAGGGCCAGTGCACCAATGATTGGTGCCTGGCCCAATTAGCTTAATTGGCTCCCACCTGCTCCCAGACTATATCTGCTCACTGCCCCTGCACTCCCTTGCCGGATCTTGTTGCCTTGTGCCAGTGAAAGCGTTTAGTGTGTCCAAAGCCTGTGTTACCTGAACTTCTGCTATCCATCTTGACTACGAACCTTGCCGCCTGCCCCGACCTTCTGCTACGTCTGACCTTGCCTCTGCCTAGTCCTTCTGTCCCACGCCTTCTCAGCAGTCAGCGAGGTTGAGCCGTTGCTAGTGGATACGACCTGGTTGCTACTGCCGCAGCAAGACCATCCCGCTTTGCGGCGGGCTCTGGTGAACACCAGTAGCCTCTTAGAACCGGTCCACTAGCACGGTCCACGCCAATCCCTCGCTGACACAGAGGATCCACTACCTGGAAGCCGAATCATGACAGTTTTCCATGTATTATACTTCTGTTTCCTACTAGGCCAGTATGCTGATCACATGGTGGAGTGTGCCCCGCTGGCTAGAAGTCTATGTGGAGTTAGTATTGTTGTCCCTATAGGTTTGGAGTGGGGAGTCTAGTTTGTTCTTTGTATGTGTCCAGAGTTGTTTGCTGATCTTTAGAGTTTATAGTACATGCGCTGATCATAGATTTAGTGTTTCCCCTGTGCTTTACCATTGGTCTACAATGGTCTTTGCAATTTCTTGTCAACTTTTGTACCCATGAAATCCTATGGTAAGGAAACATAATGTCCATTTTAGCTGTGCTGACATACCATTCAGACAAATGCTGTGTAAGGTAAAAAGTAAGCTGATTTATTATTCAGTGGCCTGGAAGTTGGCACACATTCAAAGATATTCCAAAACAATGATGCAAGGTGTTCAAGCCATTTGTACATGATTAATTAAAACACAATATTGCACTTTTTGTCTTCAGCACTGCTTTTTACTGATAAATCACCTCCATCATTTTTATCTTGATGTTGCTTATGATCCTGGATAAAAATGTGATTAAAATAAAAATTAACAGCCTGCTCTTTATATCAGCATTTTGTTGCTTATTTGAACCCTATTTATTAAGTTAATATTCTGGAGAATGACATGTTTTGACACATTGTAAATCTAAATTTCTAGCTAATGCCAAAACATAACATACTGCTCTCAGTCTTTTCATTTCATATATATTTTAAATTATAATCATGTTGTTTTTCAGCTCCTAATGACACTTGTTTATGTAAATTATCTTTAACATCTGCTACTATTAATGTAAAGTGGTAGTGATATGCATTAGTGTTTCTATAACCCCTTAACGACCATCTTCCGATCTGTGAAGCGCACTCAGATCGCCGATTGGGCTGATGTCTGGTATTAATCCCTTAGATGCTGCGATCAAAGTTGATTGCGGCGTCTAAAACGGGAGAAATCCATACCGGCTAGCTCAATAGAGATATTCTGGACCACCGCAGTGAAACGACAGCTGAGGGGACAGCGGGAGGTGCCTTACCTTCTTCCCGGCTGTCCAATCAGCGTTTGATTGCTCCAAGCCTGAAATACAGGCCTGTGCAATCAAGCGCAGAAAACACTGATCAATGCAGTGCCTGCAATCAGTGTATGCAATGTTATAGCCCCTAAAAGTTAATAAATGTGATTTAACCCCTTCCCTAATAAAAATCAGAATCCCCCCCCCTTTTAACATTTAAATAAAAACAAACATATGTGGTATCGCCGCGTGCGTAAATGTCCAAACAATAAAAATATATTGTTAATTAAACCACACGGTCAATGGCGTACACGCAAAACAATTTGCGTATTTTGGTCACTTTTTATACCATTAAAAAATGAATAAAAAGCATTAAAAAAAAAAGTCTGATAAAAAAAATGGTACCGATAAAACTTCAGATCACGGCGCAAAAAATTTCCCCTCATACTGCCCTGTTCATGGAAAAATAAAAAAGTAAAGTTATAGAGGTCAGAAGATGACAATTTTAACCGTATAAATTTTCATGCATGTAGTTATGATTTTTTCCAGAAGTACGACAAAATCAAACCTATTTAACTAGGATATCATTTTAATCATATCGATGTACAATATAAAGATAAGGTGTAATTTTTACTGAAAAATGTACTGCGTAAAAACCGGAAGCCCCCAAAAGTTACAAAACTGTGTTTTTTCTTAAATTTTGTCGCACAATGATTTTTTTTTCCATTTTGCCATGGATTTTTGGGTAAAATTAATGATTTCATTACAAAGTAGAATTGGTGGTGCAAAAAAAAGCCATTATGTGGATTTTTAGCTGCAAAATTGAAAAGGTTTTGATTTTTAAAATGTAAGGAGGAAAAAACGAAAGTGCAAAAACTGAAAAACGCTTGGTCCTTAAGGGATTAAAAATATAAAAAGAGTGATAGCAAAGCATATTTAAAGCATCATAACTAGAGTTAGGAAAAGTTCAGTTCGTCACAGGGGCGGACTGACATGTCGGGCACTCGGGCACTGCTGAGGACTTGGGCCTGAGAGGGAGCCTGCCACTGCCAGTGTGGTGTCCCGGTACCATATTACATATCGTACCTTGGTAGAGGTCCCCAAAGTCAGAGTTCCTAGGAACGGTGGGGTCCCTCTTTTCTAGTTAGCCCCTCGTCACCCCTTATATTCATATAAATATCAGTGTAAATATGTATATTTAAATGCCTACCTGTTAGCGTTGCAGGACCTCAGGTCATGTGACTCTGTGTTCAGAACTCTATGGTTTGTTGAAGGACCTTTGGTGGTTCTTGTGTCAGGTGTTCACCCACAATGCCATATAACGGTGAGTGACAGCTCTTATGGACCAATCCAAAACCGCTCAGCCCCTGCCCATATAAGGGAGCTGCAGCCAATAATCGCTCTCTTGGGTTGCTGACACTGGATGAGGTATGACCTCTGCAACTTCCAAAGACAGTTACTAGGCCAAAAGCCTTGCGGCCTCGGCCTACACTAAAGACTGTGAGTTCTTACAATTTCCCTCTAACTCCGCAAGATCACTGGACCTAAACCTACCCCTTAATCCAGCGGATCTATGCTACAAAATCCTCCTAAACTAAAGAGAACTTACCCGGTCCCAACCACTGTCAATCTCTGCTGTATATAGACTCTGTTATCTGGACTGTTACCGGTTACTGCATGTTACAGAAAATCTGCAGTAAAGTTTCAACAATTTTTCAGCTAAGCACTGGTTGTGGACAATCCGTTATTCTGCACTCACCTATTGCTCTTGGGAAGGGTGGCGATAGGCCCAGCATTACCTCAGCATTTAACCCTCACAGTGGTGTCACGAGTGACAAGGGTTAATAAACCCCTGATACCTGCTCAGCAACACCCCAGCTACCCTACACCCCCCCCCCCCCCCCCCCCGAGGCTTACCACACCAGCATCTATTATTTTTTTTTAATTTGCCCTAAGCCAAGAGGGGGTCCATGAAGCAAAGAGATGAGTACTGGAGATGAGTACTGGACAATACTGGATAGCCACACTCTTAGAGCTCTTAGAGCTTCGGTATAAAACCAGAAGGGGGGATTTTTTTTCACCTTGTGAGAGGGAAGCAAAATAGTTTTTTTTCATATAGAAAGAGTGTGCAGGTAGCTTGTCATGGCTTTCTAAAAATAAAACACCTGCTAAATGGGGGGCACTATCTGCTTCCCATTAAGTCAGCGCTCCACTGCCATGAGATAGCAGTAACAGCATTTACATCATGCCTATGTTTTTACATCCAGTATGCCCACCTAACATAATACATCACCAAAAGGATATGCACCACTACCTGAACAACCAGACTGAGGCTGGGTCCACACTACGTTTTGTCCCATACGGGAGCGCATACGGCAGGAGGGAGCTAAAACCTTGCGCTCCCGTATGTGACCGTATGCGCTCCCGTATGCCATTCACTTCAATGAGCCGACCGGAGTGAAACGTTCGGTCCGGTCGGCTCATTTTTGCGCCGTATGCGCTTTTACAACCGGACCTAAAACCGTGGTTGACCACGGTTTTAGGTCCGGTTGTAAAAGCGCATACGGCGCAAAAAATGAGCCGACCGGACCGAACGTTTCACTCCGGTCGGCTCATTGAAGTGAATGGCATACGGGAGCGCATACGGTCACATACGGGAGCGCGAGCTTTTAGCTCCCTCCTGCCGTATGCGCTCCCGTATGGGACAAAACGTAGTGTGGACCCAGCCTGACTCATGAATGGGCTGTGCCCAGTCCAGATACCATGGATAATTAGACCATTGGTCAGAACTTACCCAAACTGCCATGGGTGTTCTGTCTCCAATGTAGTGTCAGAGTATTCAGCTTGGCAGGTGACGTCGTCACCCCTAAGTGAATAAGATTGTTACATGATAAATGTGACACAAGATATCTAAGTCAGTTTTGTGACACTTTACGCTGGAATTCTACTGCATTGGCAAAAGAAAATCTGTGTTTGCTCGTCATTTTTTCTGTTAAATGTTATCATAACTATGGATCAGATACTACTTTTTGTGACAAATATATAACAGTATACATACAGAAGGAAATACTTTTTCATATCACTGCATGCGTGTTAATTAAAGCAACTATATATTAAAAAAAAGGTTGGTAATATAGACAACTGTGTATAATCCTCAACAAGATATGTGCAAAAAGGGGTCTGGTACAATGCTAGTATCACATTCTGTCTCCATGATTGATCACATGGCCTCCAGGAGTCTAATACTTATTTAATAATACTGGATTTAACAAGACCAGATATGTACTGATTGTTACAGTTGTGACAACATCAGCATAAAACTATAACTAGAGCTGTCTACTTCAGTTACAAGAGAAAACTGTGCTGTTAAAATATTATATAATTTTCGTTTCCCGCAGGTCTATTGCAATGTCAGATTTGTTCGGTCTAACTAAACCCAGATAAGTTCGAATTGTGACAAATATCACATTATCATTACAGTTTTCCCCTGTAAATGTAACTAGTTTGTAAAAATAAAAATGTGTGGTTGCAATATGCAGCCAACCTGTCCTCTGTTCAAGAAAATTAACTAATTAGTATTTTTTACTTACATTTTTTTGCTCTATTAATTGAAAAACCACTGCTATAAAAATAACATTGTTTGTCTAGTACAAACAGTTATGACAACAAGAAGGTACATCTGTTTTGAATTTTATGGTTTTACCTAACTGGAAACAATTAAAAACATCTGGTCATAAGAAGGTCCTAAAATTTGGTAAATATAACCTCAGATACAACAGATTTCACCAATATTTATTTAACAAAAGAAGCCAACATAACTTTATCAGTCTTTCACAATGTTCTGGAGGAATTTTGGCCCGCATTTTTATATATATAATATTACTGTGCACATGCAATTATGCACAACTCTCTTAACCCCTTAAGGAAACAGGGTTTTTCCGGTTTTGCTATTTCGTTTTTACCTCCTCACCTTCGACAGACCCATATCAGGGCTTTTATTTTTTACTTTATAATGACTTCAATAATTTCACCACAAACTTCACGGCGAAACTAGAAAAAAATATTTATTGGGCAAAATTGAAAAAAAAAATGCCATTTTGTAAATTTTGGGGGCTTCCGATTCTACGCAGTGCACTTTTGGCTGAAAATGACACCATCTTTATTCTGTAGGTCCATATAGTTACAAGGATACCTAATTCATATAGGTTTTATTTTATTACTTTAAAAAATTATAACTACATGTACCAAAATTTGTATAAAATTACTAAAGTACAAAATTTGTGAAAAATTGTCACCGTCTGACCCCTATAACTTTTTATGTTTTCATATATGGGGCGGTATGAGGGCTCACTTTTTGTGCCATGATCTGAAGTTTTTATCAGTACCATTTTTGTTTTGATGGGACTTTTTGATCGCTAAAGTGAACAGAAATACGCAATTTTGGACTTTTGAATTTTTTTACGTGTTTGCCATTAACCGTGTGGTTTAACCCCTTGAGGACACAGGGCGTATCCATATGCCCCCGTTTCCAAGTCCTTAAGGACTCAGGACATATGGGTACGCCCTGCATTCTTCCAGCCCCTGCCGCTCGCCGGGCAGGGACCGGACTGGGATGCCTGCTGATATCGTTCAGCAATCATCCCGGCATATCACCCAGGGGGGTCCTGAGGTCCCCCATATCCTCCATATTCAGACCGGAGATTTGCGACTATTCAGGGTCAATCGGTGACCCAGAAAAAATGGGTGAATGGGGCTGTCCGAGACAGCCCCATTCACCCTTACCCAGCAGGTGCCGCCTCATAATCAGGTGATTAATCGGTCGTAACGACCGACCAATCAGGGACCTGCTGGGCGGTGATCGGGACGGCGATCGGAACGGAGATCGCCGTCGGCGGGGGTCTCCTACCTTGCCCTGGTCCGGCGGGGGTCCCCTCTGGATCGGTGGTGGCGACAGGAGCAGCAGGGTCTGTGGCGGCGGCGCTTGTGGTCCTGGCGGCAGGATACAGCAGGAGGTGAGGCCTGTTCACCTCCTGCTGTTGCTTAGCAATAACTCTCGGCATGCAAAGCCAAAGGGCATGTTGGGAGTTGTAGTTTTGAAACAGCTGGAGTTCCAACTACAACTCCCAGCATGCCCTTTGGTAGTCTGTGCATGCTGAGGGTTGTAGTTATGCAACAGCTGGAGGCACATTTTTTCTATGAAAAAGTGTGCATCCAGCTGCTGCATAACTACAACTCCCAACATGCCCGGACTACCAAAGGGTATGCATTTGCAGCAGTGTGCCTCCAGCTGTTGCAAAACTACAACTCTCAGCATTCCCTTCAACTGTCAATGCATGCTGATTGTTGCAGTTTTGCAACAGCTGGAGATACATTGGTTATGAAACAAAGTTTGTTACCTAACTCAGGGTTTTGCAACCAGTGTCCCTCCAGCTGAGAGACTGTACATGCTGGGAGTTCTAGTTTTGCAACAGCTGGGGGCACAGTGGTTGCGAAACAATAAGTTAAGTAAAAAACTCTCAGTGTTTCGCAACCAATGTGCCTCCAGCTGTTGCATAACTACAGCTCCCAGCATGTATGGTCTGTCAGTGCATGCTGGGAGTTGTAGTTTTGCAACAGCTGCAGGTTTGCTCCCCCCCCCCATGTGAATGTACAGAGTACATTCATACTGGCAGGTTTACAGTGAGTTTTGCTGCAAGTTTGGGATGCGGCAAATTTTTCGCCGCAGCTCAAACTCCCAGCGAGAAACTCACTGTAAACCTCCGCCCATGTGAATGTACCCTAAAAACACTACACAAAATAAAAAGTAAAACACTACATACACTACACTACACAGTCCCCCCCCCCATATTAAAAAAAAATGTCTTGTATGGCACTGTTTCCAAAATGGAGCCTCCAGCTGTTGAAAAACAACAACTCACAGTATTGCCGGACAGCTACTGACTGTCAAGGCATGCTGGGAGTTTTGCAACAGCTGGAGACACCCTGTTTGGGAAACACGCCGTAGGGTATTTTTGTGGCGGATTCAAATCCCCAATTTAGGCCTCAAATGCGCATGGTGCTCTCTCGCTTCGGAGCCCTGTCTTATTTCAAGGAAACAGTTTAGAGCCACATTTGGGGTATCTCCGTACTCGGGAGAAATTGTGGTACAAATTTGGGGGGGCTTTTTCTCCTTTTACCCCTTATGAAAAGGTAAAGTTGGGGTCTACACCAGCATTTTAGTGTAAAAAAAAATGTTTTTACAAACATGCTGGTGTTGCCCCATACTTTAAATTTTCACAAGCGGTAAAAGGAAAAAAAGACCCCCAAAATTTGTAACGCCATTTCTCCTGAGTACAGAAATACCCGATATGTGGGTGTAATGTGATCTGCGGGCGCACAACATGGCTCAGAAGTGAGAGCGCACCATGTACATTTGAGGTCTAAATTGGTGATTTGCACAGGGGTGGCTGATTTTACAGCGGTTCTGACATAAACGCAAAACAATAAATACCCACATGTGATCCCATTTTGGAAACGACACCCCTCACGGAACGTAACAAGGGGTATAGTGAGCCTTAACACCCCACAGGTGTTTGACAAATTTTCGTTAAATTTGGATGTGGAAATGAAAAAAAAAAAGGTTTTCACAAAAATGCTGGTGTTACCCTATATTTTTCATTTTCACAAGGGAGAATAGGAAAAAAGCCCCTGAAAATGTGTATCCCCATTTCTTCACAGTAAGAACATACTCCAAATGTGGATGTAAAGTGCTCTGCGGCTGAACTACATTGCTCAGAATAGAAGGAGCACCATTGGGCTTTTGGCAAGAGAAGGTGTCTGAAATTGAAGGCCATGTGTGTTTACAAAGCCCCCATAGTGCCAGAACATTGGACCCCCCCACATGTGACCCCATTTTGGAAACTACACCCCTCACGTAATGTAATAAGGGGTACAGTGAGCATTTACGCGCCACAGGTGTCTGACAGATTTTTGGAACAGTGGTCCGTGGAAAATGAAAAATTTTATTTTTCATTTGCACAGCCCACTGTTCCAAAGATCTGTCAAATGCCAGTGGGGTATAAATGTTCACTGCACCCCTTATTAAATTCTGTGAGGGGTTTAGTTTCCAAAATGGGGTCACATGTGTGGGGGGTCCATTGTTCTGGCACCACAGGAGGCTTTGTAAACACACATGGCTTCCCACTTCTATTCCAACCAAATTCTCTCACCAAAAGCTCAATGGCACTCCTCCTCTTCTGAGTATCGTAGTGCGCCCGCAGGGCACTTTACATCCACATATGGGGTATTTCCATACTCTGAAGAAATGGGGTTACAAATTTTGGGAGGCTTTTTCTCCAATTATCCCTTGTGAAAATGAAAAATTTGGGGTAACAGCAGCATTTTAGTGAAAAATATCTTATTTTTCATTTTCACGTCCGACATTAGAAGAAATTTGTCAAGCACCTGTGGGGTGTTAATGCTCACTGTACCCCTTGTTACGTTCCTTGAGGAGTGTAGTTTCCAAAAAAGTATGCCATGTGTTTTTTTTATTTTTTATTTTTTTGCTGTTCTGGCACCATATGGGCTTCCTAAATGCGATATGCCCTCCAAACCCCAAAAACCATTTCAGCAAGATTTGCCTTCCAAAAGCCAAATGTGACTTCTTCTCTTCTGAGCATTGTTGTGCGCCAGCAGAGCACCTGATGTCCACACATGGAGTATTTCCACACTCAGAAGAGATGGTGTTACAAATTTTTGGGGGCATTTTCTCCTATAACCCCTTGTAAAAATGTACAATTTGTGGGAAAACCAGCATTTTTGTGGAAAAAAAAATTCATTTGCACATCCGACTTTAACGAAAAGTCGTCAAACACCTGTGGGGTGTTAAGGCTCAGCGGACCCCTTGTTACGTCCCTTGAAGGGTGTAGTTTCCCAAAAATATGCCATGTTCTTGTTTTTTATTTATTTTTATTTTTTTGCTGTTTTGGCACCATAGGGGCTTCCTAAGTGTGACATGCCCCCTCAAAACCATTTCAGAAAGACTCACTCTCCAAAATCCCACTGTCGCTCCTTCCCTTCTGAGCCCTCTAGTATTTCCTTACTCGAGAGAAATTGGGTTACACATTTTGGGGGGCTTTTTCTCCTTTTACCCCTTGTAGAATTTCAAAAACTGGATCTACAAGAAAATGGAAGTGTAAAAAATTAAGATTTTGAATTTTCTCCTTTAACTTGCTGCTATTCCTATGAAAAACCTAAAGGGTTAACACACTTTCTTAATGGCATTATACTTTGGGGGTGCAGTTTTTATAATGGGGTCATTTATGGGGTATTTCTAATAATAAGACCCCTCAAATCCACTTCAAAACTGAACTGGTCCCTGAAAAATTCTGATTTTGAAAATGCTGTGGAAAATTGGAAAATTTCTGCTGAACTTTGAAGCCCTCTGATGTCTTCCAAAAGTAAAAACATGTCAATTTTATGATGCAAGCATAAAGTAGACATATTGTATATGTGAATCAATATATAATTTATTTGGAATATCCATTTTCCTTACAAGCAGAGAGTTTCAAAGTTAGAAAAATGCTAAATTTTTTAAATTTTTATGAAATTTTGTTATTTTTCACTAAGAAAGGATGCAAGTAACGATGAACATTTACTCTTAAAGTAGAGTATGTCACGAAAAAACTCTCTCGGAATCAGAATAATCTGTAAAAGCATCCCAGAGTTATTAATGCATAAAGTGACAGTGGTCAGAATTGCAAAAAAGAGCTTAAGGGATCCTTAAGGTGAAAAAGGGCTCAGTCCTTAAGGGGTTAATTAACATTATATTTTTAAAGTTCGAACATTTACGCATGCGGCGATATGACATATGTTTATTTTTATTATGTTTACATATTTTTTATATGGAATTTGGGAAAAGGGGGAAGGGGTTAATGGGTGTTTTCTTAAACATTTTATTCAACTTTTTTTTTTACACTTTTAGTCCCCTTAGGGGATTTTTAGGAGGAATCAGTAGATTCCTCATACAAATCAATGGGATTTCATAGAACCACATTGATCTGTGTGCTCTGCACCTTATTCATAAAGCCTGGTTCAGCCAGGCTCTATCAATCACAGAGCCGGAACAGCCGTCAGAGGAAAGGTAAGCCCTCCGGTTGCCTCCACAGTGGATCGTCCTATCACCCCACCCCCGCTCGATCTTACTGCGGGGGGGGGGGGGGCGATCCACCCCACTCGACCACCAGGGATTATTTAAATGTCCCTCTAGACGCCACTGTTAACTTTGTTAACGGCAATCTAAAGGGTTAATAGCCGGCTGCGGCGATCGCCACATGTCAGCAATTAACAGCGGCCCCCAGCTACAAGAATCAGCTTGGGGCCACCTGGTATGGCGCGGGCTCGAGTCAGGAGCCTGCGTCATACACCGCTTACCATGTCAGGAGGAGCCAGCTCGTCCTTAGAAAGCAACCGGTTAAAGAGGTACTCCACCCCTAGACATCTTATCCACTATGCAATGTATAGGGGATGAAATGTCTGATTACGGGTGGGGGGTGGTCTGAACCATTGAATTGTGAAGCTTTAACTGTTAGATAGATGCCTCACATTTGACTCTAGAATAGGATTGTTGAACATAAACACTAAAATAACACAGATTGCACGATCAGAAAAAACATGGGCTTTCTTCATTATGTCAAGATTATGTCAAATTAATACTGTTTTTGATTTTTTGTGGCAAAATAATAGTTTAAGGAAGTGCAGTAGGCATTTCTTATGTAGAATTTAGTAAGTCTTCTTACACTGTCCCGCATAAAAGATGTATCAGTACACTGCAGAATATAGAACTTGATATAGTTCTGACCTCAGTACCTGAGAAACGGGTTTTAAGTGTCATTATTTCAGAAGACTTAAAGGGGTACTCCGCTGCAAACATCTTATCCCCTATCCAAAGGAGCAGCCGGACTCTCTGTTCTCTAAGGTACTGCTGCTGTATGTGCGCTGTATGTTCACAAGTGTTACTACTGTGGTGCAGGGACAAAATTTAGCTTTGGCTTATATTGTCTCTTCTGTTTTGCAGATGTCTAGTTCTGCTTCTTCCAAGAAGAGGAAATATAAGTCAAAGCATAGGCTTTGTAAATCATGTGATCAGCCTATCCTTGATAAGCAAAGTGGGGACTACTGTGATATCTATTTTTAGCATTTGGGGCATCATAATAAAAGTGTCATGCCTACCTTATGTGTTAGCTGTTTACATAATCTGTTTAATGGTGCTACCTCTACAGTTTGTGACAAATGTGAAGCTCCTCAGGAATCCTCTGACAAGATATGAGAGGTTTCTTTAATTGGTTTAAAGAGCAGTTTGGTGCCTCATCAACTAGACATCTAGAAACTAGACATCAAAGAGAAGTTGTTTAAATCACCGTTTCCCTCTTCCTCTGATTCCTCTTCTCAATCATGTGCTTCAGAAACGGAATCAGCTGAAATTATTTCTGAAGATTATTTTTAGTTTAAAAAAGAATTGGCGGATAAACTGATTAAAGCAGTTAAAAGTAGTTTGGAAACTTTTTAAATCAGGTCTGATGTACAAGAAAGAGAAGAATTATACTATTTTCCTAAAAAGAAGTCTGTTATGTTTTCTGGGCATCCATAATGAAAAGAGAGGGGAAAAAGCCAGATCATAGGCTTGAATTAGGATCCAGATTTCGTGCAGTATATAAGTTTGATCCAACCAAGTCTGTCAGTTGGAGTGAACAATCTAAACTTCACCCGCAGTGGCAGCTTTGTCCAAAAAGACTTTATTACCTTCAGAGGATCTATCCTAAAAGAAGCCATGGATCGTAAGGCCGATGTTTTAACTAAAAGAGCATATTCCACTACTACTGCATTAGCTAAAGCAGCTTTATCCTCAGTGCCTATATCAAGAGCTCTTAGACTGATTAAGTCAGTTAAGCAGTAATTTTGAACAAGGTGTTTCAAGAGAAAAGTTGCTGGATGAAGTAGCCACTTTAAAGACAGCAGCAGACTTTGTATGCAATTTCCCTGTTGACATCACTAGAATCTGTGCCAAAAACATGGCGGTCTTAAAGCCTGTTAGAAGGACAATTTATGTGAAACCATGTGTAACGCTGAGCGCTCCAGGCCCCGCTTCCCCTCCGGAGCGCTCGCGGCGTTACTCCTCTGCTTACAGCGCTCCGGTCTGCGAGTCTGACCGGGAGCGCTGCTCTATGTCCCTCGGCGGGGATGCGACACCCGCGGCGGGACGTGCCCGCCCGCGGGTCGCATCCCGTGTCTCTTACCGACCCCGTCCTTCTGTTCAGTCCCGGCACGCGCGGCCCCGCTCTCTAAGGCGCGCGCGCGCGCCGGGTCTCTCAGATTTAAAGGGCCAGTGCACCATTAATTGGTGCCTGGTCCAATTAGTTCCTAAGCACTTCCACTCATTAAAACCCACTTCCCATTCCTGTCCCTCCCTGTCTTGTTGCCTTGTGCCCTGAGAAAGCGTTTCTGTGTGTTCCATTGCCTGTGTATCCAGACCCTTGCCGTTGCCCCTGACTACGAATCATTACTGCCTGCCCAGACCTTCTGCTACGTCTGACCTTGCTCTTGCCTTGCCCTTGTGTACCGCGCCTGTCTCAGCTGTCAGTGAGGTTGAGTCACTATCGGGTGGAACGACCTGGGGGTTACCTGCCGCTGCAAGTCCATCCCACTTTGCGGCGGGCTCTGGTGAAAACCAGTAACCCCTTAGATTCCGTTCCCCTGGTACGGCCCACGCCATCTCCTCACTGACACAGAGGATCCACCACCCGTGTCCTCTCCGCATACCAGTCCGGATCCTGACAGTAGATCCGGCCATGGATCCCGCTGAGATCCCGCTGCCTAGTGTCGCTGACCTAACCTCTGTGGTCTCCCAGCAATCACAGCAGATCGCGCAACAAGGACAGTAGCTGACTCAGCTGACCGCTATGCTGCAACAGCTTCTCCCGCAACAACAGCAACCATCTCCTCCGCCAGCTCCTGCATCTCCTCCGCAGCGAGTGGCTGCTCCCAGTTTCCGCCTGTCTCTTCCGGACAAGTTTGATGGGGACTCTAAATTGTGCCGTGGATTCCTGTCCCAGTGTTCCCTACACCTGGAGATGATGTTGGATCAATTTCCTACTGAACGGTCTAAGGTGGCATTCGTGGTCAGCCTCCTGTCTGGAAAGGCCTTGTCATGGGCCACACCACTTTGGGACCGCAACGATCCTGCCACTGCTACAATCCAGTCCTTCTTCTCAGAAGTACATAGTGTTTTTGAGGAGCCAGCCCGGGCTTCCTCAGCCGAGACTGCTTTGCTGAATCTTGTCCAAGGGAGTTCTTCTGTGGGCGAATACGCCATCCTACTCCGCACCCTTGCCACTGAGCTTTCCTGGAATAATGAGGCCCTCTGCGCGAACTTCAAGAAAGGCTTATCCAGTCAAATCAAAGATGTCCTGGTCGCACGAGAAATTCCTGCTAACGACGTGCGTTTCTCGAAAAGATGCCAGGAGCTTCGTCAGGAAAAGGAACTTGTTCACACCAGGCGGTTTTCCTCCCAGGCTCCTCTCCTCCAACGTCCTTTGCAATCTGTTCCTGTGCCTCCTGCCGAGGAGGCTATGCAAGTGGACCGGTCTCGCCTGACCACACAAGAGAGGACTCGCCGTAGGAATGAAAACCTGTGTCTATACTGTGCAAGCACCGAACATTTCCTAAAAGACTGTCCTATTCGTCCTCCGCGTCTGAGAAACGCACCCACTCACCTAGTCAACGTAGGAGAGTCGTTGCCAGGAGTGAATTCTACCTCTCCACGATTGACTTTACCTGTGCGGATTGCTATACCCGCTAATGCTACTTCCTTCTCCGCTGTGGCCTTCTTGGACTCGGGTTCAGCAGGAAGTTTCATTGAAGCCTCCCTAGTAAACAGATTCAACATTCCAGTTACCCGTCTCGTCAAGCCCATTTCATCCGTCAATGGAGAGAGACTGGTCTGCACCGTGCGTTACCACACTCAACCGCTACTCATGACTGTTGGAGTTCACCATCATGAACATATTGAATTTTTTGTGCTACCCAACTGCACTTCTGAAATTCTTCTGGGCTTGCCCTGGCTCCAACGTCATTCGCCTAGCCTCGACTGGGTCACCGCGGACATTAAGAGCAGGGAATCTTCTTGCCACAAGCGATGTCTTCACCCAGTTTCTTCCTGCCAAGTCTCCATGGCTACTCCTTTGCCAGGTCTTCCTAAGGCCTATGTCACGATGCCGGCTGGCAGGAGGTGGATCCTCTGTGCCAGAGAGGGATTGGCGTGGACCTAGTGGACCGGTTCTAAGTCACTACTGGTATTCACCAGAGCCCGCCGCAAAGCGGGATGGTCTTGCTGCGGCGGTAGTGACCAGGTCGTATCCACTAGCAACGGCTCAACCTCTCTGACTGCTGAAGATAGGCGCGGTACAAGGGAGTAGACAGAAGCAAGGTCGGACGTAGCAGAAGGTCGGGGCAGGCAGCAAGGATCGTAGTCAGGGGCAACGGCAGGAGGTCTGGAACACAGGCTAGGAACACACAAGGAAACGCTTTCACTGGCACAATGGCAACAAGATCCGGCGAGGGAGTGCAGGGGAAGTGAGGTATACATAGGGAGTGCACAGGTGAACACACTAATTAGAACCACTTGCGCCAATCAGCGGCGCAGTGGCCCTTTAAATCGCAGAGACCCGGCGCGCGCGCGCCCTAGGGAGCGGGGCCGCGCGCGCCGGGACAGGACCGACGGAGAGCGAGTCAGGTACGGGAGCCGGGGTGCGCATCGCGAGCGGGCGCCACCCGCATCGCGAATCGCATCCCGGCTGGAGGCGGAATCGCAGCGCACCGGGTCAGTGGATCTGACCGGAGCGCTGCAGTAGCGAGAGTGTAGCGAGCGCTCCGGGGAGGAGCGGGGACCCGGAGCGCTCGGCGTAACAGTACCCCCCCCCCCTTGGGTCTCCCCCTCTTCTTAGAGCCTGAGAACCTGAGGAGCAGACTTTTGTCTAGGATATTGTCCTCCGGTTCCCAGGTTCTCTCTTCAGGACCACAGCCCTCCCAATCGACCAAAAAAAAGGTTTTCCCTCTGACCTTCTTGGAGGCCAGTATCTCCTTTACTGAGAAGATGTCCGAGGAGCCGGAAACAGGAGTGGGAGAAACAAGTTTGGGAGAGAAACGGTTGATGATGAGTGGTTTAAGAAGAGAAACGTGAAAGGCATTAGGAATACGAAGAGAAGGAGGAAGAAGAAGTTTGTAAGAGACAGGATTAATCTGGCACAAAATTTTGAAAGGACCAAGATAGCGTGGTCCCAATTTGTAGCTAGGAACACGGAAGCGGACATATTTAGCGGAGAGCCATACCTTGTCTCCTGGAGAAAAAATGGGGGGAGCTCTTCTTTTCTTATCAGCAAACTTCTTCATGCGTGATGAAGCCTGTAAGAGAGAATTTTGGGTCTCTTTCCATATGGTGGAAAGATCACGAGTTATTTCATCCACAGCGGGCAAACCAGAGGGCAAGGGAGTAGGGAGGGGGGGAAGAGGGTGACGGCCGTACACCACGAAAAATGGGGATTTGGAAGAAGATTCAGAAACTCTGAAGTTATACGAGAATTCGGCCCATGGTAGAAGATCTGCCCAGTCATCCTGGCGGGAGGAAACAAAATGCCGTTAATAATCACCCAGGACCTGGTTAATTCTTTCTACTTGCCCATTGGATTGAGGATGATAAGCAGAATAAAAGTTTAATTTAATCTTGAGTTGTTTACAGAGAGCCCTCCAGAATTTTGACACGAATTGGACGCCTCTATCCGAGACGATCTGCGTGGGCAACCCGTGAAGACGAAAAATGTGTACAAAAAATTGTTTTGCCAACTGAGGCGCAGAAGGAAGACCAGGAAGAGGGATGAAATGTGCCATCTTGGAGAATCGATCAACGACCACCCAAACAACAGTGTTGCCACGGGATGGGGGTAAGTCTGTAATAAAGTCCATACCAATCTGAGACCAAGGCTGTTCGGGGACAGGCAGAGGATGAAGAAGACCAGCGGGCTTCTGGCGAGGAGTCTTATCCCGGGCACAGACAGTGCAGGCCCGCACAAAATCAACAACATCCGTCTCCAGAGTCGGCCACCAATAGAAACGAGAGATGAGTTGCACGGATTTCTTGATGCCCGCATGGCCTGCGAGATGGGAGGAGTGACCCCATTTGAGGATTCCGAGGCGTTGGCGTGGAGTGACGAAGGTCTTCCCTGGAGGAGTTTGCCTGATGGAGGCTGGAGAAGTGGAGATCAGGCAGTCAGGAGGAATGATGTGTTGCGGAGAGAGCTCTACTTCCGAGGCATCCGAGGAACGAGAGAGAGCATCGGCCCTAATGTTCTTATCGGCAGGCCGAAAGTGAATTTCAAAATTAAATCGGGCAAAGAACAGAGACCACCTGGCCTGGCGAGGATTCAGCCGTTGGGCAGACTGGAGATAGGAGAGATTCTTGTGATCGGTGTAAATAATAACTGGAAATCTTGATCCCTCCAGCAGATGCCTCCATTCCTCAAGTGCTAATTTAATGGCTAGTAGCTCTCGATCCCCGATGGAGTAGTTCCTCTCCGCCGGAGAGAAGGTCCTAGAAAAGAAACCACAAGTAACAGCATGCCCGGAAGAATTTTTTTGTAGAAGGACCACTCCCGCTCCTACTGAGGAGGCATCTACTTCCAATAGGAAGGGTTTAGATGGGTCAGGTCTGGAGAGCACGGGAGCAGAAGAAAAGGCAGACTTGAGCTGTTTAAAGGCGTCTTCCGCTTGAGGAGGCCATGACTTAGGATTGGCATTCTTTTTGGTTAAAGCCACGATAGGAGCCACAATGGTGGAAAAATGTGGAATAAATTGTCTGTAATAATTGGCGAACCCCAAAAAACGTTGGATAGCACGGAGTCCGGAGGGGCGTGGCCAATCTAAGACGGCAGAGAGTTTGTCTGGATCCATTTGTAGTCCCTGGCCAGAGACCAAGTATCCTAGGAAAGGAAGAGATTGACATTCAAATAGACATTTCTCCATCTTGGCATAAAGTTGATTGTCACGAAGTCTCTGAAGAACCATGCGGACATGCTGGCGGTGTTCTTCTAGGTTGGCAGAAAAAATCAGGATATCGTCCAGATACACAACAACACAGGAATATAAGAGATCACGAAAAATTTCATTAACAAAGTCTTGGAAGACGGCAGGGGCGTTGCACAGGCCAAAGGGCATGACCAGATACTCAAAGTGTCCATCTCTAGTGTTAAATGCCGTTTTCCATTCATCCCCCTCTCTGATGCGGATGAGATTATAAGCACCTCTTAAGTCCAGTTTGGTAAAGATGTGGGCACCTTGGAGGCGATCAAAGAGTTCAGAGATAAGAGGTAGAGGGTAGCGGTTCTTTACCGTGATTTTATTAAGACCGCGGTAGTCAATGCAAGGACGTAGGGAGCCATCTTTTTTGGACACAAAGAAAAATCCGGCTCCGGCAGGAGAGGAGGATTTGCGGATAAAGCCCTTTTTTAAATTTTCCTGGATGTACTCAGACATAGCAAGAGTCTTTGGGGCGGAGAGAGGATAAATTCTGCCCCGGGGTGGAGTAGTGCCCGGGAGGAGGTCAATAGGACAGTCATAAGGCCTGTGAGGAGGTAGAGTCTCAGCTTGTTTTTTGCAAAATACATCCGCAAAGTCCATATAGGCCTTAGGGAGACCGGTTACAGGGGAAACCACAGGGTCACGGCAAGGAGTACTGGGAAACGGTTTAAGGCAGTCCTTGAAACAAGAGGTACCCCAACTCTTGATCTCCCCAGTGGACCAATCCAGGGTTGGGGAATGGTGTTGAAGCCAGGGTAGTCCAAGGAGAATTTCGGAAGTACAATTGGGGAGGACCAAAAACTCAATTTTTTCGTGATGAGGTCCGATGCACATTAGGAGGGGCTCCGTGCGGAAACGTATGGTACAGTCCAATCTTTCATTGTTAACACAATTGATGTAGAGGGGTCTGGCGAGACTGGTCACCGGGATGTTGAACCTGTTGATGAGAGAGGCCAAAATAAAATTTCCTGCAGATCCGGAATCCAAGAAGGCCATAGTAGAGAAGGAGAAGGTAGAGGCAGATATCCGCACAGGCACAGTAAGACGTGGAGAAGCAGAGTTGACCTCAAGGACTGTCTCACCTTTGTGCGGAGTCAGCGTACGTCTTTCCAGGCGGGGAGGACGGATAGGACAATCCTTCAGGAAGTGTTCGGTACCGGCACAGTACAGGCAGAGATTCTCCATGCGGCGTCGTGTCCTCTCTTGAGGTGTCAGGCGAGACCGGTCGACCTGCATAGCCTCCACGGCGGGAGGCACAGGAACGGATTGCAGGGGACCAGAGGAGAGAGGAGCTGGGGAGAAAAAACGCCTCGTGCGAACAAAGTCCATATCCTGGCGGAGCTCCTGACGCCTTTCGGAAAAACGCATGTCAATGCGAGTGGCTAGATGAATGAGTTCATGTAGGTTAGCAGGGATTTCTCGTGCGGCCAGAACATCTTTAATGTTGCTGGATAGGCCTTTTTTAAAGGAAGCGCAGAGGGCCTCATTATTCCAGGATAGTTCTGAAGCAAGAGTACGGAATTGTACGGCGTACTCGCCAACGGAAGAATTACCCTGGACCAGGTTCAACAGGGCAGTCTCAGCAGAAGAGGCTCGGGCAGGTTCCTCAAAGACACTTCGAATTTCCAAGAAGAAGGAGTGTACAGAGGCAGTGACGGGGTCATTGCGGTCCCAGAGCGGTGTGGCCCATGACAGAGCTTTTCCAGACAGAAGGCTGACTACGAAAGCCACCTTAGACCTTTCAGTAGGAAACTGGTCCGACATCATCTCCAAGTGCAGGGAACATTGAGAAAGAAAGCCACGGCAAAATTTAGAGTCCCCATCAAATTTATCCGGCAAGGATAGTCGTAGGCCTGAAGCGGCCACTCGCTGCGGAGGAGGTGCAGGAGCTGGCGGAGGAGATGATTGCTGAAGCTGTGGTAGTAGCTGCTGTAGCATCACGGTCAGTTGAGACAGCTGGTGGCCTTGTTGCGCTATCTGTTGTGACTGCTGGGCGACCACCGTGGTGAGGTCGGCGACAACTGGCAGAGGAACTTCAGCGGGATCCATGGCCGGATCTACTGTCACGATGCCGGCTGGCAGGAGGTGGATCCTCTGTGCCAGAGAGGGATTGGCGTGGACCGTGCTAGTGGACCGGTTCTAAGTCACTACTGGTATTCACCAGAGCCCGCCGCAAAGCGGGATGGTCTTGCTGCGGCGGTAGTGACCAGGTCGTATCCACTAGCAACGGCTCAACCTCTCTGACTGCTGAAGATAGGCGCGGTACAAGGGAGTAGACAGAAGCAAGGTCGGACGTAGCAGAAGGTCGGGGCAGGCAGCAAGGATCGTAGTCAGGGGCAACGGCAGGAGGTCTGGAACACAGGCTAGGAACACACAAGGAAACGCTTTCACTGGTACAATGGCAACAAGATCCGGCGAGGGAGTGCAGGGGAAGTGAGGTATACATAGGGAGTGCACAGGTGAACACACTAATTAGAACCACTTGCGCCAATCAGCGGCGCAGTGGCCCTTTAAATCGCAGAGACCCGGCGCGCGCGCGCCCTAGGGAGCGGGGCCGCGCGCGCCGGGACAGGACCGACGGAGAGCGAGTCAGGTACGGGAGCCGGGGTGCGCATCGCGAGCGGGCGCCACCCGCATCGCGAATCGCATCCCGGCTGGAGGCGGAATCGCAGCGCACCGGGTCAGTGGATCTGACCGGAGCGCTGCAGTAGCGAGAGTGTAGCGAGCGCTCCGGGGAGGAGCGGGGACCCGGAGCGCTCGGCGTAACAGCCTATCAGGACTTTTCGGACGTCTTTTGTAAAAAGCACCACACATAGACCCTATGACTGTCCTATCGACCTGTTCTCTGGTACCACACCGCCCCGTGGTAGGATTTACCCACCTTCTGCCCCGGAAACCCAAGCTATGTCTGAGTACATACAGGAAAACCTCAAAAGAGGTTTTATCCGGAAATCTTCTTCCCCGGCTGGAGCTGGATTTTTCTTTGTCACTAAAAAAGATGGATCTCTCCGCCCTTGTATTGATTACCGCGGTCTCAATAAAATTACTGTAAAAAATCGCTATCCTCTGCCCCTCATCTCCGAACTCTTTGACCGTCTGCGAGGTGCTAAGATTTTTACCAAACTAGATCTAAGGGGGCGCATATAACCTCATCCATATTCGAGCAGGCAATGAATGGAAGGCCGCCTTCAATACCAGAGATGGTCACTTTGAATACCTAGTTATGCCATTTGGTCTATGCAACGCCCCAGCAGTCTTTCAGGACTTTGTTAATGAAATTTTTCGGGATATGCTGTACTCTTGTGTGTTAGTCTACAGTGACGACATCCTAATTTTTTTCCTCCAACCTAGAGGAACATCGCCTTTATGTTCGTCAAGTGCTCCAGCGACTACGCCAAAATCAACTTTACGCCAAAATCGAGAAGTGTCTATTCGAACGCAGCAGTCTTCCCTTCTTGGGTTACATTGTGTCCGGACAAGGTCTTCAAATGGACCCTGTTAAACTTTCTGCGGTGTTTGATTGGCCTCGTCCCACTGGCCTGCGAGCAATCCAAAGATTTCTCGGATTCACAAATTACTACCATCAATTCATTCCCCACTTCTCCACCATCGTTGCTCCTATTGTATCACTGACTAAGAAAAATGCTAATCCGAAATCCTGGCCGCCTCAGGCAGAGGAAGCCTTTAACCACCTCAAAGCCACCTTCTCCTCGGCTCCAGTCTTGTCCAGACCTGATCCTCAGAAGCCCTTCTTCCTCGAGGTTGACGCCTCCTCCGTTGGAGACGGAGCTGTTCTCCTACAAAACTCCACCAAAGGAAAAAATGTCACTTGCGGATTTTTCTCAAAAACCTTTTCACCTCCAGAGAAAAATGATTCCATCGGAGACCGTGAACTGATGGCGATTAAGTTGGCCCTTGAGGAGTGGAGACATCTTTTGGAAGGTTCCTTTCACCCCATCACCATTTGAACTGATCACAAAAATTTGTCTTATTTCCAATCCACCCAGCGGCTAAATCCTCACCAGGCAAGGTGGTGTTGTTTTTTGCCCGTTTCAACTTTCAGATCCATTTTCGTCCCGCAGACAAGAATGTCAGAGCTGATGCTCTATCTCGTACCACCGATGCCTCTGAAGCCGAGACCCTTCCTCAGCACATCATTCCCCCTGAGTGCCTGATCTCTTCTGCTCCTGCTTCTCTGGTACCTGTCCCTCCAGGAAAGACTTATGTTCCTCCTCGTCTTCGCCTCCAGATCCTCAAATGGGGCCATTCCTCCCTTCTGGCTTGTCATGCTGGAATAAAAAAGACTTCACAGTTGATTGCCAAACACTATTGGTGGTCCTCCTTGGAAAAGGATGTGACCGATTTCGTACGAGCCTGTACTATATGTGCACGTGACAAGACCCCTCGTCAGAAACCTTCAGGTCTTCTCCATCCGCTGCCGGTGCCTGAACAGCCTTGGTCCCACATAGCCATGGACTTCATCACTGATCTTCCTGTATCCCATGGCAACACTGTCATCTGGGTGGTCGTTGATCGTTTTTCCAAAATGGCTCACTTTATTCCGCTTCCAGGCCTTCCTTCTGCGCCACAGTTGGCGAAGCAATTTTTTCTACAGATTTTTCGTCTTCACGGGCTGCCCACGCATATCGTCTCGGATAGAGGCGTTCAATTTGTGTCAAAATTTTGGAGAGCTCTCTGTAATCAATTAAAGATCAAATTAAATTTCTCATCCTCCTACCACCCACAGTCCAACGGACATGTGGAGAGAGTGAACCAGATCCTTGGTGACTACCTGCGACATTTTGTCTCCTCCCGACAAGATGATTGGGTCGACCTGTTACCCTGGGCTGAATTCTCGTACAATTTCAAAAACTCTGAGTCATCCGCCAAGTCTCCGTTCTTTGTGGTGTACGGCCATCACCCACTTCCCCCCCTCCCCATCCCCACTTCTTCTGGAGTGCCTGCCGTAGACGAATTGACCCGGGACTTCTCCTCTATCTGGAAGGAGACTCAAAACTCGCTCTCACCTGCCTCTTCTCGCATGAAGAAACATGCGGATAAGAAGAGAAGAACTCCTCCTGTCTTTGCCCCTGGTGACAAAGTGTGGCTCTCTGCCAAATATATTCGGTTTCGTGTCCCTAGCTACAAGCTGGGTCCTCGTTACCTCAGGCCATTCAGAGTCAAGAGTCAAATTAACCCTGTCTCCTACAAGCTCCATCTTCCTCCTTCTCTTCATATTCCTAACTTCTTTCATGTATCCCTTCTCAAACCTCTCATTCTTAACAGCTTTTCCCCCAAGGTCACCGTTCCTGCTCCTGTCACTGGGTCCTCTGACGTCTTCTCGGTAAAAGAAATCCTCGCCTCCAATGTCGTCAGAGGGAAAAAAAAAAATTCTTGTTGACTGGGAGAATTGTGGACCTGAAGAGAGCTCTTGGGAGCCCGATGACAATATCCTTGACAAAGAACTCATCCATAGGTTCCTGGGCTCCAAAAAGAGGGGGAGACCCAAGGGGGGGGGTACTGTCACGCCGAGCGCTCCGGGTCCCGCTACTTACCCAGAGCGCTCGCGGCGTGCTTCTGGATGCAGCGCTCTGGTCGGCACCGCTGACCGCGAGCGCTGCTTCCATGTTCCCGGAGGGGACGCGATCCGAGGTGCGGGAAGTGCCCGCTCTTGGATCACGCCCCGTGTCTCTCACCCACCACGTCCTCCTTCAACGGCCTCCCGTCGCGCGTTCCGGCTCTATGAAATTTAAAGGGCCAGTGCACCACTAATTGGTGCCTGGCCCAATCAGTTCTATACATATAAAACCCCACTTCCCCTTCTTGTCCTTGCCGGATCTTGTTGCCCTAGTGCCCTGAGAAAGCGTTTTGTGTATCCCAAGCCTGTGTATCCAGACCCTTGCCGTTGCCCCTGACTACGAACCATTGCTGCCTACCCAGACCTTCTGCTACGTCCGACCTTGCTCTTGCCTTGCCCTTGTGTACCGCGCTGTCACGATGCCGGCTGGCAGGTAGTGGATCCTCTGTGCCAGAGAGGGATTGGCGTGGACCGTGCTAGAGGATCGGTTCTAAGTCACTACTGGTTTTCACCAGAGCCCGCCGCAAAGCGGGATGGTCTTGCTGCGGCGGTAGTGACCAGGTCGTATCCCCTAGCAACGGCTCAACCTCTCTGGCTGCTGAAGACAGGCGCGGTACAAGGGAGTAGACAGAAGCAAGGTCGGACGTAGCAGAAGGTCGGGGCAGGCAGCAAGGATCGTAGTCAGGGGCAACGGCAGGAGGTCTGGAACACAGGCTAGGAACACACAAGGAAACGCTTTCACTGGCACTAAGGCAACAAGATCCGGCGAGGGAGTGAAGGGGAAGTGAGGTGATATAGGGAAGTGCACAGGTGTAAACACTAATTGGAACCACTGCGCCAATCAGCGGCGCAGTGGCCCTTTAAATCGCAAAGACCCGGCGCGCGCGCGCCCTAGGGAGCGGGGCCGCGCGCGCCGGGACAGAACTGACGGAGAGCGAGTCAGGTACGGGAGCCGGGGTGCGCATCGCGAGCGGGCGCTACCCGCATCGCGAATCGCATCCCGGCCAGAGGCGGTATCGCAGCGCCCCGGGTCCGTGGAACCGACCGGAGCGCTGCAGTGAGAGGAGTGTAGCGAGCGCTCCGGGGAGGAGCGGGGACCCGGAGCGCTCGGCGTAACAGTACCCCCCCCCTTGGGTCTCCCCCTCTTCTTGGAGCCTGAGAACCTGAGGACCAGACTTTTGTCCAGGATATTGTCCTCAGGTTCCCAGGACCTCTCTTCTGGACCACAACCCTCCCAATCCACTAAAAAGAAGGTTTTCCCTCTGACCTTTTTCGATGCTAAAATTTCTCTGACGGAGAAGATGTCCGAGGAGCCGGAGACAGGAGTGGGGGGAACAGATTTGGGAGAGAAACGGTTAATGATAAGTGGTTTAAGAAGAGAAACATGAAAGGCATTAGGAATACGAAGAGAAGGAGGAAGAAGAAGTTTGTAAGAGACAGGATTAATCTGGCGCAAAATCTTGAAAGGACCAAGATAGCGTGGTCCCAACTTATAGCTAGGGACACGGAAGCGGACATATTTGGCGGAGAGCCATACCTTGTCTCCAGGGGAAAAGATGGGAGGAGCTCTTCTTTTCTTATCCGCGAATCTCTTCATGCGTGAAGAAGCCTGTAAGAGAGAATTTTGGGTCTCTCTCCATATGATGGAAAGATCACGAGAAATTTCATCCACAGCGGGCAGACCAGAGGGCAAGGGGGTAGGGAGGGGGGGAAGAGGGTGACGGCCGTACACCACGAAAAACGGGGATTTGGAGGAAGATTCAGAGATTCTGAAATTATACGAGAATTCGGCCCAAGGTAGAAGATCTGCCCAGTCATCCTGGCGGGAGGAAACAAAATGTCGTAAATAGTCACCCAAGATCTGGTTAATTCTTTCTACTTGTCCATTGGATTGAGGATGGTATGCAGAAGAAAAATTTAATTTAATCTTGAGTTGTTTACAGAGAGCCCTCCAGAATTTAGACACAAATTGGACGCCTCTATCCGAGACGATCTGCGTAGGCAACCCGTGAAGACGAAAAATGTGTACAAAAAATTGTTTAGCCAACTGAGGCGCTGAAGGAAGACCAGGAAGAGGGATGAAATGTGCCATTTTGGAGAATCGATCAACGACCACCCAAATAACAGTGTTGCCATGGGATGGGGGTAAGTCAGTAATAAAATCCATACCAATCAGAGACCAAGGTTGTTCGGGAACAGGCAGAGGAAGAAGAAAACCAGCGGGCTTCTGGCGAGGAGTCTTATCCCGGGCACAGATAGTGCAGGCTCGCACAAAGTCCACCACATCAGTCTCTAGAGTCGGCCACCAATAGAAGCGAGAGATGAGTTGCACAGATTTCTTGATGCCCGCATGACCTGCGAGATGGGAGGAGTGACCCCATTTGAGGATTCCGAGGCGTTGGCGTGGAGAAACAAAGGTCTTTCCTGGAGGAGTTTGCCTGATGGAGGCTGGAGAAGTGGAAATCAGGCAGTCAGGAGGAATGATGTGTTGAGGAGAGAGTTCAATTTCAGAAGCATCTGAGGAACGAGAGAGAGCATCGGCCCTAATGTTCTTATCAGCAGGCCGAAAGTGAATTTCAAAATTAAATCGGGCAAAGAACAGAGACCACCTGGCCTGACGAGGATTCAACCGCTGGGCAGACTCGAGGTATGAGAGGTTCTTGTGATCGGTGTAAATAATAACTGGAAATCTTGATCCCTCCAGCAGATGCCTCCATTCCTCAAGTGCTAATTTAATGGCTAGAAGCTCTCGATCCCCGATGGAGTAGTTCCTCTCCGCCGGAGAGAAGGTCCTAGAAAAAAACCCACAAGTAACAGTATGCCCGGAAGAGTTTTTTTGTAGAAGGACAGCTCCAGCTCCCACTGAGGAGGCATCAACCTCCAATAGGAAGGGTTTAGATGGGTCAGGTCTGGAGAGCACGGGAGCCGAAGAGAAGGCAGACTTGAGTCGTTTAAAGGCGTCTTCCGCTTGAGGAGGCCAAGACTTGGGATCGGCATTTTTTTTGGTTAAAGCCACAATAGGAGCCACAATGGTAGAAAAATGTGGAATAAATTGCCTGTAATAATTGGCGAACCCCAAAAAGCGTTGGATGGCACGGAGTCCGGAGGGGCGTGGCCAATCTAAGACGGCAGAGAGTTTATCTGGATCCATTTGTAGTCCCTGGCCAGAGACCAAGTATCCTAGAAAAGGAAGAGATTGGCATTCAAACAGACATTTCTCAATTTTAGCATAGAGTTGATTGTCACGAAGTCTCTGAAGAACCATACGGACATGCTGGCGGTGTTCTTCTAGATTGGCCGAAAAAATTAGGATATCATCAAGATATACAACAACACAGGAGTATAACAGATCACGAAAAATTTCATTAACAAAGTCTTGGAAGACAGCAGGGGCGTTGCACAGGCCAAAGGGCATGACCAGATACTCAAAGTGTCCATCTCTGGTGTTAAATGCTGTTTTCCACTCATCCCCCTCTCTGATGCGGATGAGGTTATAGGCGCCTCTTAAGTCCAATTTAGTAAAGATGTGGGCACCTTGGAGGCGATCAAAGAGTTCAGAGATGAGGGGTAAGGGGTAGCGGTTCTTAACCGTGATTTTATTAAGTCCGCGGTAGTCAATGCAAGGACGTAGAGAGCCATCTTTTTTGGACACAAAGAAAAATCCGGCTCCGGCAGGAGAGGAGGATTTACGGATAAAGCCCTTTTTTAGATTCTCCTGGACGTATTCAGACATGGCAAGAGTCTCTGGGACAGAGAGAGGATAAATTCTGCCCCGGGGTGGAGTAGTGCCCGGGAGGAGGTCGATAGGACAATCATAAGGCCTGTGAGGAGGTAGAGTCTCCGCTTGTTTTTTGCAGAAAACATCCGCGAAGTCCATATAGGCCTTAGGGAGACCGGTTACTGGAGGAAGCACAGAGTTACGGCAAGGGTTACTGGGAACCGGTTTTAGACAGTCCTTGGAACAAGAGGGCCCCCAACTCTTGATCTCCCCAGTGGACCAATCCAGGGTTGGGGAATGAAGTTGAAGCCAGGGAAGTCCAAGGAGAATCTCCGAGGTGCAATTGGGGAGGACCAAAAGTTCAATCCTCTCGTGATGAGATCCGATGCTCATTAGAAGGGGCTCCGTGCGGAAACGTATGGAACAGTCCAATCTTTCATTGTTTATACAATTGATGTAAAGGGGTCTGGTGAGACTGGTCACTGGGATGTTGAACCTGTTGACGAGAGAGGCCAAAATAAAATTTCCTGCAGATCCAGAGTCCAAGAAGGCCACAGAAGAGAAGGAGAAGGCAGAGGCAGACATCCGCACAGGCACAGTAAGACGTGGAGAAGCAGAGTGGACATCAAGGATTGTCTCACCTTTGTGCGGAGTCAGGGTACGTCTTTCCAGGCGGGGAGGGCGGATAGGACAATCCCTCAGGAAGTGTTCGGTACTAGCACAGTACAGGCAGAGGTTCTCCATGCGGCGTCGTGTCCTCTCTTGAGATGTCAGGCGAGACCGGTCGACCTGCATAGCCTCCACGGCGGGAGGCACAGGAACAGATTGCAGGGAACCAGAGGAGAGAGGAGCCGAGGAGAAGAAACGCCTCGTGCGAACAGAGTCCATATCTTGGCGGAGCTCCTGACGCCTTTCGGAAAAACGCATGTCAATGCGAGTGGCTAGGTGAATAAGTTCATGAAGATTAGCAGGCATTTCTCGTGCGGCCAGAACATCTTTAATGTTGCTGGATAGGCCTTTTTTAAAGGTCGCGCAGAGGGCCTCATTGTTCCAGGATAATTCAGAAGCAAGAGTACGGAATTGTACGGCATACTCGCCAACGGAAGAATTACCCTGGACCAGGTTCAACAGGGCAGTCTCAGCAGAAGAGGCTCGGGCTGGTTCCTCAAAGACACTTCGAATTTCCGAGAAGAAGGAGTGTACAGAGGCAGTGACGGGGTCATTGCGGTCCCAGAGCGGTGTGGCCCAAGCCAGGGCTTTTCCAGACAGCAGGCTGACTACGAAAGCCACCTTAGACCTTTCAGTGGGGAACTGGTCCGACATCATCTCCAAGTGTAATGAACATTGGGAAAGGAAGCCACGGCAAAACTTAGAGTCCCCATCAAATTTATCCGGCAAGGATAGTCGTAGTCCAGAAGCGGCCACTCGCTGCGGAGGAGGTACAGGAGCTGGCGGAGGAGATGGTTGCTGGAGCTGTGGTAGTAACTGTTGTAGCATAACAGTCAGTTGAGACAGCTGTTGGCCTTGTTGCGCAATCTGTTGTGACTGCTGGGCGACCACCGTGGTGAGGTCAGCGACAACTGGCAGAGGAACTTCAGCGGGATCCATGGCCGGATCTACTGTCACGATGCCGGCTGGCAGGTAGTGGATCCTCTGTGCCAGAGAGGGATTGGCGTGGACCGTGCTAGAGGATCGGTTCTAAGTCACTACTGGTTTTCACCAGAGCCCGCCGCAAAGCGGGATGGTCTTGCTGCGGCGGTAGTGACCAGGTCGTATCCCCTAGCAACGGCTCAACCTCTCTGGCTGCTGAAGACAGGCGCGGTACAAGGGAGTAGACAGAAGCAAGGTCGGACGTAGCAGAAGGTCGGGGCAGGCAGCAAGGATCGTAGTCAGGGGCAACGGCAGGAGGTCTGGAACACAGGCTAGGAACACACAAGGAAACGCTTTCACTGGCACTAAGGCAACAAGATCCGGCGAGGGAGTGAAGGGGAAGTGAGGTGATATAGGGAAGTGCACAGGTGTAAACACTAATTGGAACCACTGCGCCAATCAGCGGCGCAGTGGCCCTTTAAATCGCAAAGACCCGGCGCGCGCGCGCCCTAGGGAGCGGGGCCGCGCGCGCCGGGACAGAACTGACGGAGAGCGAGTCAGGTACGGGAGCCGGGGTGCGCATCGCGAGCGGGCGCTACCCGCATCGCGAATCGCATCCCGGCCAGAGGCGGTATCGCAGCGCCCCGGGTCCGTGGAACCGACCGGAGCGCTGCAGTGAGAGGAGTGTAGCGAGCGCTCCGGGGAGGAGCGGGGACCCGGAGCGCTCGGCGTAACACGCGCCTGTCTCAGCTGTCAGTGAGGTTGAGTCGCTATCGGGGGGGGAAAGACCTGGGGGTTACCTGCCGCTGCAAGTCCATCCCGCTTTGCGGCGGGCTCTGGTGAAAACCAGTAACCCCTTAGATTCCTTTCCCCTGGTACGGCCCACGCCATCACCTCACTGACACAGAGGATCCATCTCCAGTGTCCTCTCTGCATACAAGTCCGGATCCTGACAGGACCGTACAGAGATCTCTCCCATGATCTATATATATACAGGACTGTATCTATAACAAGGGGGCATCCTCTACGTTTAGAGGAAAGAAGGTTTCTACACCAGCACAGACAGGGGTTCTTTACTTTAAGAGCAGTGAGACTGTGGAATTCTCTGCCTGAGGAGGTAGTCATGGTTAATAGAGATGAGCGAACTTACAGTAAATTTGATTCGTCACAAACTTCTCGGCTCGGCAGTTGATGACTTATCCTGCATAAATTAGTTCAGCTTTCAGGTGTTCCGGTGGGCTGGAAAAGGTGGATACAGTCCTAGGAAAGAGTCTCCTAGGACTGTATCCACCATTTCCAGCCCACCGGAGCACCTGAAAGCTAAACTAATTTATGCAGGATAAGGCATCAACTGCCGAGCCGAGAAGTTCGTGACGAATCAAATTTACTGTAAGTTCGCTCATCTCTAATGGTTAACTTGGTAAAATAATTTAAAAGGGGTCTGGATTCATTTCTGGAGAGTAATAACATTAACCCCTTAAGGACCGAGCCCATTTTCACCTTAAGGACCAGAGCGTTTTTTGCACATCTGACCACTGTTACTTTAAACATTAATAAGTCTGGGATGCTTTTACTAATGAATTTGATTTCGAGAATGTTTTTCGTCACATATTCTACTTTAACATAGCAGTAAAATTTTGACGAAACTTACCTAATTTCTTGGTGAAAAATTCCAAAATATCATAAAATTTTTTAAAATTTAGCAATTTTCGAGCTTTGAAACTCTCTGCTTGTAAGGAACATTGACATACCAAATAAATTATATACTGATTCACATATACAACATGTCTACTTTATATTTGCATCATAAAGTTGACATGCTTTTACTTTTGGAAGACATCAGAGCGCTTCAAAGTTCAGCAGCAATTTTCTAATTTTTCACAAAATTTTCTAAATCTGAATTTTTCAGGGGCCAGTTCAGGTTTGAAGTGGATTTGAAGGGCCTTCTTATTAGAAATACCACACAAATGACCCCATTATAAAAACTGCACCCCTCAACGTATTCAAAATGACATTCAGTAAGTGTGTTAACCCTTTAGGTGTTTCACAGGAATAGTAGGAAAGTGAAGGAGAAAATTCAAAATCTGCATTTTTTACACTCGCATGTTCTTGTAGACCCAGTTTTTGTATTGTTATAAGGGGTAAAAGGGGAGAAATCCCCCCAAAATTTGTAATCCAATTTCTCTCGAGTAAGGAAATACCTCATATGTGTATGTAAAGTGTTCGATCGGCGCAGTAGAGGGCTCAGAAGGGAAGGAGCGACAATGGGATTTTGGAGAGTGAATTTTTCTGAAATGGTTTTTGGGGGACATGTCACATTTAGGAAGCCCCTATGGTGCCAGAACAGCAGAAAAAATCCACGTGGCATACTATTATGGAAACTACACCCCTCAAGGAAGGTAACAAGGGGTACAGTGAGCCTTAACACCCACAGGTTTTTGACGACTTTTCGTTGAAGTCGGATGTGTAAATCATTTTTTTTTCACTAAATTGCTGGTTTTCCCCCAAATTTTACATTTTTACAAGGGGTAATAGTTGAAATAGCCCCCCAAAATTTGTTAGGCAATTTCTCCTGAGTACGAAAATACCCCATATGTGGCCCTAAACCGTTGCCTTGAAATACGACAGGGCTCTGAAGTGAGAGAGCGCCATGCGCATTTGAGGACTAAATAAGGGATTTGCATAAGGACGGACCCGGATGCAAGAATGACACTTGCCTCCGATACCAAAAATACCCTATGGCAGTGTTTCCCAAACAGGGTGCCTCCAGCTGTTGCAAAACTTCCAGCATGCCTGGAAAGTCAATCGCTGTCCGGCAATACTGGGAGTTGTCTTGCAACAGCTGGAGGCTCCGTTTTGAAAACAGTGTCATATGAGAATGTTTTTATTTGGCGGGGGAGGGGGGGGGCTGTGTAAGGGTATGTGTATGTAGCGTTTTAATTTTTTGTGTGTAATGTAGGTGTTTTTAGGGTACATTCACACGGCCGGGGTCTACAGCGAGCTTCCCGCTGGGAGTTTGAGCTGCAGCGGAAAACTTGCTGCATCTCAAACTTGTAGCAAGAAGCTCGCTGTAGACTCCGGCCGTGTGAATGTACCCTGTACATTCACATGGGGGGGAGGGGCCCAAACCTCCAGCTGTTGCAAAACTACCACTACCAGCATGCCCTTTGGCTGTCCGAGCATGCTGGGGTTTGAAGTTATGCAACAGCTGGAGGCACACTGGTTGCAAAACACAGAGTTTGTTTCTTAACTCAGTGTTTCGCAACCAGTGTGCCTCCAGCTGTTGTAAAACTACAACTCCCTGCATGTAGGGTCTATCAGTGCATGCTGGGAGTTGTAGTTTGCAACAGCTGGAGGCACACTGGTTGCGAAACACTGTGTTAGGTAACAAACTTCACAACCAGTGTGCCTTCAGCCATTGCAAAAACTACAACTCTCAGCATGCAGTGACAACTGAGGGCATGCTGGGACTTGTAGTTATGCAACAGCTGGAGGCATACTACTAACACTCCCAGCATGCCCTTTGGCTGTCCTTGCATGCTGGGGTTTGTAGTTATGCAACAGCTGGAGGCACACTGGTTGCAAAACACTGAGTTTGTTACTTAACTCAGTGTTTCCCAAAAAGGGTGCCTCCAGCTGTTGAAAAATTACAACTCCCTGCATGCCCAGACCGCCGAAAGACATGTTGGGAGTTAGTTTTGCAATATCTGGAGGGTCACAGTTTGGTGACCACTGTGCAGTTGTGTCCAAACTGTAGCCCTCCAGATGTTGCAAAACTTCAACTCCAAGCATGCCCAGACTGTCCAGGCATGCTTGGAGTTGTAGTTCTGCAACATCTGAAGGGCCACATGTTACAGAACTACAACTCCCAGCATGCATGGACTGTCTGGGCATGCTGGGAGTTGTAGTTTTGCAACATCTGTAAGAGCACAGTTTGGAGACCACTGCACAGTGGTCTCCAAACTGTGGGCCTCCAGATGTTGCAAAGCTACAACTCCCAGCATGGCCAGAAAGCCTTTGGCTGTCTGGGCTTGCTGGGAGTTGTAGTTTGGCAACTCCTGGAACGCAGCAGTAAAGATCACTTACCGCTAATCTTCACTGCTGTGTCCGCCTCTGCCTCCACCGGTCCCACACTGTCTTTCCGGATACCGCAACGGGTACCGACACAATCGCCGGTCCCGGGACATGATCGTTGGTCCCGGGACCATCCGCCATCTTCCCCCCGCTCTGCCCAGACATCCAGGGGTGGGGCAGAATGGGGATTACACCTCTAACCTCCCGCCCCCCTCCTGCCATTGGTCGCTAGTCCTAACGACCAATGTCAGGGGTTTAGGAGCGAGGTGGCAGCTGCCATCTCACTCCTATCCCTCAGGATGGATCGGAGCGGTCTCTAACTGCTCCGGACATCCCTATTTTCTGGGAGATCGGGTCACCAGAGACCCGATCAGCCCGGAACCTCGCAAGTCATTGTCATTAGTCAGTGACTAACTGACTGACTAATGACAACGATCTGCAGCAGGGGACCAGTCTGATTGGTACCCAGCTGCATAGTGTCATTGGTCAGCTGTCCAGGACAGCTGAGATGACGTTTCTATCACCATGCCAACGGACATGGTGATAGAAAATGTATTGGACGTGTATACACGTCCATTTGTGCTAAGTCTCAGAAAAAAATGGACGTGTATACACTTCCATTTGCGGGAAGGGGTTAAAGGTTAAAGGTTATGGATTCTAGATCTAAAGGTTGATCCAGGGATCTAGTCTGAGTGCAATATTGGGAGTTGGGAAGGAATTTTTACCTCTAGTTTTTTGCCTTAATCTGGATCAACTCAGTAGGGACTCATTAGGGTTATAGGTAGAACTTGATGGACTCTGTTTTTTTTTCAACCTTATGAACTATGTTACTATATACAATATGTCTACTTTATGTTTGCATCATAAAGTTGACATGTTTTTACTTTTGGAAGACATCAGAGTGCTTCAAAGGTCAGCAGCAATTTTTCAATTTTTCACAAAATTTTCCAAATCGGAATTTTTCAGGGACCAGTTCAGTTTTTAAGTGGATTTGAAGGGCCTTCATATTAGAAATACCCCATAAATAACCTCATTATAAAAACCGCACCCCTCAAAGTATTCAAAATGACATTCAGGTGTTTCACAGGAATAGCAGCAAAGTGAAAGAGAAAATTCAAAATCTTCATTTTTTACACTCGCATGTTCTTGTAGACCCAGTTTTTGAATTTTTACACGGGGTAAAAGGAGAGAAATCCCCCCAAAAATGTGTAACCCAATTTCTCTCGAGTAAGGAAATACCTCATATGCGTATGTAAAGTGTTCGGCGGGCGCAGTAGAGGGCTCAGAATGGAAGGAGCGACTATGGGATTTTGGAGAGTGAGTTTTTCTGAAATGGTTTTTGGGGGACATGTCACATTTAGGAAGCCACTATGGTGCCAGAAAAGCAAAACAACAACATGGCATACTATTTGTAAAACATGGCATAAAATTTGTAACCCCATCTCTTCTGAGTATGGAAATACTCCATATGTGGACATCAAGTGCAATGCGGGCGCACTACAATGCTAAAAATTTCGCTTTTGTAAAGCAAATTTAGCTGAAATGGTTTTAGGGGGGGCATGACTCATTTAGGAAGCCCCTACCCCCCACATGTGACCCCATTTTGGAAACTACACCCCTCACGTAATGTAATAAGGGGTGCAGTGAGCATTTATGCCCCACAGGTGCCTCATTTGCACAGCCCACTGTTCCAAAGATCTGTCAAATGCCAGTGCCATTGTTCTGGCACCATGGGGGCTTTGTAAACACACGTAACCTTCAATATCGAACACATTTTCTCTCCAAAAGCCCAATGGCACTCCTTCTCTTCTTAGCATAGTAGTGCACCCACAGAGCACTTTACATCCACATACGGGGTATGTTCTTACTTAGAAGAAATGGGGTTACAATTTTTGGGGGGCTTTTTTTCCTATTTTCCTTTGTTAAAATGAAAAATTTAGGGTAACACCAGCATTTTTGTGATTTTTTTTTTCATTTTCCCATCCGATTTTAACTAAAATTCGTCAAACACCTGTGGGGTGTTAAGGCTCACCATACCCCTTGTTACATTCCGTGAGGGGTGTAGTTTCCATAATAGGGTCACATGTGGGTATTTATGTTTTTGCGTTTATGTCAGAACCACTGTAAAATAAGTCACCCTTTGGCAAATCATCAATTTAGGCCTCAAATGTACATTCCTGAGCCTTGTTGTGCATCCGCAGAGCATTTTACGCCCACATATGGGGTATTTCCGTACTCAGGAGAAATTGCATTACAAATTTTGGGGGGTCTTTATAAGGCCTAAATAAGAGATTTGGGTGGACTCGGTTGCAAGCATTACAATTGCCTCCGCTACCAAAAAAAATTATACGCCAGTGATTCCCAAACAGGGTGTCTCCAGCTGTTGCTAAACTCCTAGCATGCCTGGACAGTCAGTGGCTGTCCGGAAAGGCTGGGAGTTGTTGTTCTGCAACAGCTGGAGGCTCCGTTTTGGAAACACTGCCATACTAGACGTTTTTCATTTTTATTGGGAGGGGAGGGGGGACAGTGTAAGGGTGTGTATATGTAGTGTTTTACCCTTTATTTAGTGTTAGTGTAGTGTAGTGTTTTTAGGGTACATTCACACAGGCGGGGGTTTACGGTGAGTTTCCCATTAGGAGTTTGAGCTGCTGCGGATAGTTTGTGGCAGCTCAAACATAAAGCAGGAAACTCACTCTAAACCTCTGGCCATGTGAATGTACCCTACATTCACATGGGGGGGGGGCAAACATCCAGCTGTTGCAAAACTACAACTCCGAGCATGTAGTGACAGACCATGCATGCTGGGAGTTGCACTTTTGCAACAGCTGGAGGCACTCTGGTTGGAAAACCTTGTGTTAGGTTCTGATACCTAACTCAGTATTTTCCAACCAGTGTGCCTCCAGCTGTTGCAAAACTACAACTCCCAGCATGTACTGATTGCCAAAGGGCATGCTGGGAGATGTAGTTCTAGAAAACAGCTGGAGGCACGCAACTACAACTCCCAGCATACAGTGATAGTCATTTGCTGTTCATGCATGCTGGGAGTTGCAGTTTTGCAAGAATTAGAGAGCCACGGTTTAGAAACCACCGCACAGTTATCTCCAAACTGTGGCTCTCCAGATGTTGCGAAACTATAAATCCCAGCATGCCCAGACAGCAAACTGCTGTGTGAGCATGCTGGGAGTTGTAGTTTTGCAAGATCTAGAGGGCCACAATTTAGAGACCACTGCACAGTGATCTCCAAACTGTACCCCTCTGAATCTGACAAAGCTACAAATCCCAGAATGCCTAAACAGCAAACGGCTGTCTGGGCATGCTGGGAGTTGTAGTCTTGCAACATCTGGAGGGCTACAGCTTAGAGACCACTGTAAACTGTGGCCCTCCAGATGTTGCTAGGCAACAACTCACCTGGCAGTTGAAGGATCGCCGCTGCCACACACAGAGGATCGCCGCCAGTAAGGGACCTTCGGGGCCAGTACCAGCACAGTTACCCCGCTATGTCCAGACTACCATGGGTGGGCAGAGCAGGGGAACCGTACTTTAACCCCCCGCCCCCGATCTGCTATTGGTCGGTGGCTTCTGACCAACCAATAGCAGGGATAGGAGGGGTGGCACCCCTGTCACCTCATTTCTATCCCTTCAGGGGGATCGGTGGTGTCTTGCACAGCCCCAATTCCCTTTATTTTCTGGGCAATTTCCGGGGGCAATAAGGAGTCTAAAATGTTTGTCCAGCAGATTCTTTGTAGATGAGTCATGGCTAGAGAATTAATGGTTGTCTTGGCCAGATGAAATAGAAAATAAAAATAACTTTGATCAAAGAAGACGTCACCTGTAAGTCCTTACACATAGCAGTAATTACTTCCACGGTTTGTAGAGCCTGTGTAGAGCTGATATCTACTTCTACATGGTCACTGTATGTGGGAATATTGATCTCTGAATAGTAGATTTTATTCAGTAACAGTATATTGCAAAAAAAAAGGATGTAGTACCAAGGGGTGGGGCTTAAGGGACGGAGTCTAGGGGACGCAAAAATGAGGTTTTGCCCAGGATGGCAAATATCCTTGCACCAGCACTGGTTATCCCAAGAAAAACAGAACACGTTTTCAATAAAAATAATTTTATAAAAAAATGTTCCATGTCCAGATATTACATTTACATTTATAGTGCCCCCTGGTTTTCTTCCGTTTGTCCACCTACTGTGATCTAACAGAATAAAGCAATATTTATTCATGGAACAAACTATTTGACAGCAGCAAATGTTCTAAAATAAACTAAAAAAAAATAAAAAAAAATACTTCCAGAGGCAATGAACAGCTGTAAAGGCCACTGGAGCATTGGTCTAGAGTTGCTAGTAATTAAATATGTGAATAATGGGAGTCAGGCAATTTTATTTTATGTTTAAACTTAAGGGAGTTTCCCCCATCTAAAAATATGGTATGTTCTCAGGATAGACCATAAATAGATAGTGAGTACATCACCATTGCATAGAGTTCTGCCGATACTGGTGGAGAGAAAACAAAGGGAGTCCCACTGTTTGCTTTCCTTATAGGTGCTGTGAATGTCATTGATTGCCTATAGGATTCTGGCTGATTCCTCGGGATCAGTCATAGCTGGCCTCCCATGGGGAATCTCAGTAGCACTGCCACAATATCTGAAGAAGCTTTTAGACAATCTGGTGAGGTCAACTGTGCAAACAGTTCACAATGTTTTGTCTTAAAGGGGTACTCCACTGGCCAGCATTCGGAACTAAATGTTCCGAACGCTGTTTTCGCGCTGTGGGGGTCGGACACGCTCCTCGTGACATTATGACCCCGCCCCCTCAGTGCAAGTCAATGGGTGGGGGCGTGACGCCATGCTCCCTCTCATTGACTTGCATTGAAGGGGCATGACCATGACATCGCGAGAGGGCATGGCTGACCCCCGCAGCGTGATAACAACGTTCGGAACATTTAGTTCCAAACGCTGGATAGTGGAGTACCCCTTTAAAGATTTATAAATTACTTCTATTAAAAAATCTTAATCCTTCCTGTACTTGTTAGCTGCTGAATACTACAGCGGAAATTCTTTTCTTTTAGGAATACAGTGCTCTCTGCTGATATCATGACCACAGTGCTCTCTGCTGACATCTCTGTCCATTTTAGGAACTGTCCAGAACAGCATGTGTTTGCTATGGGGATTTCCTTTTACTCTGGACAGTTCCTAAAATGGACAGAGATGTCAGCAGAGAGCACTGTGCTCATGATGTCAGCAGACAGCTCTGTGTTTCAAACGGAAAATATCATTTCCACTGTAGTATTCAGCAGCTAATAAGTACAGGAAGGATTAAGATTTTTAAATAGACGTAATTTACAAATCTGTTTAACTTTCTGGCACCAGTTGATTTAAAAAAAAAAACTTTTTCACCGGAGTACCCCTTTAATGCGTTTTCCAAAATGTGCAATACATCCCAATGAATAAGGAAACACTTCATAAATGGCAACACAATTGTATTGCAAAGATCCCTGCACAAATTCTTAGTACATAGTATGTTGGAAGCCTAGACAGCCACATTAAACAGAATGGATAAAAGATTACATGGATAGGACTGTTTTTGAGAGGTTTGTGTGTAACAGACTCTGTCACTCACTCCGCGCTGATGAATTGCTGCAGTTGTCAGCATCTTTCTCTTCATGATAAATGAGAACATTTTCCATTGAAATATCCATACAATGTGCGCACTACCCGATGGATGCATGTACACAGTCCAGCTGTGCTGTAAAATACCTTGTGTTTAAAATCAATTTTAGTCACTTTAAATTAGAGAAGCACTCTTGTGTTAATGTAGCAATGAAAATGAGTGGAGGAAACATCACTGCAGGAATGTGTATAGAAGTAAACAGAGGAAAGGTATATAAAGCCAGAGAGCACTGGCATGGAAACTGCAAGCTGATCATTGGTAACAAACAATCTGCAAAAGCTTAAAAGAGACACAAAATAGAAAATGTCTTTATAATCTTTGAAACATTAATGTTAAATAATAAGCCTGCCTGCCTGCACACCTACCTATATACCCGACTGCACACCTACCTACCTGCCTGCACACTTACCTATATGCCTGCCTGCACACCTGTCTGCCTGCACAACTACCTACATACCTGCCTGCACAGCTACCTACCTGCCTGCACACCCACCTACTACTACATACATGCCTGCCTGCTCACTTACCTACTACTACCTACCTGCCTGCACACCTAATATCTACCTGTCTACATTATCTACCTATCTGCACACCTTCTTACCTATTTTATCTACATACCTGCTTGCCTACACTATCTACCAATCTGTTTACCTACATGCCTACACTACATGCCTGCCTGCACAACTACCTACCTGCACACATACCTGTCTGCACATCTACCTACCTTCACTGTCTATCTACGTATGTACCTTAACTATCTACTGTCACGATGCCGGCTGGCAGGTAGTGGACCCTCTGTGCCAGAGAGGGATTGGCGTGGACCGTGCTAGTGGACCGGTTCTAAGCCACTACTGGTTTTCACCAGAGCCCGCCGCAAAGCGGGATGGTCTTGCTGCGGCGGTAGTGACCAGGTCGTATCCACTAGCAACGGCTCACCTCTCTGGCTGCTGAAGATAGGCGCGGTACAAGGGAGTAGGCAGAAGCAAGGTCGGACGTAGCAGAAGGTCGGGGCAGGCAGCAAGGATCGTAGTCAGGGGCAACGGCAGAAGGTCTGGAAACACTGGCAAGGGACACACAAGGAACGCTTTCACTGGCACTAAGGCAACAAGATCCGGCAAGGGAGTGCAAGGGAAGTGAGGTAATATAGGGAGTGCACAGGTGATAACTCTAATTGGAACCACTGCGCCAATCAGCGGCGCAGTGGCCCTTTAAATCGCAGAGACCCGGCGCGCGCGCGCCCTAGGGAGCGGGGCCGCGCGCGCCGGGACAGAACAGACGGGGAGCGAGTCAGGTAGGAGAGCCGGGGTGCGCATCGCGAGCGGGCGCTACCCGCATCGCGAATCGCATCCCGGCTAGCAGCAGGATCGCAGCGCCCCGGGTCAGAGGACGTGACCGGGGCGCTGCAGCGGAGGAGGTGAAGCGAGCGCTCCGGGGAGGAGCGGGAACCCGGAGCGCTCGGCGTAACAGTACCCCCCCCCTTGGGTCTCCCCCTCTTCTTGGAGCCTGAGAACCTGAGGAGCAGACTTTTGTCAAGGATGTTGTCCTCAGGTTCCCAGGATCTCTCTTCAGGACCACAACCCTCCCAGTCTACTAAAAAAAAATTTTTTCCTCTGACCTTTTTGGCAGCCAAAATCTCCTTGACCGAGAAGACGTCCGAGGAGCCGGAAACAGGAGTGGGAGGAACAGATTTGGGAGAAAAACGGTTGAGGATGAGTGGTTTGAGAAGAGAGACGTGAAAGGCATTAGGGATACGAAGAGAAGGAGGAAGAAGAAGTTTATAAGAGACAGGATTAATTTGACACAGAATTTTGAAAGGACCAAGATAGCGTGGTCCCAACTTGTAGCTAGGGACACGGAAGCGGACATATTTAGCGGAGAGCCATACCTTGTCTCCAGGGGAAAAAACGGGGGGAGCTCTTCTTTTCTTATCCGCGAACCTCTTCATGCGTGAAGAAGCCTGTAAGAGAGAATTTTGGGTCTCTCTCCATATAATGGAAAGGTCACGAGAAATTTCATCCACAGCGGGCAGACCAGAGGGCAAGGGGGTAGGGAGGGGGGGAAGAGGGTGACGGCCGTACACCACGAAAAATGGGGATTTGGAGGAAGATTCAGAGACCCTGAAGTTATACGAGAATTCGGCCCATGGAAGGAGATCTGCCCAGTCATCCTGGCGGGAGGAAACAAAATGTCGCAAATAATCACCCAGGATCTGGTTAATTCTTTCTACTTGTCCATTGGACTGGGGATGATATGCAGAGGAAAAATTTAATTTAATCTTGAGTTGTTTACAGAGAGCTCTCCAGAATTTAGACACGAATTGGACCCCTCTATCCGAGACAATCTGCGTAGGCAACCCGTGAAGACGAAAAATGTGTACAAAAAATTGTTTAGCCAACTGAGGCGCAGAAGGAAGACCAGGAAGAGGAATGAAATGTGCCATTTTGGAGAATCGATCAACGACCACCCAAATAACGGTGTTGCCACGGGAAGGGGGTAAATCAGTAATAAAATCCATACCAATCAGAGACCAAGGCTGTTCGGGGACAGGCAGAGGATGAAGAAAACCAGCGGGCTTCTGGCGAGGAGTCTTATCCCGGGCACAGATAGTGCAGGCTCGCACAAAGTCCCCAACATCCGTCTCCAGAGTTGGCCACCAATAGAAGCGGGAGATGAGTTGCACAGATTTCTTGATGCCCGCATGACCTGCGAGATGGGAGGAGTGACCCCATTTGAGGATTCCGAGGCGTTGGCGTGGAGAAACAAAGGTCTTTCCTGGAGGAGTCTGTCTGATGGAGGCAGGAGAAGTGGAGATCAGGCAGTCAGGTGGAATGATGTGTTGCGGAGGGAGATCAACTTCTGAGGCATCCGAGGAACGAGAGAGAGCATCGGCTCTAATGTTCTTATCGGCAGGACGAAAGTGAATCTCAAAATTAAATCGGGCAAAGAACAGAGACCACCGGGCCTGGCGAGGATTCAGCCGTTGGGCCGACTGGAGGTAGGAGAGGTTCTTGTGGTCGGTGTAGATAATAACAGGAAATCTTGATCCCTCCAGCAGATGCCTCCATTCCTCAAGTGCTAATTTAATGGCTAGAAGTTCTCGATCCCCGATGGAGTAGTTCCTCTCCGCTGGAGAGAAGGTCCTAGAGAAAAAACCACAAGTGACAGCATGCCCGGAAGGATTTTTTTGTAGAAGAACAGCTCCAGCTCCTACTGAGGAGGCATCAACCTCCAATAGGAAGGGTTTGGAAGGGTCAGGTCTGGAGAGCACGGGAGCCGAAGAAAAGGCAGACTTGAGTTGTTTAAAGGAGTCTTCTGCTTGAGGAGGCCAGGACTTGGGATCAGCATTTTTCTTGGTTAAAGCCACGATAGGAGCCACAATGGTAGAAAAATGTGGAATAAATTGCCTGTAATAATTGGCGAACCCCAAAAAGCGTTGGATAGCACGGAGTCCGGAGGGGCGTGGCCAATTTAAGACGGCAGAGAGTTTGTCTGGATCCATCTGTAGTCCCTGGCCAGAGACCAAATATCCTAGAAAAGGAAGAGATTGGCATTCAAACAGACATTTCTCAATTTTGGCATAGAGTTGGTTGTCACGAAGTCTCTGAAGAACCATACGGACATGCCGGCGGTGTTCCTCTAGATTGGCAGAAAAAATTAGGATATCGTCCAGATATACCACAACACAGGAGTATAATAGATCACGAAAAATTTCATTGACAAAGTCTTGGAAGACGGCAGGGGCATTGCACAGTCCAAAGGGCATGACCAGATACTCAAAGTGTCCATCTCTGGTGTTAAATGCCGTTTTCCACTCGTCCCCCTCTCTGATGCGGATGAGGTTATAGGCGCCTCTTAAGTCCAATTTAGTGAAGATGTGGGCACCTTGGAGGCGATCAAAGAGTTCAGAGATGAGGGGTAAGGGGTAGCGGTTCTTAACCGTGATTTTATTAAGACCGCGGTAGTCAATGCAAGGACGTAGGGAGCCATCTTTTTTGGAGACAAAGAAAAATCCGGCTCCGGCAGGAGAGGAGGATTTACGGATAAAGCCCCTTTTTAGATTCTCCTGGACGTATTCGGACATGGCAAGAGTCTCTGGGGCAGAGAGAGGATAAATTCTGCCCCGGGGTGGAGTAGTACCCGGGAGGAGGTCGATAGGGCAATCATAAGGCCTGTGAGGAGGTAGAGTCTCAGCTTGTTTTTTGCAGAAAACATCCGCGAAGTCCATATAGGCCTTGGGGAGACCGGTTACTGGAGGAACCACAGAGTTACGGCAAGGGTTACTGGGAACCGGTTTTAGACAGTTCTTGGAACAAGAGGACCCCCAACTCTTGATCTCCCCAGTGGACCAATCCAGGGTTGGGGAATGAAGTTGAAGCCAGGGAAGTCCAAGGAGAATCTCCGAGGTGCAATTGGGGAGGACCAAAAGTTCAATCCTCTCATGATGAGATCCGATGCTCATAAGAAGGGGCTCCGTGCGGAAACGTATGGTACAGTCCAATCTTTCATTATTTACACAATTGATGTAGAGGGGTCTGGCGAGACTGGTCACTGGGATGTTGAACCTGTTGACGAGAGAGGCCAAAATAAAATTTCCTGCAGAACCAGAGTCCAAGAAGGCCACTGTAGAGAAGGAGAAGGCAGAAGCAGACATCCGCACAGGCACAGTAAGACGTGGAGAAGCAGAGTAGACATCAAGGACTGTCTCACCTTTGTGCGGAGTCAGCGTACGTCTTTCCAGGCGGGGAGGACGGATAGGACAATCCCTCAGGAAGTGTTCGGTACTAGCACAGTACAGGCAGAGGTTCTCCATACGGCGTCGTGTCCTCTCTTGAGGTGTCAGGCGAGACCGGTCGACCTGCATAGCCTCCACGGCGGGAGGCACAGGAACAGATTGCAGGGGACCAGAGGAGAGAGGAGCCGAGGAGACGAAACGCCTCGTGCGAACAGAGTCCATATCTTGGCGGAGTTCCTGACGCCTTTCAGAAAAACGCATGTCAATGCGAGTGGCTAGGTGAATAAGTTCATGTAGATTAGCAGGAATTTCTCGTGCGGCCAGAACATCTTTAATGTTGCTGGATAGGCCTTTTTTGAAGGTCGCGCAGAGGGCCTCATTATTCCAGGACAATTCTGAAGCAAGTGTACGGAATTGTACGGCATACTCGCCAACGGAAGAATTACCCTGGACCAGGTTCAACAGGGCAGTCTCAGCAGAAGAGGCTCGGGCAGGTTCCTCAAAGACACTTCGGATTTCCGAGAAGAAGGAGTGTACTGAGGCAGTGACGGGGTCATTGCGGTCCCAGAGCGGTGTGGCCCATGACAGGGCTTTTCCGGACAGAAGACTGACTACGAAAGCCACCTTAGACCTTTCAGTGGGAAACAGGTCCGACATCATCTCCAGATGCAGGGAACATTGGGAAAGGAAGCCACGGCAAAACTTAGAGTCCCCATCAAACTTATCCGGCAAGGATAAGCGTATCCCAGGAGCGGCCACTCGCTGCGGAGGAGGTGCAGGAGCTGGCGGAGGAGATGACTGCTGAAGCTGTGGTAGCAACTGTTGTAGCATAACGGTCAGTTGAGACAGCTGTTGGCCTTGTTGCGCAATCTGTTGTGACTGCTGGGCGACCACCGTGGTGAGGTCAGCGACAACTGGCAGAGGAGCTTCAGCGGGATCCATGGCCGGATCTACTGTCACGATGCCGGCTGGCAGGTAGTGGACCCTCTGTGCCAGAGAGGGATTGGCGTGGACCGTGCTAGTGGACCGGTTCTAAGCCACTACTGGTTTTCACCAGAGCCCGCCGCAAAGCGGGATGGTCTTGCTGCGGCGGTAGTGACCAGGTCGTATCCACTAGCAACGGCTCACCTCTCTGGCTGCTGAAGATAGGCGCGGTACAAGGGAGTAGGCAGAAGCAAGGTCGGACGTAGCAGAAGGTCGGGGCAGGCAGCAAGGATCGTAGTCAGGGGCAACGGCAGAAGGTCTGGAAACACTGGCAAGGGACACACAAGGAACGCTTTCACTGGCACTAAGGCAACAAGATCCGGCAAGGGAGTGCAAGGGAAGTGAGGTAATATAGGGAGTGCACAGGTGATAACTCTAATTGGAACCACTGCGCCAATCAGCGGCGCAGTGGCCCTTTAAATCGCAGAGACCCGGCGCGCGCGCGCCCTAGGGAGCGGGGCCGCGCGCGCCGGGACAGAACAGACGGGGAGCGAGTCAGGTAGGAGAGCCGGGGTGCGCATCGCGAGCGGGCGCTACCCGCATCGCGAATCGCATCCCGGCTAGCAGCAGGATCGCAGCGCCCCGGGTCAGAGGACGTGACCGGGGCGCTGCAGCGGAGGAGGTGAAGCGAGCGCTCCGGGGAGGAGCGGGAACCCGGAGCGCTCGGCGTAACATCTACCTACCTACCGCCATTATCTACCTGCCCTATTTATCTACCTACTGCCACTACCTACCTGCACTGTCTACGTACCTACCTACCTGCACTATTTACAAACCTACCTATCTGCATTATTTACCTACCAGGAGGAACTATCTTCTTACTGGGAGCCATTACCTATCTATCTACCATGGGGCATTACCTGCCCACTGGAGGGGGTACCTGATATCTTCCATTGGGATTATATACCTACCTACTGGGGGCATCTACCTAGTGGGGCAAATTACTTATCCACCACTATCCAATCCCCCTAACCTCCCCCCAACATGCTCACCTTCTCACTCATACTATGCAGGCATTATTTGGGATACTGAGGGTATACAAAAGTTGGGAAATGTGCAGAGTCTTGTTTTTCTGCCATGTTTTTTCTGGCAGATTCTGCATTGACAAGTCATGGTTGGAAACATTCACAGCAATTTGAGCAAGACAGAGAAAAAAAAGGATAGAATGGTGCCAACAAAGATGCACTGTAATCTGTTATACAGGCTGCAGAGTCTGTGTAGAGCTGAAATCACCATTATATGGTCAATGTATGAGGGATATTAGTCTATGTACAGAGTTTTTCTTTTCAGTATCAGTATGGCTGTATTCTCCAGTCACTATATGGGGGTTATGTGTATTCATGGTATGGTTCACTTCTTTGTCCTATATATAGTGGTAAAACCACGGTGTCCCTATCAGCTGAGAGGATGGCGGCAGGGTCCTTATCTGCCTCCTCGCTGTCTAATCTGTCCCACAGTGCTCCAGGCAGCCTCAGCAGCCTGGAGCAATCGAGTGCAGATAACACTGATCAATGCTATGCTATGGCATAGCATTGAACAGTGTATGCAATCAAAGGCTTGCATGTTATAGTCCCATATCGGTGTAAAAAAAAAAGTTCATAAATGTGAATTAACCCCTTCCATACTAAACGTTTGAATTGTCCCTCTTTTCCCATTTAAAAAAAATTATAATATGTAAACAAAAATAAACATATGTGGTATCGCCGCGTGCGTAAATGTCCAAACTATAAAAATATAATGTTAATTAAACCGCCCGGTCAATGGCGTACACATAAAAAATTTCCAAAGTCCAAAATTGCGCATTTTTGGCCATTTTGTATACCCTAAAAAAAATTATAAAAATGTATCAAAAAGTCCCATGAAAACAAAAATGGTACCGATAAAAGCTACAGATCATGGTGCAACAAATGAGCCCTAGCACATCCCTGCATACGGAAAAATAAAAAAGTTATAGGGGTCAGAAGAGGACATTTTTAAACCTAATAATTTTCATGCATAAAGTTATCATTGTTTAACAGAAGTAAAACAAAATTAACCCTATATAAGTTGGGTATCATTTTAATCATATGGAACAAAATGCTCTGCGTAGCATTGGAAGCCCTCAAAAGTTACAAAATCCCGGGGTTTTCTTTCAATTTAGCCCTATGAATATTTGTTGCTCATTTCGCAGTAGATTTTGTGGTGAAATTATTGATGTCATTACAAAGTAAAATTGGTGGCGCAAGAAACAAGCCCTCATATGGATTTGTAGATGGAAAATTGAAAGCGTTATAATTTTTAGAAGAGAAGGTGAGGAGGAAAAAACAAAGTTCAAAAATGAAAAAACCTGTGGTGTTTAAGGGGTTAAAGAGTTAAATATATTAAAAGTTTAGTTTGGTGACAGGTACTCTTTAAGATATATATATACATATATATATATATATATATATATATATATATATATATATATATTTATGCAGCACTTTGAGTGGATGATCGGATCGCCCGCGGCACTGCCGTGGTGATTCGATCATCCAATATGGCGGATGGAGGTCCCCACACCTGCCTCCATCCTCCCGGTGTCTTTCCAGCAGACCAGAGAAGTAGATCGCTGATAACTCTGATCAGTGCTATGCACATGCATAGCACTGATCAGTATCTGCATCTAAAGATTGCAAATAATGGACCCCAGCGGGGACATAAAAAGTGTAACAAAAATAATTTTAAAAAGTTTTTAAAAAATTAGAAAAATCCCCTCCCCCAATAAATAATTAAATGGTCCCTTTTTCCCATTTTACTCCAAATAGCATAACAAAAATTATTAATAAACATATTTGGTATTACCGCATGCGTACATGTTGAAACTATCAAAATATAATGATAACTTTCCCGTACGGTGAACGTAAATTTCTAAGAATTTTTTTTTTTTTTAAATCACATATACACAGTTGTGGTACCAATATAAACAACAGATCACAGTGCAAAAAATGAGCCCTCATATATCACTCTATACGAAAAAAATAGAAAGTCGTCAAAATAGGGCAATTTTAAACATACTTATTTTGTAAAAAAAAATAATAAAACTAAAAAGTTTGAGATTTTTTAAAAGCAGTACAATAATAAAAAAGTATCTAACCATGAGTGTCATTTTAAACGTATTAACCCACAGAATAAAGAAAACAGGTCATTTTTACTGTAAAGTGTACAGTGGGAAAACGAAACCTTCCAAAATTTGCTAAATTGTGGTTTTCTTTTCAATTTCCCCACACAAAAAATTTTTGGGTTTTGCAATACATTTTATGGTACAATAAAAAGGTGTCGTTACAAAGTACAATTGGTTATGCAAAAAGCCCTCATATGGGTCTGTGGATGGAAATATAAAAGAGTTATGATTTTTAGAAGGCGTGGAGGAAAAAGTGAAAATGCAAAAATAAAATTTCCTGTGTCCTTAAGGGGGTACTCCGGTGGAAAACTTTTTCTTTTTAAATCAACTGATGCCAGAAAGTTACACAGATTTGTAAATTACTTCTATTATAAAAATCTTAATCCTTTCAGTACTTATTAGTGGCTGTATACTACAGAGGAAATTATTTTCTTTTTGGATTTCTTTTATGTCACGACTATAAGTGCTCTCTGCTGACACATCTGTCCATGTCAGGAACTATCCAGAGCAGGAGAAAATCCCCATAGCAAACATATGCTGCTCTGGGCAGTTCCTAAAATGGACAAAAGGTGTCGGCAGAGAGCACTGTGGTCGTGACAGAAAATAAATCCAAACAGAAAATAGCTTCCTCTGTAGTATACAGCAGCCGATAAGTACTGGAAGGATTCAAAACTTTTAATAGAATACATTTACAAATCTGTTTAATTTTCTGGCACCAACTGATTTAACCTCTTAAGGACGCAGGGCATACCTGTACGCCCTGCGCCCGATCCCAGTGACTAAAACAGGGTCACATCTTGACCCCGCATCACACCGGGTGGGTCCCAGATCATTGTGCCGCGCGCTATTAACCTTTCGTATGTGGCGATCAAAGTTGACCGCCGCGTCCAAAACGAAAGTAAAAGCTTCCCAGCAGCTCAGTCGGGCTGATTGGGACTATCGCGATAAAATCGCGATGTCCCGATCAGCTAGGACGCGAGCGGAGGTCCCCTCACCTGTCTCCGTTGTGTCCGATCAGCGTTTGATTGCTCCAAGCCTGAGCTTGGATCAGTGTGTGCAGTGTTATAGCTCCCTATGGGAGCTATAACACTGCAAAAAAAAAAGTTAATAAAGGTCATTTAACCCCTTCCCTAATAAAAGTTTGAATCACCCCCCTTTTCCCATAAAAAAAACCTGTGTAAATAAAAATTAACATATGTGGTAATGCCGCGTGCATAAATGTCCGAACTTAAAAAATATATCGTTAATTAAACCGCACGGTCAATGGCGTATGCGCAAAAACATTCCAAAGTCCAAAATAGCGTATTTTTGGTCACTTTTTATATAATAAAAAAATGAATAAAAAGCAATCAAAAAGTCCGATCAATGCAAAAATGGTACTGATAAAAACTTCAGAACACGGCGCAAAAAATTAGCCCTCATACCAGCCTGTACATGGAAAAAAGTTATAGGGGTCAGAAGAGGACAATTTTAAACGTATACATTTTTCTGCATGTAGTTATGATTTTTTTCAGAAGTACGACAAAATCAAACCTATAAAAGTAGGGTATCATTTTAACCGTATGGACCTACAGAATACAGATAAGGTGTAAT